>NW_008796175.1:1010344-1042129 GCF_000699145.1 Aptenodytes forsteri | reverse complement strand
CGATCCAGCCTGTCCAGGTCCCTCTGCAGAGCCTTCCTACCCTCGAGCAGATCAACACTCCCGCCCAACTTGGTGTCGTCTGCAAACTTACTGAGGGTGCACTCAATCCCCTCATCCAGATCATCGATAAAGATATCGAACAAGATCGGCCCCAAAACTGAGCCCTGGGGAACACCGCTCGTGACCGGCCGCCAACTGGATTGAACTCCATTCACCAATGTTAGTATCAATGTTAGAAATGTTAGTATCTCTCCTTTCAGACACTTAAGGACCATTTTAAAATAAGCTATAACTATTTTTATATCTATCTGTCTATATATAGATAGGTAGATAGATAAAATTCCTAGAACCTCTCCTCCTAAATCTATTTTCCTTTTGCGCTACAGGGTTTGTTTGTTTTCCCTGGCATTACAGAGAGACCTTGACCGACAGATAATTCTGCCACAGCTAATTTATTGCACAAGACCGTCCATTGCTCTTGAATTACGGAAAACTCAAAGCCTGTTACAAGAAGCAGCACTGCTTAGGCACAGCCTTCAGGAAACACAGAAAAATCTCGTGATCTCCTTACAGATACATTTTTCTTTCATGGACTCTATTTCTTCCCGTCTCAGAGGAGCACCTCCAGCGGCAAATACATGGCATTAAGGGGTGCAGCACCGAGGGATGCAGTTCCATTTAGCTTGGTAAGTCATTTAAAAGAGAGGAAGAGGTGCACCCAGGATTTTTGGATCCTACCCAGCAAATCCATCCCGGAGCACGCCTGGGGACTCCTCTATGAGCCTGCCTTACTAGCAAGCATTGAAGGAAGAAAGTTCCCAAGCTCCATCACTTTATTTCACCTTGAATCTCTTTGCTCTGGTTCCAATATAGGACTAAGGCTCTTTGACACAACGGGAAACAAACAAACAGCAGCAAAGCGATAATTACAGCTAGAGCGATAGCTAGTTTCACGGTGTCAAAATAGTTTAACTTTAAAAGTGTTGAAACAGGTTTTTTTCCTGAATTTCTTAGGGGGGGGGAGTGTGTTGGAAATATTTCACCTGAAATGCATTTCATGATTTCAGTACCATTTCCATGACGCATGCCTGCCTTTGGTGGTTACGACTTACATACTTCCCATTCTTTTGTGTTGGAGGGGTAAGCCTCTACCCTACTTGGCAAATTCAAACCTACTGATAGCGGGATTTCTTTTTCTAGTTACGCTTTGCAGACACTTCTGAAGTTGTCCACAGATGCCCTGGGGTCCCTAGAACAGCGGTTTTAACAACTACTCCAATTTATTTATAATTAAAAAAAAATAAAAGCCCAATGTATTTCACAAACACAAGTAACAGTTTTATATCTATTTATACTATTAAACTGAAGTTACCATCCCACCTAACATTACAAAGCAAAATAATTTTTCTTTGATCCTCCTCATCCCAGATTTGCACGGTGCCTCCCCGGGACACACATGCAAAGCCAAGCAAGGAGAACACTACTGATAGTAAATCAAGCTTGCACAGATCCCATTTGGTTGATCATTAAGAAATTATGCTCTAAAACGCAACTCAGACATTCAAAAATGAATGACCAAGCAATCTAATTATGGAAGATATTTCTCAGTCATGTCAGCACTATGTGGTCTTGGCTTGTGATCAAGAATTAGCTCTGTCTGGAGTTGAGGAGCTCCGGCTACTCAGTGCTAATCATAGAAGGATGCACTGTGTTATCCAGTGTTAAAAAACAGAAAGTTTAGGGCTGTGGACTGCTTTCCTTGCAGTTTTCTTACGCCACAGTGGGAGATACCAATGGAAAGTCACTGGAAGACACTGTGGCCCCTGTTTTCCCACAGGGAGGGCTGTCCTTAGCACCTTCGCATCCCTAAGAACATATCCTCACTTGAGCAAAGCAACAGGCACTGACATGGTTTGCGAGGACTCTCATGTCTAGCCTTTGTTTTAAATCAGCTAGCAGAGCTGATCCATTCAGCATCCATCCACAGGACTCATCCCATGCCTGAGTTTGCAGGGAGAGCAACACAACATCCCAGCATCCCATCGTCTGCTCAGGTGATGGATCCCTCACATGCCCCTCCGGTGAGTGGCTGCGGTATTGGGAACTGCTTACACCTCCAAAGACAGACCCCAAAGCACAGCACCATCAGACAACAGCTTCAAAACACAACAGTGCTACAACCACGGCACGCAGAGGAATGAAAACGAAGGCTGGAAAGCAGCCGCTGCCAGTGGTCTACATGAGATGGACCAGTTATGCACATGCAAAACACCGACCTAGAGCCAAGACCAAACACAATGCTCTTCGTCTTTCCAACTGGCAGTGAACTCCTCTAAGGAAAAGGAGTGAAAACTATGAGTATTTAGGCCCACTTAAACAGAGATCTAATGTTTATGTATATTATGTAAAGAACACTCATGGTGTGTGCTCACTGTCAAGGACACATTCGGCAATAATTATTTCCCAAGTTAAAAATCATCAAACAATGCCCATACAAGGCAACTCTTCATCTACTGTTGAGTGCTAAAGACTCGGCAGCTTTTGTAATTTATCACCATGTGAGCACAGCAAAAATATAACTCTGCCACAGCTTCCTTTCAAGTTAGGCTTTTTATTGAATTGTTTGGCAGGGTGTGCAATCATCACGTCGGGGGGCTGCATGGCAAAAAGAGCTTAAGTAGCAGAGAACGACTCCAAATATCTGCTGCATATGCACACCATCGCTGCAACTTGTCATGGATTTGCAGCAGATCTTTCCCATGGCCTGTCACAGCAAGACTTTCTCTCTATTTTATATTACATATGAATACAGAGAGAGAAACGAAGCACCAAAATTACAAAAGACACTTGCTCCTTGGCTAGTTAACAGTACACCTCTGGGGAACGGAGGTGGCGGTTTAAAGATAGAAATGCAGTGGTACACAATGTTACCATCTGAACATCCAAGGAAATGTGCTCAGAAAGGTAATCTTGCAAACTTATGATTTAAGCCATTACAGAAATGCCACATTTAGCAGACTCCAGGCACACGGAGTTTCTTCCAAATCAAGTAACTGTTTTGCAATGTGTCAGAAAACAAGTTTTCATCAAATGCGTAAGCATGCAGGGCAAACTCAGGGGCTCCGTGATCTTGAAAAGCAGTTCCCTTCACCAAACAATTTTCCAAGACCTTTGCAAAATGTTGTTTCTGGATGTCTAACATGCCTTCCCAGCCTGCTTCTCCCCGCCTTGACCAAGTTCATACTTTAAGTATACCTAGCTGCAAAACTAGCTAAACTTTCAGGAGTGGTTCGCTGGGAGGTGGGGGGGGGGGGCGGTATTTCTTTAAAACACTCCTGTACACAGTCTATCCCTTCATTGCAGTTTGGTAAACAAGCCAAAAGCAGTTTATGGTCTGAGATTTTACTGTTGGACTTTGCTCCCCTGTGAGAAAACAGGCTGGGGTAAGCTGGGCTGGTGGATGAGTGGGAGGCGAACACTGCTGGGGGACAGGCGAGCAGGGCCACCGTTTCAGCCTCACACTCTGCCTCTTCCCTCTAGCACACATCGGCTTGTGTCATCTTTAAAAGAGTTTTATGACTTCCTCTGAACCAACTACCAAAGGAATCCCAGACTGTAATGCCGGGCTCTAATCCGATTTCACACTAGACTTGCCTTCTAATTATCACAGAATATTAGGCTTCCACCCATCATATATAATTGACATGCTACTGAGGCTTTACAAAACCCCCAACAAAGATGACAAGAAACACTAGCATCACCCCTGAGCACAGCTCCGCTGCTCCGGCCCTGCGATAACAAGGGGCGAGAAGAAGAAAAGCGTGAGCTTGTGATCGGCTCCGGCAGAGTCATCAAGACAGACAAGGCTACCGAACCATCCACTCAATTGCACCCAAAATACCAAAACCTGCCCGGTTTTCCTGGCTACAAAATGAGCTGGGGATGCTCAGCACCCCCAGGAATGGCCCACAAGCTCTCACCCATCTGCAACGGTGCTGCCGTAACCCCTACGGGCTATCGGCACAACCGCACATCCCACAGCCACAACAGTCCCTGCACCCTAAGGCAAGGCTGGGTCACCCTAATCACTGCTTATGCTGCTTTAGATATTTGCTAACAAAGAGCACTACAGAAATGCAGATAGTGTCTCGGCACATAAGTATTTCCAGGTGAAATGACACTAAGCTGCAAACACCAAAGGGAGGGAAAAAAGTGACCCTACTGCCTCCTCCCAAGCTGTCACACATGCACGCTGCCTGAAGGCATGCTTTTTGCTTGGCATAAGCAGCAAATTTGAATTTTTAGTTGATGGCTCTTATCGGAGTACTTCTTTTTCACCAGGTGGTCACTATTCTCCACTTGCTTTAAAGCGGTGCTGCTGTGGGACTTGGGTTTATCTCACTGGGGAAAATACTCCTGCGGAGATGGTCGCGTGCCAGGAAGGAAGAGATGTAAAACAGCACTGAAGTCCTGCTAACGGAGGTGACGCATCCACAAAGGGCAGCAGAGTCAGAAGTTTCTAAGCTCACATCCCGCAAACAATGCAGCGCTGCTGGTACCCTCTGGTCGGAACAGGTCAAACCAGGTTGGGACATTTGGAGCTGTACCTCCCTCGATGCTCCCGAGCACACAGTGCTATTTCCAGCCTGAACCACTATTTCAAACATGGTCCATGCACTTCCAGGAGAAGTGCTTTGTGCAGCCTCCTCCCTACACCTTCCACCATCAGACACAAAATGACACACCCCATTTCCAATACGAATCATTTCCCCTCCTAAAGACCACCATCATGCAACCAGATTCAGCTTTCCTTCCTTCCCTCCTCAGAACATTTGCAATTCTCATTGGGATCTCAAACCCAACAGGCACCAAAAGAGGGAAAGCACCCCACACACCCAAACCCAGGTCCTCGCTGTGGAGGTCGGCAGCCAGCATCGCCCTCCAGCCATGCACAGGGGCTCCAGCCCTTCCACAGCCACAGAAGCTTTGGTCCTGGATTCCACCATCACAGATGCTCGTCCCCACTTGCACCCCTTTTTTCCAGCCACCCAGGAGTTTTTAAGCCAGAAGACATCCTCACGTGCAGTCGGCTCCCAAAGCTGACTGGTAGGGTTATGGAAGTACCGCAATTTGGCAGCGTGTGCCAGCATGCAGCATATTTAACATCCCACTCAATTAGCAACCGTTTTATATAAATGGTTTATTTGCCTTATTAATGTTAAAGCCACTTGTTTCCCCCACGCTTCCACTTAAGTTATTAATGAATGTGCGTTTCAGTTTTTTGCTGATTACTCTAATGACACAGAAAAATTGCCCAGACTCACAGAGAAAGCTTATAATATTGAAATGATTTTTTTCCCCCCTCAAACTTGTCAAGCAGTCAAAATACACTCTTTGATACCCAAACCAAAGCCCTTTCACCTAATGCTTAACAACAGTGAACTATTTTCAGTAGAGCTTTACTGCATCTGTTAACTCAGCTGCTAATCCATCTTGCAGGCGCAGGGAACGCCAGCGCACACAATACCTCAGTGACATACCTCCCTTCAACACAACAAATAATCCTAATTATTTCCATAGCACGTACCTACAGTTACTTAAAATATCGTACACAACCAAGGTCTGTCTGGCTTCTATTTTTCCATTTTGCTTTGTTGACAGCTTTGGGTTCCCAAATTTACTGCCAAGAGGGTCAGGGACCGAAGAGAACAAGAGAGATTTATATCCATGTGTGTACATTAAGCCAAACACACATTAGGAACCTTAATTTTTTACTGGAAAGAGCAACTTAGGACACAAAGAGGGCTCTTGCCCTCCACCCGTCCAAGTCCAAATTACTACTGCAAAGCTCGTCTTCCAGCCGATGACAGAGCCAGGTCCCTGAAGGACCGAGTCCAGGCAAATGCTGCCTGTTGAGGCCAACCAGAGCAATCTGGGGACACCCCTCTGGGGCAGGGGCAGGCCAGGAGAGCCCTTCTCACACTCCTAACTCAGTTCTTTAGCCGCAAACATGAGACAAAGACCTGCCTCTGCTCTCCACGGCACCCCAGAGGAGCATCACCAGTCAACCGAGGTCCCCTCCTGCCTGGCTCTCACCTTGAAGTTGGGGCAATGGAGAGGTTCAAGCGGAGGTCCCCAAGGACCAAACCCAAAAACTCTCTACAGCACATTGCAGCCCACGACTGCACCCTTTGCCGGCGATGTCCAAACGAGGAGGATGTAGGATCCCACCTTCAGCAGGGTTTTAAGAGTTCATTTAAAGTTAAAACCCTGCTCACCTGAGGAAAAATACCATCACCACTTCATTTCCACAGCACAATCAACAGTTTCTTTCCCGACAGGGTGGCCCGAATACTGCAAGATTTTACACCCTGGAAAAATATGCCATGATAGAGCGCACTTCCATTCCAACAAACAGGATATTGAGTCAATTAGTGGCACACCAAACACAAACCAGACAGATGAAGATAATGCATTTCTGCAAACATCAAAAGGGAGAGAAACCACACAAAGACCTGAATATACAAATAAGGCAACGAAAAAAAGGAATACTACATAATTAAACTTATTATTTAAGCAAACCTGGAGAGTAAAATAGCTCTGGTTAACTAGAGGATTCTCCCTGGCTCTGGCTAGGACAGAAACCTTCAATGAAAACCAAGAGTTGTTTCTTAATTAAAAAACAAACCCAAAAAAACCCTACTTGACATCGCTGAGTGAGAACTTAGGAAATGCAAATTCTCTTTATTATCACCAAATTCTTTAGGCATTAAATAGTTTTCGTAACGTATCTCTGCCTACATGCCCTAAGTGAGAGGTATTACACAACGGACAAGTTATGCTGAAAATTATCTTTGGTTTTTTCCACTTCTCTGGTGAGAAGGACAGATACAAGGTGCACAAGAGACCCATCTCTGGGACGGCTGAGACAGGTAGTGCCCCTGTCCCTCCATCAGCCACCAAAGAACAGCTAGAGAGGCCAACACTTACAGTCAGTAATTCTGGGTATACATAAAGGTAAAAATAAAAGTCATGATAAAAAAAAGAAAAAACCTGCATACAGTCAGTAATCAGACTTCAGAATTCAACAGAAATAGTCCATCAGATTTTACAAAAAAAACCCACCAAGTATAATTTAATGCAATTCGAGGGCGGGGGGGGGGTAGATAATCCATTGGAAACAGCAAATACACAGAATTACTGAAGCCTCGGGCACAAGGAACAGTAAATAGAAGAGATCTGGCTGGGAGACAGTTACTTTCTTTGTGAGGCTTCTCATTTTTTCCTCAAATTCCCCATGAAGAAGGCAAAACAAAGCCAAAAAACCTGCCTGTTTGTTTTTTTTCCATAAAGCTTTGGGCTATTTGCCAAAAAAGCAGCTTTTAACCAAAACAGATTCCGCCACAAACACTGTCATTCGAACTGGAATATTTTTCCTTCTTAACAAGGTATTCTCTCTCCACTTTCAGCCTCTCTCCCTCTGTGCTCCCCAGACCCTCTGCCGGGCACCTCCTGGGATGCTCACCGGTGCAGGAAGGCACCACACATGGGCAGGCAGGAGAAACAGGAGTACACCGCTGGCAACCACTTCTCCAGTAATTTTTTTTTTCTTTTCCTTTTCAAACATAGCCAATTCCAGCGTCAATGCACAAAAACATGTTTCAGGGCCACACAGTAGTTTCTTGTGAGATGCACCCAGGCTTACCTATTTGTGCCAGCAGACTGGTCATCTGCTGGCGAGTCCCAGATTTGGCAGTAGATGACCCTGGAAAGCTTCAGCAACGTTTCGAGGTCATACAGCCCTAGTGATTCTGGGGATCATGCTTTATTTGGACAAAACCCAAACAAATGACCAAAAAAAACCTCAAAAGAAGGTGTTCATGGTTTCTCAGAGGCACTCTGTCTGACCGAGATCTCCCCAGTTGAAAGCTGCACAACCACAGAAAGCCACAGCTCTCCCAAATGTTGGCACCGGCACATTTTAAGGCAAGGACCATTGTCCCAAGGCGCTGGTGCCATGGCCATGCGGTCAGCCCCTCCGAACATCCCACCCACCTTTCCAATGTCGACAGCTACACAGGCGCTTGACAGAAGTGAAGTTTTCCTGCTTGCAAAAGCAAGCATGCACCATTGCACAAAGCGGAGCTACCATTTCCACGTGTTAAAAGCGCACCAACAGGAATAAAAGCACTAAGGGCATGTGAACTGGCAGCTATCACCCAAGCAAAAATTTAAAAAAGCCCCAAAAGATGTTTTTAATTCCTTAAATAAGAAACAAAGCTTGTGAAATTCAGCCACAATTTCCTGTTTTTGACTTAAAATAAAATTAAAAAAAAATCCCGGGCTTTATACAAACAGTAATCTCATCTATAAATTGGAAGGCAAGAGAAATGTTAATTAACTTCCAGAGATATTAATTCTCTTTTGCGGGATCCAAAATAGGCACTGCAGAACCTGCTGCAATTCTGAGACCAACTTTACACAAAAGGGATGGAAAAGGGAAAAAAACAAAACAAAACAGAACAACAAAAAAACCCATACAACACCAAGCTGCAAACAACTATATTGAAGGGCAGTGTACAAATAAATACGCAAATATCTGGGAAGTAGCAGGGTGATGTTTTTCATCCATAAGGACACACACCTTCACCCTGCCTTGGGTGGTTTTGGGCAGGGAGGACAGCGAGCAGCGTGCAGGGGCTCAGCAGAGAGCCAGGACCAGCCAGGGTCCACCTGAAAGTCCTAGGTGACATGGACAGGAGGTCTACTTTTGTTCCCCTTGCTTTGACAGCAAAACCCACGCAAGTCCCTTGCTCTACACAACTGCCAATGGCAGGGCTTACTTCCCACCCTGCAAAGGCAGCCTGGACTTCGGACCGGAGCACCGACTTGTTATCTCCTTCCTCCTGCCGCCCCGTGTGCCACCGGCCACCCATGCCACAGAACTCAGCGCCACCGATCCCCGGGAATCCTGCTCCGGGGAGGGGGGAGCAAAAGTGAGCCAAAGCTCTGCACTGAGGAGAAACACTCCATCTTCTCAACTTGCAAGAGTACCGCTTGCTTGGGGTTTTTTGGGGGCAGGAGTTATGACTTCTGGTATTTGAAAGTATAAACAAAAAGATGAAAAGCTTTAAGGGTTCAGGTGTAGCAAAGTCCAGCTATAATCTAACAGTTGGCTCATGCCAGGAAATCGGGCGCCCTCCCCTGCCTCTGCACATCCCCGTCGTGCCCAAAGGCACTTCACAAGACAGCAAACAGTGAGCTTTGGACTGCTTCTATCAGGAATGGCTAAAACCTGAGGGCCAAGGAAGAACAAGTTCTCTCGGGCAGGTTGCCCATCCACACCTGCCAAGAGCCACAGGCAAGTGCTGCCCCATGACCCTGCCCAGCAGACCCCACAGCCACCACCGATTCCCCCTCCCTTGCCACCGAGGCAAATAACGAGGGGTTTGCCAGGCTGGTAAGTGTCTGACACCAGCATTTAGATGAGAGCAACCGGGTGCAATGTTCTTTTCAGGCCTGGTTTGGAAGAGATCAGCACGTACTGCAGTACCTGGCAGTACGTCACCACTGCCCGGAGCCGTGCCCGTGCCCCATCTGCCCTTGCCGGTGCGCTGCCAGCCCAGAGGGTCCTGCTGGTACCCCCAGCACCGAGGGGCATCATCCCTCCATCCTCCAGCTGGGCCACACGCAAACTTCACTTTCTTCCAGGCAGGGACAAATCTTCCCCAGAGCACAGAAATACAATGTGATTAACTCTTTTGGTCTGGCCGCCCAGCTCTCTCAGGTCCTGCTTGATGGAAGGTCGGCTCCAGCCACCATTTCACACCACTTTGGCTCCCTGAGGACCAACCCTGAGGGCCTTCACTCCCCAAATCCCGCCTTATTCAAGCCGAGGGATACCTGTGGCCTTTCTGCAAGACCCGAGTAACCAGCCTGACCTACGAGGGGAGGCAAGGTCCCCAAAACACCCCCGACAGCATCATGCTGTTTCTCAAAACAAACTCACTCGCAGGCAAAGTCCTTCAGTAAAAGGCCTCCTACCAGCTCAGCCCCAGGATGAGCATTCAGCAGTTGGGGAACATCAACTCCCTACGCAAAGTGACAGTTGTGCAACACCAGCAAAAACAGAGCCCAGGCATGGCGAGAATAATTCATTTGTAGGATGTTTCCCACCAACTGCAGAAATATTTGCTCTAACAGCCTTGAAGTCCTTAAGGAAGAACTCAACTTTTTTTTTTTCTTCTTCCTTTTTTATTATTTTTTTTTCCTTTCCAATCCACTGTTTTCCATTTCTCCATACAGCAACTAAACCAACCGAAACCTACCCAAGTCCTCCACGAACAGACCCTAACTACCACGCTTTCCCCTTGCGGAACAGAGTCTCTCCCTGCGTGGCCACATCCTGCCACCCCTCGCAGGACAATTAGCCTTAACCCTCGTTAGTTCTGTACGTTTCCTTTAAATCCTGTTACTGCATTCCTCCGTGCACTCGAGCGCGGCTCAGCCAGCCTCCACCACCACGGCGGGGGCGGTGACCCCACGGTGCCTCCGAGCTCCTGACCCACCGGAGCTGCACTGGTCCCAAGGGCTGCAACGCTCCCGGACCAATCTATCTTCACTGATTAGTTCTTAATCAGGGCGGCAGACGTGAACGAAGGGTGGAGATGAAAAGAGAAAGGGGGAGGGGGAGTTAAATAGGAAAAAAAAAAAAAAAGATTTTTCTTCAAGGAAAGGTTCCCCTTTGCTGCTTTAGGAGACAACTATGAAAACTTTGTCCAAAAACAGCATTTGAAGTCTAGCTACTTTCATATTTATAACATTTGAGTCACTTCAGAAAACCTCCACCAAAGCGACCAAGTTGGACTACTACATTCATTTATTTTGGAAGTTTATCCAAGCCTCGGTTAAAGATAAACAACACGCTTGGATGTGAAAGAACATCAGAGCCGGGCTGCTGGAGCGGCGGGGAGCTTCCACCCGCTTTGATAGCGCCAAGGCACGAGATGGTATCAGCGCAACCCAAAATGTACTTACTCCTTCCTGGAGAGGCACAGCGAAAGCGCTGGGAAGTTATTGCTTGTCCTTGGGAGGCATTCTTGCCATACTAATAATTATGCAAAGGATTCAGCTTAGAAATCTCAGGCAGAGTCAAGGCATTTAGACCTGACTTATTAATGGCCAACAGTTAATAGGCTGGAGCTGTAATTCCTCTGTCTGGGGACTGGGGGGTGTTTAAGCCAAATATATAAAAAAATTTTAAAAATTAAAAAATTACAGCTGCATTATTGTTCTGTTACTGAAGGTAGGAAGCACCTTCCAGTCCAAAGCACCCTGAAAACCAAAAGTAAAACCAGGCTTTACCAGGTCTCCACTGATTCCCAAAGCCAGTAAGTGCATCAGTATTCCTAAACCTGTTTCCAGCAGAGACATGGAAGACAAGTGATCGGTAACACATCTTAACACCCAGTACTCTTTAACACGCCCAAGGAAAATCCTCCACAAAACAAAAGTTTTACAAAGCATAATTCTCTCAAGAGCCTGCATGTCAAGAGTACAAATTCGTCTTTGGAGCCTGCCACCTTCCTTTCAATTTAAAGTTTAAGGCAACACCAACACACCAAAAAACAGGGTCTTTCTTGTGAAAAGCTGATCTGAGAACACATGGTGAACATATTGCCAAATTTGAGAGACACCCCAAAAGAGCAACAATGCGAACTTTTGGGACTTCAAATAAACAAATTTGAACTAATCAATCTGGAAAATCTGTTTTCTATTTGTGGCTTTGGGTTTGCTGTTTTATGTTTCTTTTTTTGTCTTCGCTGTTTGTTTGCTTTCAATTACCCGGGCCCCTCCTTATCCTAACCTCTAAAACTCCCTGCGCCGTGCCGACCGGGCGGCGGGCAGCAAGACACCATAGTCATGCAATCGCAAATGTGAGCTGGAGGATGCTCCTTCTTCAAAAGCCGCCGGTTTTGCTCAAATGAACTTCTTTTGGTGTGTGTCCCCCACGGCAAGGGTACGGCATCGGCAGTTTGGCGTCCTCTCCTCTGGAGCGGGGACTATTTGCTGTTTCACAGGTCATCAGGAGGTAGCAAGCAAAGCTTACCAGATGTGGGTTTTACCACCTCAAGTGGAACTACCATTTTCTTTATGGGAACCCTGGTTTTTAACGTTTTATCAGATCACTGCGATTACAAAAGCTTCACTTAGATGCACAAAAGCTCCTATAAAACCTCTAGTTCAAGGTTTATTTGGTCTAGGTGGTTTTCAACTCGGAGGAACGACTTGCAGACACAAGTAATTTGTCCCATAAGCTTTGATTGACCAGTTGCTCGGTGCGCTTGAACCGTGCCTGCCTTCTGAGCAAAATTCCATCAACTCACTGACCAAAAGATGTTCTTTTAAGAATATTTTTTTAAAAAAAAAAGCTTGCAGCAAAAAGGAAGTTTCAATTACTTTGTCAAATCAAGCAGAAAAATTAAGATCCAAGCAAACTTTATCAGCTCTGACAAGCAAATGCTGATGCCTTTGTTTCCGATGTGCGCAAAACTTTGACTAAAGAGGGGTGTGCATGTATGTTTTTGGGTTTGCTTTTTTTTTTTTCTTTTTAAGCCACAGAAATATGCATCCTTTTTTTACAACGTGCTTTGCTACAACAGGGTTTTGTAAAGATATTCAAATGAAGGAACTGGCACAGAGCTATCAAAGCAGCTGATTCTTCTCTAAGCATCCACCAACATTTCCATGTGTCAATAGTACTTCACAACCACATTCATCTATGTAAAAACCCACATTAATAAGCCCTTCCCCTGCCTGCAGAGCTTGCCAAGCACAGTAACAGTGCAGATAACTTAAGAATTTAAAGCAGGTTAAGAGGCTCCGGAAAAAGATACACAAAAGGCCAGATTTCCAAATGCATTTTGCATCTATGCTTTTTCCCCCCCCCCCAAGACAGTTTGGCTCTTATGAAGCATTTCATATTCGGTTTGTGGTCTGCGCTCCGGGAGCGACTGGAGGGGTCTGTGGAAGCACACACATAGGCAGTGTTCTGAAGCTTGCAGTGCAGGGCGCTGTGGCCCCCCGGAAATTAATTTTTAGAGGTCCCACAAGCTAAAACAGTTTGAAAGCGCTACGCTATCCACTGCCCCGCTCAGCCTTATGTCGCTCCTGCTGAACAAACCATCTCCTCTGCCAGAAACCCTTGCTGGCTCCCGGTCACCAGCTCCCCAAGGGCAGGTGGGCTGCAAGTTGGTGGAGCACTTATTTTCTGCCTCCCCCCCCCCGCCCAAAGGCCAAAAAGTCTCATTTGCTTAGAAAATAAAATTCAGTCCAAGAGCAGGTCCTGGGCAGACATAAATGAGACTTCAGTTATAAGTGGGAAGTTTTCCACAAGACATTTTCATAGCAACATGGAGACCGTTTTGGTACCAAAGGGAAAGGAGGGCACTCACGCTGCTCCATGCTTGCAGCTCCCTGGTTGTTCCCCCAGTTTAGCTCAGTGCAGGACGACCTTCTCAGCCTGGACACAGGCAAAGCCCTTTCCATGGCAAGCCAGACCTACAGCCTGTCCCAGTTTTAAGCACAATATTTCAGCTGGGAGCCTCCCACTGCAGAGCAGGTTTCCAGAATAGGAGTCTGGAAGAACCACTGCCATCGATCCAGAGATGCTCCTCCAGAGCATCACAGCCACAATTCAATTTTGAGTTTATCTGCAGGAACCCACATTACATCTCACTACGTAGCTGCACGCTACAAACACTCAGTAAAGCAGCAAGTTTGATTCATGCTGCATTTTTCAGCCCTGCCCACAAAAGTACGTGAAGGCTTTTCTTGCTTCATCGGTGACCCAGCAATGCTGCCAACCCCTCGCTCCAGCCTGCTTTCCCAGGAAGGCAGGCCACAGGTAATGCTGCTCTGCCCCACGTCTTCCCTCTGCTCCTGACTGCAGAAACAATTCCCCAATTTCAGCTGGACCAGAAAGAGCCACCAATTAAAGGTGTTTCAGAAATAATTAGCTTGCATCAATCTGATGCAAACGAGAGTTGGGGAAACAAGCCCAGATGAAGGGTTCTGGGAGGGACAGTCAGCAGAGCTTGATCTCGCAGCAACTCTTCCACCGCAGCTGGAGGACCAAGGCATGCACGTGTGCTTCCCAGCTCACCCCCTCCCACGGTCAGAGCTACCAGGGGCTATTGGGACACGCGATGGGCTCTCTGCGGCTATCAGGTCCTGGCTTGCCAGGCCATCAGAAGAATGGCTGCACGGGAAATTAATGAGCAATCTGTGTGGGGGGGGTTTGGGGGGGGGGGGTGGGGGGGTGATCATACGCTGCTGTCTGCAGCAGGACACCACAATTTGACTTGACTTTCCAATTTTAAAGGTTAAAAAACTCACACCATGTGTTATTGCAAAAGGCAGGAAAGAACACGTTGCTCAAAGGGGATGCCAGCACCGAAAACAAGGAGGTGGGTCAGATTTAAATCTAAACAGGTCCACCGCACATCCATCCTAGGGCCACTGTTTATAAGCAGAGAAAGGCAACTTTATACACAAAGATCACACACTAGTGGTTCCTGGCTGTTCCCAGGAAGAAAAGCTGCTTTTCAGCTGAACTTTCTGAGAACTGCTCATGTAAATAAGACAAACCTCCAAAAACGCACACAGCTGAGCCTGAAGTATCGCATGGAGAAAGGCAAATAAGCGGCACAACAGGAGACAGGGGAAGTCCAGCGCCAAAAAACCCAAGGTGCGACTTTCCCAAGACCTTTGAAACGCCCCTGAAATTGGGCCACCGTGCACAGCTAAGAGCTAGAGAGGGAAGAGACAAACTGCCGGTGGAAATCCTCCCTCCAGCAAGCAGCACAGCCCTGCGTTTAGCCCCCTTGAAAAAAAGGGGTGCAGACCCCTTCCAAGCCATGGAGAAGCAGAAGGCACCAAGCCCAGCTCTGCTTTACCCCAGGCACGGCAGGCAGAACATCCACCAGGAGATGCCACCGTGGCAGAGCCCAGTGCCGGGGTCGCTGCCTCCTCACCCAGGGACATTTATTGGGAGCAGCAGTGCTGGGATGGGAGTGCAACCCCCCAGCACTGGTGAGAGTCTGGACCATCACCTATACCTCCCATGTCTCAGCTTTATCTCCCCTTAAACAAACCACCTCAGAGCTAAGACCGCAGCTGAGTTTATAAATAAGATTTTTACCTGAAAAATGTGCCTTTAAGCCTTTGCCTGCTACTCCCACTAAGTTTTACTTTTTTAACAGCCAAGGCATCTGTTGCAGAAGCCACCCAGCTCACACAAGCAGCGCACTGTGCTCAGCCAGCAACCTACGTCCAAAAACCCATCCCGCTGCTGGAACAGACTCCCAATGTATTCCCCGGGTCTGGAACCAGCAGCCTGCCAGTATTTGTGGAAAAGGCGAGGCTGAGTAAGTAGTTTAACCTACCCTGGTAGAGGCGAGAAGGGGGGTGGGAGAGAGGGGAGAAAGGATTAAGATAAGGGTATCACAAAATTAAAAATTCCTCCTTCTCCCCTCCTCCAGGACACCCTATGTACCCCGCTCTCCTTGGCGCAGCTGTGAACACCGGCTTTATCGGCCAGCAGGTTCACACGGGCACTCCTCCTCCTCCTCCTCCTCCCGTTAGCATAGATAAATCTCAACATCTTTTCAACAATTTGCAAGCCAGCTTCTGTGCCACAAAGTTTGTTCGAGCAAAATCCTCCCAGGAGGGACAGCAGCGTCCCAGATGAAGGACGCAGCTGCAGAGGACAACCCGCCCACAGGGAGGGCAGGAGGGCACAGGAGGCCACTTCAACCTTTTAAGATGAGACCATCTTTCTGGTTTCCCTACCCTCCTGCCAAACATGTTTCACTGTGCGGGCACGTGCCTTCTCGGCACAGCTCTGCACAGGAACACGGCACCTCTCCTTGCCCACACCTGAGGTGGCTTTGTCCATCCCACACATTGGATGGCTCATGCTGCCCATGCAAGCTAAGCAACCCAGGCCTTGCCTCTACTTTTGCAGAAACCCTTCCCTAGCCTGGGAAGGGACCCGAAGCTTGGATCTGCCCTGCAGCCAGCAACAGACCCTACACCCACCCAGGAAGGCCTCCTCCCCTCCAGCCAACACAGGGTCACATTTTCTTAGGTATTTTGGAAAGAGCACGTTTGGAAGACCTCAGCCCCAGGTATCACAGAGACTTTTCACCTGCAGACCCAAATTTTGATCCCCTCTCGTGCGCAGCAGCTGGGCTTGTGCAAACAGCTTCGGCCGGGTGGAAAAAGCAACACACCCAGCTGAAAGCACCTTATCATACCAGGGGACAATTGCATCAAGACTTTAGCTGGCAGGCATCGAAGGGGTTTATTTTGTCTTTTTAAGCACGGCCCTGAGCAACCAGGGGGGAGGAGCGAGTGCAAACAGGACCTTTGCCATCCACCTCCCAGGCGGTACCATCCCAAATCTGCTGGCTGGAAGGTAAACAGCCCCCAGCATGCTGCGAGCCCCAGGGAAGGGACAGTTGATTAGAAGGATGGGACATATTTGCCAGTTGTGTTAGTCCTTCCCAAGCAGTGAGAGGGGCTCCCACCCTCCCCGCCACTGCTGCTGTGCTGTGCCGGCACCCTCTGTCAGCAAAAACACTATAAAAAGTTTGAGGCTAAAAAAAGGCCAGAGAAGAGACGGGCAGTCCCCGCAGCAGGGAGGCGTTTAGTGACCCACAGGCGACATGAAGCGATGCTAGCAGGGCTGAGGCAAGGCTTTAGCGTGGGGACTGCCGTCAGTGGCACTCCTGCGTGGGCTGGGTGTCTCCAGTGGACGACCGCGGCCCCACGGGACGTGGGCTGTGAGCACAGGAGCTTCCCACTGTGGGGATGAACCTGTCCTGTGGATGCACCAGGACAAAACAGGCAAGAAACACCCGGAGAAGCGCCCGCAGCAAAGCGATGAGGGACCACGCTGGTCCAAATCCACATGGTCGGGGCACAGCCAAAGGGATAAACACAGGGACAGGGCAAAAAGCACACGGAGGGGAGAGAACCAGAAGCCAGCAACTCGTCCATGAAAGCCCAAGTGCTGACCTCGACCAGGTTTCAGATGCTTTCAGTGCAACCAGCCATCAGCATTTCTGCCCACCAGTCAAGACCTTCCTTATTTTGAACTCTACTCCCTTTTAAAAAAAAAAAAAAAAGGGGCACAACGTTTCCCATCCTTCATCACCAGAGGGAGAGGCAGGGATCGGAGAAGTGTAGCCTTCCAGCCTGGACACCCTGGGACAAAAGCCCGAGCTAACACTAAAGCCTTGAAGCTTCACCCGAGCCCCCAGGTAAGAAAAATATTTTCAAGACTGCCGCAGGCTTAGGTACAGCCCCCCTCCTGCTCTCACGCTATTTTCAAACCATGACATTTTTTCCAAAACAAAGTGTTTTGCAATCCTTGAGCAATCCTTTCCTTTTCCAATAAAAAAGTGAAATTCTCTTCATTCTCTGCCGGTCGAGACGCACAACCAGAGGCACAACCACCAGCTCCAAATCCACCCACCCTGCAGATGGCCACGTCAGAGCCCTCTCCCCGGGCTCCTGTGCTGGGCTGGCACCAGGCAGGTCTTGCTACACCACAAGCTGCTCACAGAAGATTTGGGAAAGATTAAATTTTAACTTGAAACTCTTTTACTAAACAGCTTGACTTGTCTTCTGAACCTAGCTCCTGTAATTGAGGGATTTCACTTAATCCATTTAACTTCCAAATGTGCTTCTTCTGCTATAACTTGTTTCCCCAAAAAGAAATTGCTCAGTGTCTCAGAATATTAAAATATTACTAAAAAGCCAGAGAGCCGAAGATGACCTATTTCTCATAGCAATAGAAATATTTCCAGGTCCTAACAAAGGCACAGGAAAAGTAGCTCTACATCAAAATGTAACTGAAGCCAATAAAGAGATTTGCTCTAAAAGAAATTAATATGAATCAAATCCCAAGGAAGCAGATTTCATGGTACAATCCTCCTATGTTAACTGCCCAGTAGTCTCCCAAACTGCCAGTCCAAAGGCAACATACAGTAAAATTTACATTCTGTGATCACTCAGACACACATCTGGTACAAAGGCCCGCACTTCAAAATATAAAACCATTGAAAATATTTCTGGAAGAGCTTCGCAGTTTAAAAACACCACCCAGGAACTAACTGGGACCGAGCAATTTAATCTCAAAAAAAAAAAAAAAAAAAAAAGGGGCACAACGTTTCCCATCCTTCATCACCAGAGGGAGAGGCAGGGATCGGAGAAGTGTAGCCTTCCAGCCTGGACACCCTGGGACAAAAGCCCGAGCTAACACTAAAGCCTTGAAGCTTCACCCGAGCCCCCAGGTAAGAAAAATATTTTCAAGACTGCCGCAGGCTTAGGTACAGCCCCCCTCCTGCTCTCACGCTATTTTCAAACCATGACATTTTTTCCAAAACAAAGTGTTTTGCAATCCTTGAGCAATCCTTTCCTTTTCCAATAAAAAAGTGAAATTCTCTTCATTCTCTGCCGGTCGAGACGCACAACCAGAGGCACAACCACCAGCTCCAAATCCACCCACCCTGCAGATGGCCACGTCAGAGCCCTCTCCCCGGGCTCCTGTGCTGGGCTGGCACCAGGCAGGTCTTGCTACACCACAAGCTGCTCACAGAAGATTTGGGAAAGATTAAATTTTAACTTGAAACTCTTTTACTAAACAGCTTGACTTGTCTTCTGAACCTAGCTCCTGTAATTGAGGGATTTCACTTAATCCATTTAACTTCCAAATGTGCTTCTTCTGCTATAACTTGTTTCCCCAAAAAGAAATTGCTCAGTGTCTCAGAATATTAAAATATTACTAAAAAGCCAGAGAGCCGAAGATGACCTATTTCTCATAGCAATAGAAATATTTCCAGGTCCTAACAAAGGCACAGGAAAAGTAGCTCTACATCAAAATGTAACTGAAGCCAATAAAGAGATTTGCTCTAAAAGAAATTAATATGAATCAAATCCCAAGGAAGCAGATTTCATGGTACAATCCTCCTATGTTAACTGCCCAGTAGTCTCCCAAACTGCCAGTCCAAAGGCAACATACAGTAAAATTTACATTCTGTGATCACTCAGACACACATCTGGTACAAAGGCCCGCACTTCAAAATATAAAACCATTGAAAATATTTCTGGAAGAGCTTCGCAGTTTAAAAACACCACCCAGGAACTAACTGGGACCGAGCAATTTAATCTCAGGAGACACACAGGCAGCCCCGGCACACGTCCCCGGACCCAGCTGGGAGAACACAAGGGGTTAAAACTGGCAGTGGCCTCATGCAGCAGGAGCATGAAGGGCCTATTTAAAAAGAAGAATCAGAAATAAGGAATTTTGCCAGTTTTTACCCCTGATAAATCCGCATTCCAGTCTGTCAGCTATCTTGTTATCCCCAGAGCTGCTGAAGTGTCTTTGGCTGTAACTATGCATGACTCCGGCTCAGAGTAATGGAAATAAAGTATGTGCATTGCGACTGCAGCGTTCCTTTCCCAACCCCAGAAAAAGAAAGGCAGAGCAGGAGGAGATCCTAGAGCAGCTCAGGGATTTTGTACGGAGAAGTTGGAAAGCCGCTCACACCCTACATCAGCCGCCCGCCCCACCAAACCTGCCTGGGGAAGGATGCCTAGAAGTTTTAAAGGAGATGCCACGTTTTGGCCCAGCACAGCAGCTTTTACTATCTGCAGTAACAAACAAATAAATACTCTTCCAGATTCACAAGTCCAGTTTAGCTGGCAATTCATACCCGGCAAACATTTGGAAGCAGTATTGTAAAATTAAACAAAGCTATCATTTACAGGAAACCCTGCCTCGAGTACAAATTATAGAGTTGTTAAGTTTATCTGGCAATGCCCTGCCCCTGAGTGCTATATAATTATTCCTAAATCTTTCAGGAAAGAATGCAAATATTTTAAAGCCGTAATTCATTGACAAGGAGGAAGTCTCCTTTAACCTTTTATGCATATTTTGATACCTAGAAATTAACCCCTACTCGCCACAACTATTTTTCAGTATCCTATTGAGCTGGCTGGCTGGCGAGTGGGATGGTCCCTGGTTTCGGCAAGGCTGGCCGGGAGCGCCACGCTCACCTGGCATCCTCGCCTGCTCGCAGACTGTGTTTTCAAAGCAGCTTCGGGGCTGGTTTGGAGCAGCACCATGCCAGCCAGGCTGTTCCCCGCACGGGAGCCTTCCCGGTAAGGGAGGTTTCAGGCTGCTGAAAAGGCTGGCTGTTCTCACGGGGGTTACGGCAAAAAAGTGGTATAAAGGAGCCTTTAATAAAGCGGAGGGCTGAGTTATGTGGAGTTTTGCTAGCTAGGCGCCTGCCACCGGGATCTCCGCGTCCCTTTGGCGGGCTGGATTCATAGGGGCAGAAACAGCCCTGAGCCCCATCCCTTCGAGCCTCCTCTACCCACCAAGCCACGGCTCTCCAACCAGCCCCAATTAACTCACGTTAATTAGCATAAGCCATGTGGCCGAGAGCAGTGCCACCTTCCCCAACCCAAAAAAAAAAAAAAAAAAAAAGAAAAGAGTTCTGTTTTGCAAAGGAGAAAGCCTCTTCCCAGGCCCGCCCTCTAGCAGCCGAGCCCTTAATCTACCACTGGCAGCAGCAAATCGTTTGGGGTACATTTCTAAAGAAATGGTCACTTGCAGCCGAAGGGGAGAGGGTGTGCATCCCCCAGGACAGGCAAGCGGCATCTGCAAAGCCAGACATGCAGCCCCCCCACCCTCCCAATAGCATCCACTGGGCGAGCACCCACTGCCCCACGGGGACTCATCCTGCTCTGGAACAGTGCTGCGCCCACAGGGTCAGCCATGCCGGCTGTGCCCTGCCTGTCAGCATTTGACTCTGCCGTCAGGGCTGCTCTGAAACCATAACGCATCTGCTATTAAGCTCAAAAGGGAAAAAAACCCAAAAACCAACAAAACGACACCCAACCTTACCTTTTCAAAAGGTAGCGCTCACGCTATTGTATTCTCCTCCCAGTGACATCATTTATTTAATAAGAGCTCAGCGGTGGGTGTTATCCCCCAGTGCTACCTGGCAGTTTCTCGGCACCGCTGCTCAGATGGCGGGATGCTGCAGAGGGCAGGTGCTGGCAGCCTGTCGTAAAGCAAGGCCACCATTCACAATTATTCAGACACGGGAAGCAAACAAGTACTATATCAAGGTTAGGCTGCAGCAGTTAATCCAGTAGCTTCGTATACACAAACAATATCGGTGATGCACATGGACCATCACAGATTAGTGCTTCTGATATGGTAGATCTTGGAGGTGAAAGGACCTGGCTTCTTCCTCCCGGTGGAAGCAGGTCAGTGGATTCCCTTCCTTGCCACTAGCTAAAACCAAGAGTTTTTAGTACGAGGATGAGCATTGTACTGAGAAATCACCCAAAATGGATTTAAACCTAATTCCGCTAAGATGCTATGGTGCTCCAAACCGCTACGATGCTCCAAACCGCTCCCTGGGTCTTTCAGAAGTTGTCCCGGTGATACAAGTCCCCTTCGCCTCCTCTCCTTTGCAATGAGAAGTTGTGAGCTTTCCTCCACGCCTGGAGCCAGGGAAGGGAGGCCAGGCCAGGCTTAAAGTCCTCACGCCGCCTCTTCGCCCCGGCGCAAGCCTGACGCCGTGCTCAGGGAGCGGGGAGGCAGAAGCAGGGAGCGGGGAGGCAGAAGCGCGTAAAACCGAGCCAGCAAGCGATTGCACTAGAAGAAAGCAATCTCATTATGAGAGTTAATGAAAGCAAACCACAACTATTATGTAAACAGCACTGAATCATTAGCAGACATATCAAAGCCATTTTTGCCCCCACCGAGAAAAAAAAGCATACGGTCCTACGGCACCCTCAGCTCTTTCTCTGAACCAAGCCAAAACTCAGGAGGAAGCCTGTTTGTTTTCCTCCAGTCCAAACCAAACCAGTGGCACCACTCTGACCTCTGATCTGCATGCCGGGTTTCTGCCAGCTGCTCACTCCCAGTGCCTCTGCCCTGGCAGGGAGGCATTGCCGCTGGTGCCTCACCGCCTCGTCCCACCGGGCACCCCATGCTCCACCAAAACTGCCGGCCACCACACTTCAGAAACCCAAATGCTGGCAGGCGGGCAAAAAAAATCCACCCCGTACTACTCAGAGCAAAGGTAAAGTCCGCCTGGGTGCCCTCGTGTACCTGGCAAGGGAATTATTTTCCATCAGGCTTATAATTGTGCTGGTTTCTTTGACCACATAAATGCCCTGTCCTCCCACAGGAATGGGCCAAGGAAAGATAGGGAGGGTGCAGGAGGTTATTCTTCCCCCTTATTGCTATCATGTAAAGTCTCTCCCTGTCACAAATTTCTTTCTAATAGCACCCACTGGAGCTGGGTGAAGCTGCTTGCCCTTTAATCTTCCAGGGGGCAAAGTTACCTTTAAAACAAACAAGCAAGCAAGTTCCCTTGTAAAGAGGACACTGCCAGCCAGTTGGCTATAAAGACACTCCAACAAGATCCCCGTGTTTCTAGGAGAAGCAAAAAACTGCATTTCAGCCCAGAAAAAATCCTGGCTCCGTCTTTATGTTCCAAGAACGCTGAATCAAAACAGGCGCTGCTCTTGAAAAAGAGGAGAGTACAAAGAAGCAAAAAGTTTGTATTAAAACCCATGTAATCTTTTTAAAACACCATTATTAGAACCTGTAGCACCAGCCAAGAGTGATCTATCACCCCCTGTCATCGCAGCCTGCAATACAGAGCTTTTTCTACCAAACTGTCAATGCTACCAAGCTAAAGCCCCAGCTCATAATTTCTTAAAGCTGGCCCTCCGCTGCCAGCAAATCCCCTAAAACCCCAGGGATTTGGGGGTCCAGGGCACTGCTGTTCCTCCATCAGAGCCACTGCCGAGGGACGGGCCATGCGGGGCGATGCGACCCAACACCGAGCATCCAGCACGGGCTCTGCACGGTGCTTCGAAGCAGGAGGATGTTATAAGTCAACGCAGGTAAACAATTCACCAAGGGTTATTTTGGCTTCTTTCAAAAGGAAAGTCAACGGGCCGTAAAGGCTTTAACTACATTTTCCAATGCGAGCACGTCCCTTCGAGGGACGTACCACAAGGTGCCCGGTTTTCACAGGGTGAGTGGTCAGAGCTCTCTGAAAACCAGACACCCTGACATTTGGGGTTTTCCTGTGAAGTTGTTACTCTAACACACCCCAAATCACCAGTAATTTCTAGAATAGCACTACAAACCACAAGAGGTTAAACCGACTGCACATTACTTAAACTAACCTAAGTGTGACCCCTGGAAAGGAACAGCTATTGGATGTTGTGGTTCTGTAGAAACTCAATTACCAAAGCCAATTTCCTACCAGCATTTTTAAAAGAAGAAAAAAAAAAAAAAAACAGCAACAATGCTGACAATGTGTAAGGGCCACATATTTTCACCTCCCAAAAGCTGCAGCCTTGCCTGTGTAAGAACAGTTCCTATTCCCACAAAAATGTTGAAACATATTTTAAACATTTCATCATTGTTTGCTCCCATCTGAATTTGCTTAAAATCCAGACAATTCTCAACTTCTAAATTGGAAACATTAAGAGAAATACTCCTTCGAAATCCTTCACTCAGGGCAGCTCCTCATTGCTGTCCATGTACCTTTCCTACACCAAAACCAGCCAAGAGAAGTCCCTCACAGGGAACTCACACAAATCCAAGTCCATCGGCCACCAACTGTGTAAGCCACAGAAAATATGAGTAGAAAGATCGGAAAGGAACAGATTTTATTTTCCTGCTTGAAAGATGAACAACAAAAAAAGAAGTATTTCTAAGAGTGCTTTTTTTGGGGGGGAAGAGAAATCAGGCACTGCTTTACATTGGGAAGGAGGCACTATAATCCTAATTTCACGTTAAAATCAACATTGGGCAGCCCTTAACGAAGGCCAATCCCATCGGTAGGTCCCCACACACACTTTTTAAGCACCATCTCCATCCTTTCAAGCACTGCACTTTGCCAGCGAGGTGATGCACCGCTGCCCTTGGGGACCACCACTCCTTCCCCATCCCACCTCACTCTTCTCCCAGGCCCCATGGGGACACGAGACGTGCCAGACCGCAAGACACGAACCGGCAGGGAAGATGCCTGCACTGGCCATGGCCATTTGCAAACAGAAAACGCTGTCCTAAGAAAACCATCGTAGCTGCATCCTCGCGGGGGCAAAGCCTGCTGACAGCCCACGTGGCTGCCACCAGCCCCACGCATGTGAAGTCTCTGACACCTCCTCACTGGCTCCCCTCTTCCCAACACGCTGCTTTTATCCAAGCGCCCTTCCCGGACCAGCAAGATGTAAACAAGAAGAAAATCCCCCGGAACAAACACGGCGCTTCAGCCACAGCCTCCACAGGGCTGCACGCACGCTGCACGGGCAGAGAAAAACACAGACAGCCTGAAATCTCTGCTGGAAAGGCAAAATAGTTTCATGAAACACTAAGGAAAGTCTTTAACAAAGCGGAAAGCAGGTAAGACGGGCTACAACAAAGTCATTCTCTTTTAATTAAAATGCTTGGCAATTAAAAAAAAAATAACACAAGCAGCAGCTTTCTTCCCAGGGTGCACAACTCCCAGCGAACAGCACAAACTACCCCTTCCAGGGCACCGGAGGGGTTTGCTATGGGGCATCTTGGAGCACACAAGGTAATTTAGGGAGCATGGGGGAAGTTTAAGAGTTTTCCCGGGCCCTCACATTGCTTACCAATGGGAGAAGGAAGTTATCTTCATAATCTCAAAAGAAAGAGAAAGCAGGAGGAATGTGAGGAATGCGAGGTTATTGCCCCGGAGACCGGAGCTGGCAGCCCGCTCTCGGCCCCCAGCCGCCAGGGAGGAGACGCACACCCTGACCTCTTACAATAAGGATATCAGGCACTGTGTGAGCACCAGTCCAACTTCCTAATGAAGTAAGTTGCAATCTGTAAAAAATGTGGTTCACTACAATTTATTGGCAGCCCAGCATTTCAAATTTGCAGTTCTATCAGTGGCTAGAAATTCTGGAATAGAGCCTTTCTGCAGGTAGCGTTCAGAGTCGGAGAGAGAAGATAAATCTGTAAATCCAAAATCCATCTTGGGCACTGCTAATAAATGAGATTACAGCATGCTAGTAAGTGGGGTTAGAAAGTAGTTGTTGAACTGATTAATGAAATTATATGTTGTTCACATAAGGGTAAGGACAAGAAGGATATAGAAGCACAAGTCTAAGGTTGTTCATTTGACTTCATCAGGATTTCTGAAAGTGACTATGAAACAAGAACCATGCTTTGTGATATCTTTGGGCAGAGAGAAGAAAAAACCTTTGAGCCATAAATCATTGACAGTTAAAGGAGTGTTCGGGGAAGTGTCACCATATGCTTGCCCTGTTTTTATACTCTTCCCTAGGCATCTGCTTTTGACCACTGTCAGTAGGAGAACACATTACCAGATGGATCTTTGGACTGTTCTTATGTTCCCATCTTATATTTGAAGGCAGCATGAAGAAAGCAACACACAAAAAAAAAAAAAAAAAAAAAAAAAAAAAAAAAACCTCCCAAAAAAAAAAAAAAAAGGCAGAACAAAAGCAAGGAATCGGTCCCGGAGGGTCGCTCCTCTTCTGGGAGGAGGCAAAGGATTTGGAGCAGACCAGATAATCCTGATGCTCCATCCTGTGGTTTGGGGAGGAGACCAGGAGGGAGATATAAAGGATTGAGCTCTTGCAACTTGACACACACATGCACATCCATAGAAGTCCTGAGGTGAGCACCCCTCTGCTTATCGGGGGAATGGCTATGGGGTGGAGGGGATGGGAGGCGAGAACCACGCACCCGACACCTCTCGAGAAACACTAGTACCCCTTCTCCATCCACGCAGGCTCCGGGGCACTGCCAGGGTTGGCCTCTTCTGGGAGGAGGCAAAGGATTTGGAGCAGACCAGATAATCCTGATGCTCCATCCTGTGGTTTGGGGAGGAGACCAGGAGGGAGATATAAAGGATTGAGCTCTTGCAACTTGACACACACATGCACATCCATAGAAGTCCCGAGGTGAGCACCCCTCTGCTTATTGGGGGAATGGCTATGGGGTGGAGGGGATGGGAGGCGAGAACCACGCACCCGACACCTCTCGAGAAACACTAGTACCCCTTCTCCATCCACGCAGCCTCCGGGGCACTGCCAGGGTTGGCAACCCATCGCACATCACCAGAACGGTGGGGTCTGCACAAGCCACCAGCCAACACCACAGAGCAGGCTAAGACCATGGACATCACCACCCCGAATAACCTGGGACACTTCCAGCCTCCTGACGGAGGTCCCAGCCCTGCTGGGCAGATGCTACCTGCGCCTCCAAGACAGAAGATGCTTGCCTGGGACCTTCTCCCATCAGAGCCATTTCACACCTATTGCTCGCACACAGCAGCGATGCTTCAGCCTAAACTTCCTTGGGTCCACAGATATCAAGGATAAATACCGCGGCGGAGGGGAGGCAGAGACCCGAGGCAAACCCAGCGCCTCGCCACTGTGCCGGCCTTGCTCTGCTGCCGTTTTAGCAAGAATAAAAAGTCTGTTGACATTCGAAAGCCACAGAAAATCTCCCTGAAACTACAAAACAGTACTGAAAACATTGTGCAGCTCAGGCCTCCTGCACAATGTACACACTTCTATTCAGCCTCTTAAAAAACAGCTACATGTCTAAGGAAACATGTGATAATTAAGGCAATTTTAACAATAGATAATAATTTGACTATGAATTGTATGGAATGTAATGACTGCTTATTCTGGCAGAAAAAACAGAACTTTCTATGAAGTGTCTGCCAAGGAAAATGATACTCCCACTCAGCCCGGACCACTGCAAGCAGTTGCTGCTAACCACATGCTTCACGCTGCCGGCTGCTAGGACACGGCGCGCTGCTGCAGATGAACAAAACCCTGTGCTGCAGAGCAGATTTACAGAGAGAAAGTCCCAGGCAAGCGGCGGCCGGAGGCATTAAGCCGCCCCGGGCCGCCCCTTTTTTTTTCAGCTCTCGCCAACGCTTGCGGAGCCACCCGGCCGCCAGTGCCAGACGCCGGGGTGCTCGCCGGTGGCCTGCAGGCGACTTGCATGCTGCCAGCTCCCCCCCCGCTGTTTCCAGTTGCTAAATGTCATTAGAAGCAGCTAAAAATACTTCAAGCGATTCTCTCATTTACTTTTCCATGCCAGCACTTGCGTTTGCCGCAAGGACGTTCTCCGACGGTCACTTCCCCACCTACGGGTGGCCAGGCAATTGCTCTATTAATGCATACCAGGCAGGAGAAACCACCCCGCCCGCCAAGGACCACTGCCTTCGCTGGACAAGAGTCATTGCAAACAGCTACAGCTGGTGGCCAGGTAGCTCCACACCTTCAAACGGACGGCGAGGAGGACCAGGTATTTTCTGGTACTTCTCATACCCCAATGAGCCCAGGAGCCGTCTTGTGCAAACTGACTGCAACAGGCTCAGCAGTGCCAGACAGCACGAGTAACAGTCCTGGATGAGATCCAGAAACCGTTTCTCGGTTGGAAGAGGCCACATGGAAGAGAAGCACGTGAAAACTAAAAAAAAGCATTCGCTGAACTTTATACATAAAACAGCAATGCCAACAAAGCAACTTTCCCGATTCACCAAGGTGGCACATCTGGGTGATGCATCAGCGACGGCACTCAGCTGACAATCATAAACACGCTGGGGATGAGCGAGCAGCAGGACATCGGGGCACCCCTGCCAAAGTTACTTCAAGCAAAATCCCACGAGTCAAAAAATCAAGGGCCAAGTGATTTCCTCTGTCACGGTGAAAGAACCGCCCTCCATCGCTCCCAACAAATGAACGCAGCTATACCATTAATTTGCTTTAAATACAAAGATTACACCAAGCATCTTTACTAAGACTGAACATGGAGTACTGCTTGCACCCAGCTGCCTGCAAAGGCAGGCTCCAGGCTCACTCTGTGCTCCCCAACAGGGCGTCTTCCACTCGAGCCTACCTCCAAGCCACCACGAAATCAGGACAGCAGCGCCAGCGAGGGAAGGCATTACACTTCTGTGGGAAATTCACAGGTTAAACAATAACGCTTTCCACCAACAGGCAAGATTTTTTTTTTCCTTTTCAATCCAGGAAAAGAAACATCTATTTCTTCCAATTAGCAGGAAAAGGGAAGGAATTTCCATCCATTTAACACCTGAGGGCAAGAAGGAGCCTCTTGAAAGAAATGTTGGGGTTTTTTGTTTTTAAATCACAGCCACCTACTGTGGGTCTCCGGATGCTACCGACACCAGCTCGCTTTGCATTTCATTCTGCAGCCACACCAGACCAACCGGTGGAAGCAGCCCCTGCTGATGGTCGCTCCCAGGGAGTTTTGCCCCATCACCACCACAGCCCCGAGACACGTGGGTTCAATAAGGAATGATACTTTCCGGGGAGTGTTTGAATAAAGTGAGCAGCTACAGGCTGAAGGACTGAGACTTCCCTGAGATGTGCCCTTTCCTCGGGAGACTTTTAAAGTCATCTTAAAACCAGCTACAGGCTGGTGCTCTCCCCACACCACCTACTATCTAGACATTATCAAGAGTCAAGTTTCACAAACCATCTACACCAGCTCTACGCAAGCACTGACCTCTCCAGCAACAGCAGCAAGATTGCACCTCGCCACTGCCATGAGCCCCACCACAGGGCTATAGGTGCAGAAGCCTAAAGATCACTCGGCTACAAGGCAGTACCAAAAGGCCATGACTTACGAAATGCTTCCATGCAGATTTCTAGCAGTAGTCTGTCTTTACACCTCTAACACCAAGTTAACATAAAAGGAAACAATTTCTGTATGTTCCACACTACAAATAACACATTATATACCTCTTCTCAAGCAAGCAATGAGTTGACCAGCTGCACACTTCTTTCAGAAATGCTTATGTACTTCAGCAAGTATATATGCATATATATATGCATAACCTGCCGTTTATGCATATTCTAATTACGTCCTAAACCTAGTCTAAACAAATATTAAATTGAACTCCTAGGTAATTATGGACAAGCAATAGCCATTTAATGCGACTGAAATAGCAATGATGCAGATAAAAAGATTGCTGGAATGAGCCCTTTCTTGAAAGAAAAAAAAAAAAGTTGCACACACCTACTGCTCCAGGAGAAGATAAATGTGGAAAAAAGTCCACATGAGATGCTGCTAAACCCCAAACAAGTTGTGTGCCCATCCAGTGAGAATGAGTTTCACTTGCTGTCACGCAGCCCAGTGCAGGGGCACATCTGCCCATGCTGCCCAGCTGCTTCACTTCGACAATTCAAGGCCATCGTTTTGCAGGACCAGTAACCCCTGCTTTGACAGTAAAGTCACTACACTTACAGAAACTAATTTGCCACAGCTTTTAGGACACCTTCCTGGAAAGGTGCTAGGAAGTTTCTGTCTGTGCACAGGGATCTAAAGCAATTCTGCAAGAGAATGGGAGAATAAAGCACAATCCACCAAACCAGTGCAAAAATGTAAAGAACTTGATGGACTTCGGACTTGAGTTCAACCACATTTCTTACATTATCCCATCAGCATGACAGCCCATTGAACACTCTCCAACCTGTTCTCCACGGTTTGGCGAGCAGAGAGGTGCTACAAAGCAAAAATCATCAGTTTCCACTATCACCCCAATGGGATACTCATCCAAACACACAGCTCTTTCCCATACACACTTATCTCGTTCTCACCAATTAGCCAGGCTCCCAGGCAACTGCCTTTTCAATTCACTCACCCACCTGAAGGAAAACACACCGCTATCACCTGAAACACCAACTGAAATCAAAGGTTTGGCAAATGACTCATTTTTCAAGACACAATACACACTGCGGACCTTTCGGCCTGGTGGCAGACCTCAGCCTCCAGCATTATCACGGGCGGCGTTTCCCACCCAGCTCACAGCACGCCAGTTCCCTGTGCTGACCCCACAAAAGCAATGGCATGTGAAGCACCGCACGCTCAAAAAGTTAAAAACCAGCAGCACGGTGAGCAGTTACTATCTGCATACACCAGCTGAGGGGCAAGAGAGGGGATCCAGAGCCTCTAAACGCAACACATGCCGAAACCACGTGAATTTGCAGCGGGAATGTGAAACTGCAGCAGGTGTAGCACCCCACTTGAGGTTTAAGTGCAGTCGCACTTGAGGTACACCACACTTTAAAGCCATACACAACACACCTCCTTTAAAGACTTCCACCATCCTCTCCGAAACACCCTGCAGAGCAGGATGACATTTAAAATGTAACTTTGCAAGACCTGTTGCTTTCCAAGCGAGGCCAGATGCAGACTCCCCGCACCACTGGAACAGCGACCTAACCCAGCCGATATTTTCAGCGTGTCATTGCGGAAAGCCCTTCTTTTGTCAAATAATCTTACCTTACTCATCACATTTCTCTGACCCCTTATTTCAAAAGCATAGGGTCAAACCGACAACTGCTTTAGAGCCTCAAATGGAAGCCCTGTCAGCATGACCTACTCCCAACATCCTCCAAAGCTCACCAAGTCATCTTAAACAACAATATATAAAATACGGACTAGGACAAACCTTCCAGACGTATGAGGAAGCCTGCTCACGTCCTGATCCTACACTGACGAGGGCTGGACTCAAATCAAATCTAAGCCTATTTATTAGAGACCATTAGACGAAGCAGGGAGGGTGAAGGGGAGAGAGTATTTTAACTGCAACCAGTCAGACGTTTCTCATTAAAATATTTCTTGGAGAAGTAAACGGACCCGCATTTTTATTCAAACAGATGTAGGCTAAGACCCGCATTTTTATTCAAACAGATGTAGGTTAAATACATATCATTAGTCTGACAATATAAAAGCGCAACCGACTGAAATCATTTTAGCTTTGTCAGTGAAAAGGATAATGTATGCATATCTGGAGGGCACACCAATGGTAAAGATTACCCCCAGCTTCTATCTTAGCCATCTAAAGGTATTTACGTGGGGTCTGTCTGTGTTGTGACAGTGTCCTAGACCAAAATGAATGCCTCTAACACTTCACATTTTTGAGCCATTCAGTCATGCATTTTTGTTATTGTTGAAAGTAGTGCGAAATTGCAGTGCATGAGCTGGAGTCCTTGGTGGTCTCCGAGGATTCCAGCTAAAAAGGCACTTCCTTTGTTCCGCGGAGAATGCGGTCCAGTAGGTCATTCAGAAGGGGAAATAAAAGCAGCGGCCCTGGGAGGGAGATGAAGGATGAAACAAAAAGAATAAAATGTTTTGGGTGGGAGCACATTAGCTACCATTTCCTACTGCTGCCGGCTGCGAGCACTCCCGTCCCCTGGATGCGCAAGTACCTCGGGACGAAGATGGAGGGAAGAAAGAAGAAGAAGGAAAAAAAAAAGAAAAAAGAAAGAAAAGGTATAACATAATGTAAAGAAACTTTAAAAATGGAACAACATAATTACAGTAACGGAAAACACTACAAAGCAAACGTTACAAACTCTGCAAAGCCAAAATAGCTATCTACTGAACACCAAACAGGTACAGACTAATACATCCTTCTCCCAGTCACAGGACAACTGGGCAGTCAAGTGACAGAGCTATGAAAAAGGCCATTGATGAAAGTATAAAGCAAAATATCCCAGTAGCTAGATGATACATGAATGCACCATGAAATACCATTTGTGGAATGAGTGCACATGCTCAAGTAAGGTTAACTCAAACTGGAACATAAGAAGTCATGGCAATGAGATGCCATGTAGGGTCAGTACACCAAGCCT
>NW_008796175.1:1003387-1009718 GCF_000699145.1 Aptenodytes forsteri | reverse complement strand
GGGCGCGCCCCGCTGCGCCCGCCGCCTGCGGGGATCCCGGCCCGGGCCCGCCGCCCCCGGCTCTGCCCGTCGCCAAGTCCCCGCCAGCCTGGGGACTGCGAGCTCCTCGCCTCCCAGCAGGGCTGGCCCCAGCCTGGAGCCGGGTCTGAGCATCCCCCGGCCGTGGGGAGTTCCCACCTGGCACCCACACTACCATCCAAAGTGCCCCGCAAGGGAAAGCGAAATTCCCTGGTAGGGGTTGGAAAGGGCTGGGTCGGCTGTTCCTCCTTAACTGGAGGTGTAGATGGTTCAGCTCTGCTCCAGGTTTAGTAGGTTCACTAAGCTGATGAATTTTGACATCACTGTGACAGGTTTGAACTATGTGCATGAAAGACTCATCAAAACTGACTGTTTTTTTCACTGATCCTCTGTTTCCAAGAGTTTGGCAGGACAGAGGCCTCAGGAACACAGACACCAAAATGCTCTGGCCACTCTTCCTCCTGCATTCTCCAGCCCTGCACACAGATACATGCATAGATGTAGACAAGCCCCACTAAACCCTTAAACCAGCGGTTTAAGCGCAACAATTGCTGCTTGCTTCTGTTCACTGAAAATCACAGAAATAGAACTGCAAGAATGACAGGGACTGGCATAATTTCATGGAGCTGTAATGTCACTTAAAGGATCTGCGTAAGGGAGACCTTGCTCCCTGTCTGTAATGGTGAGGTCTCGGTGTCTGTGTGCCCTGGGTGCGGATACTGCGCAGGCAGCTCTGTCCTGCTGCAGCATCCGTGTGTCTGCGCCCGGTGCTGTGTCTCAGCACGGTGTAATTTGCCCCATGACAGTGTAATGGCCTGGCAATAGCAGCATTTAAAAAAAAAGAAATGTGCAGTGGTTTACATTTCAATACGCTCTTTTATTATACTCGTTTCTCTCATTGCCACATTGGGGAAGACAGACTGAAACAACAGCAAAGGAAGTTGCCAGCTTCACCCCCTTGCTCTTAAGCTTTTGTCAGCGAAACGCCGGGCGGGTCGGGAGGAAAAGACCGTCTATTCATTTCCCCAGCAAGAGCGTGCCGACAGCAAAGCATGGCCACGCTGCCCCGCCAGGCACTTTTCGTGGGAACAAGATGCTCGTTCAGCTTTGAGCTTTCCAGCGGCAACACCGGCAGCTCACCGCAGCCTTGGAGCCGCGCAGGCTGCTGCAGTCAAGGAATTACACCAAAAGCAATGGAAAGCCGTGTTAGCGCAGCCCGGCCTGGGCCAGCTGCGATGGAGAGGCTCCTGCTGCGGTGGGGCTGTCCCTCCGCAGGGATGCAGGGAGCATCCCCTGCCTGCACGGGAAATGGGCCAAGCCATCCCTGAGGGCAAAGCTGGAGTTTGCTTTATCGTGGTTTAAAAAGTCTCCAGGGGCAAATCCAGCCATCCTGCTGGAAAGGGGTGCAGGGATCTCAGTCACCCTGCCATCCGCTGGGGCCACTCACGCCAGGCTGGTGAGACAAGCCAGGACAGAAGTTCTCATGAAGTTATAAAGTGTCCTGAGAGAGAATAATCCTCTAGGATCTGGCCCTGCAATGTATGACTGAGTTCTGGTTTTCAAAGCACTACCTCACCCTCCCAGCCTTTATTTGAAGAGACAATGTGAATTTTAAAGAGAACTCAGCAGGGAGCACTGCATTTTTTATTCCAAAGTGAGAGAGAAAACGAGAGTGAGAAAGTCTGCGGGGTTAGAGACAGCTTGCCATTTGTTGTTTCTCATAATCCCATACCTCGGCAGGATTTAAGAAACCTCCTGAAAAACATGGAGGGTTTTGTCGAATACTTGATCAAGTAGTTAAATCAAAGGCTGCAGCAAAACAATGGGACTCTCTGAAATTTTTCATGAAAAACTCTTTTTCTTTTTTTTTTTAAGGAATGGAAAAGTAGCCTCTCTCAAAAAGGGAATTTTTCTTTGAGTTTTTCCCCTTCTCCAGTGTTTTCTCACATCTGGCAGAACCTCCCCAGCCCCCTCACCCCAAACTGCTCGAGCGATTCCCCTTCCCCTCTTCTCTCCCTTTCCCAGGAGAAAAAGACGGAGAAAAGCAGAGGGGAAAACTTGCACTTTAGTTTTAAAAAGATGTTGATGTTTCTTTCAGGGCAAAAAAACTTCTGCCTTCCCACCTCCCCCAAAACTCTCCTCTCTCCCCACTAGCTATTTCTGTCCCCAGACTCAGTGTTTCTTTTCCAGCCCTAGAAGATACCCCGAGGCCTGCCATGGTGGCACGGGATGCTCCCTGATGCTGGGGCTCATGTCCCCATCTCCCCTGCCTGCACAGAGAGCCGAGCCCACGCTGCCTGCAGGGCTTTTGGCGCCGTTTCAGCTCTGCCCGCTCACAAAGTCAGCTGCGAGCCTCCTGTGTTATTTGGGGGGACCCCCAATGTGTCCCCACCACCGGCACGGGCACCCCTGGGCTGGGCAGAGCCGGCTCCGGCGCGGACCCGCTGGCGCAGCCGTCACTGGCCACAGCGCAGGAGATGGAGACAAGGTGACATCACCCGCATTGCATCTGCACTGAGCCTCTTCCAGCATATGCCACGGGCCTTGCACAACTTGGCATTTCAAATTTCCGTCATCTCATTCACTGGAAAAATTGCAGCCCTGCCAGCTTTTCGGAGAGAAGGAAGGGTAGGGAAGGAGAAACGAGAGGAGACCCAGTTCCTCCGCAGTTTCTCTTCACCTTCCTCTGGTGTGCTGCCTCTCCTCTCCAGCAAAGACCTCCGGCCGCGCTGCTGCTGCCTAAGCCTTCGTCCACACAACAAAGTTATGTCGGTTTAATTAAAACCACTTTGAATGCGCTCTAGAGGAATTGGCACAAACCCTTCACAGGGGTGTGGTTAAATCAGTATAAATCTTACCGGTATTGAACGAGTCCACATCGGCGATGTACCAGCTTACACTAAAAATCAATACAAGTAATTCCCACCTGCGCAGGATTCGCTGGATCAATTTTAACTTCAGGCTGGCGGGAGCAGGGCAGTCTTCTAGCACCGACAAATCTTGGCAGCAGAGAGGAACCCCAAGCCCAGCAGCGGCACCGATTACATCTGAAAATCCCGCTGGGGTCCTATGAAGGCTTAAGCTTTCGGTTTGATTTAATTCTGGTGCTGGCCAGAGGTCTGCCACAGCCCTGCGGTGTTTCCAGTCATCTGTCAGGGAATTTACTGGGGGGTTGTACTCGGATAAAGATTTCAGATGTAGCCCTTTAGGAAAACCTGGCTGAATGCAATCCTTGGGCTGGCTATCATTAAGGGTGATTAAATCCTACACTCTGGCAGGAAAGCCTGGGCCACAAGGAGGCTAGAAAGTGTTGAAAGAGAACTGGACAGGCATGTCTTCCCAGCTCCAGCTCATCAGCAGGAGATGGCTCATTGGAAACCCGAACCAGGCGCGTTGGCTCTCCTGTGGCAGAGCGGTCGGGCTGGAACGAGGGAGGCTTGAGTGGAAACAGTCTCCTTTGATAAAACCCCAGATACCACAAATTCGGGGTGTGTTTAATCCAGGGCATCTGTCATGAGGATGGGGGGATTCTGCTAGTTGCAAAATGAAGCTCTGAATCTGGGTTTCGAATGTCAACGGCCTGATATTTTAGGGCAAGCAGATCCGGTGTTTCGACATGGGCTGGTGTCTCCATTTATTTTTATCACTTATTTTTATCCTAGAGCTCATTCACCCTGTCCAGCGAACAGAAACCTCCCACAGTAGCTGCTCGGCTGTGGGGTAAGGGGTGGATTAGCTTCTCATTGCCTTCTGCAGAGGGGCCAACACCGGCTGGGCTCTGCCGAGGCAGGGTGCAAGTGCTGTGCACACTGAAGCAAGATGGAAAGACACTAAGGGGGCAGGGGCGAACAGGCTGGGCGTACAGTGAGGCTGCTGCAAGGGTTTCACTCAGACTCCCGTGTCCAAACCGGCTCACAGCGCATGGGGCTTGCTGTGTGGAGCTCAAGACCATCTCCATTTTAGGGAATGCAAGAGCTTGTCTCTCCCCCAGCAGGACAAGAAGCTGTCCCAGCCCTGTCCCTGGCCACCACAGGGAGGAGACTCGGGGACACACAGCTTTGAAGGGCACAGGAATGCACTCACTTTCACAGATTTTCATGCCTGCACTTCCCAGCTCTCCCAAAAATGACTGTGTGGCAGATGGCTCTGACGTGTAGCACACTCACACCCAGCAGATAAAAATATTCCCCAACAGATTCCCAGCAAGCGAATGTCAGTCACCATCGCTCCAGAGCTGGTCACAGCTTCCTCTCCTCCCTGCTCCCCCACCACTGGGGCACAAAGCAGGTCCCCGGGCTGCGTATCCCCAATGGCCACCATGTGGCTCACCAGACCGATGCTGGCAGCTGGGCTGGCATCCCCACTCCGCGCCGGCGGGACGTGAGGGGAGCGGTGCCGGCTCACCCGCACCCCTTCCCACAGTTCAGCGTCCCCCGGGACATGTCCCCATTCTCCCCACCCCAGGTGGCTATACATCCCGTGCCTGCATCGGCTTCCCGACGCATCTGGCTGCCGCCGATGAGGCTGGGTGTCGGGATGGGACCCTCCAGGGACCCTGTGTCTGCCTCACACAGGCCTTTCTTGGTGTGAATTGCAGCCATGATGTTTAATTCTCCATCCAAACTCGCATAATCTTCCTATAGATGTGAAGGGGGCGTGGGTGTGTGGAGGGGGAGCAGCAGTTGGAGGGCAGGAGAGAAGATAAATAGCATAATTTGGGGATGACAGAGGAAACAAGCCCACAAGTCATTCTTGCATTTCCATCCCTTCCAAGCGGCAATCCCTTGCTCAGCCCTCCCCCAGGCGCTCTGGGCTATATTTACAGCAGGCATCACCGCCTGGGCTGCTTTTTTTGCCTTTTTTTCCCCTTTTAAGTGTTGTTTTATGGGTGCTGTGAGTGGTGACATGGCTGGCCCACACGCTCCAGCCTGCCCGCTCGGGTTGGTCTCATCCATTAAACATGCAGTCTCCCGGTCCACATATAAGCACGTCACCCAGCTAGTGGATTCACAAAGCCCTGAAGCTGCAGAGATTAGGACTGGAAAAAGCTTCAGATACCTGATGCCTCCCTCTCTGGCCTGGCAGGACCAACCTTGAGCTGTCCCCTCCCCCTCTGTTCTCAAAATCCCTCCTTGACTGAGACTGCATAGCCTGTCCCAGCTACTGACTTGGGATCTTATTGCACAAAAGCATTTCTTAATGGCTAACCTAAACCTCCCGAGCCACGATTCAAGCCCAGTATTTATTTTCTCCTATCTATCTCCTGCACATGGAGAAAACATACCCTGCTCTCGGCAGAGCCCAGAGCTCTCAGCACATGTGGCCGGCATGGCACAGCTGGAGATGGTCCTGGATGCTGTCGGTGGCCCCGCTGGCTGCATGGCCTTGGTCCCTGCAGACCTGGGGCAGAGGGGAACAACCCCAAGCACTGTCCAGAGCAGCAGGAAATAATCTGCTACCATGGAAAGGAGAGAGAGGGGGAGAGGCATGTTCAGAGCAGCAGATAACCCAGCCAGTTGGCACTGCTTAAAAATGAGTAATATCTACGTATTACCTGAGCTCCCTCGTGCCAGCTAAAAACCCACGGAGCAGAGCCAGGGGAAGAGGGAGCCCGTGGCTCTGCAGTTGTCAGCAAGACTGTCCCAGTCCCCTCTGATGCTGGGCATCACCGTTGATGGCACTTGCTCCCTCTGGGTGGGAGGTTGGTTTCCACCAGCAGCGCTGGTGCTGTGCTGCAGGTCAAGCTGTGCCTGTCCAGGGATGGAACCGCTCCGTGATGGTCAGCAGAGAGGTCAAAGTTGGTTTCTTAGGACCTGGAAAGATCAGTGTGAGCTTGCCAGGGGGAGCTCCAGAGATCCTAATTACTGCACCCAGCACTTCATCTAGGGCCTTTCATTCCCCTCAAAGCGCTTCTACCTGGGCACCGGTCCAGCAAGCGCTTTGTTTGTAGACATCTGCTTTGTTACAGCAGGGACGCGCGTCAGCGCCTTTGAGGATTTCATTAGCGGAGGAGACCAGAAGTGGCTAACCCCTTTAATATCACCTGGGACGCGGGAGGCAAAATGGGTCAGCAAGAGAGCAGGGGGAGCATGGGCTCCAAGCGGAACTTGTCCCAGTCCTGTTCTGTACAGGGCTTCAGTATCAATACAATAATGAAAAATAAAAATAAATAATGATAAAATAATGATTTTTTTTACCCCCAGGCACTCTCTTCATTCTGTTTAAAGGCTATTTCAAAAGCATTTGTAAACACAGAGTGGAAAGTGTGTGTGCTTACATGAGTGGCAGGAAACAAAATACTTAAAATATCATA
>NW_008796175.1:998582-1003327 GCF_000699145.1 Aptenodytes forsteri | reverse complement strand
AAACAAAACCTACTTAAAAGCTTCACCGCTGCAGGCAGGAGGTATTGGCAGCGCACACACCGCTCGCCCTCTGGCTCACCCGCTTGGCTGGACAGGCTGATGAGGCTCGTCTCCCCAACAGTGCCATGCGGAAAACAAAACCCACGAAGGAGCAGCCTGGAAGAATGGGGCACAGGGTGAGTGCCGGCTCAAGTCTTGCTCCTTAGGGAAGACTCACCAGACTTCACCTTGGACCCAGACAGCCACAGCTCACATCCCCATCCCAGGTGCAATGCCCGTCAGAGAAGGTGCAACGCAGGGTCAGAGGGTGCAACCCTCCCTGCTGTCCCGGCCCCTGCACGGATGCCACAGGGCAGCCCGCAGCAGGGCACCATCCATCCCACAGCAGGGATGCGCTGCAGGGCTGAGCACCGCTCCTCTATGAGCAGGATGGGCAGCCCTTGCCCGTGTCCCTCCCAAATGGCAAACACTTTGCATTTTGCTCCATCCTCCCCACCCGGAGGGGCCAGGGCGGCATGCGGGCTGCCAGACGTTCATGGTTATATCGGTGCTGCTTGCAATCCTTTTTTTTAATCTTCTTTTTCATTCCCCTCTGCTCTCGCCCCTCACCCCCTGTGGTTCAAAGTTTTCAAATGAAAATATGCGAGTTGTGACTTGTGGGTAGCGAGCTGGGGCTTGCGAGGAAAGCCAGGAGGGAGAAGGGAGGAAAAGAAAGAGCGATCTGCTCCAAGTGCCAGCAATTGTTTTTATCCTTTCCAGATGAAGGAAAAAATCATGTTATTTGTTCGGCGTAAAGTTCCAGATTTTCAGGAATGAAATCTGAGAGCAACATGTCAACAGTCTGTCTTGAGAGCTGGTGTGGATGGCGGCCTTTGTGCTCCCAAACACCAGCGGGGCCGGTACGCTCGGCTGCGAAAAAAAAAGGCTCCATTCTCACACTCTGAAGTGGTGGCATTAGATATCAGCAAGATAATGGGCCCAGGGCCTAGCCCTATTTCTGCTCCCAACCGAACGGCCCCAGGCAGCTGGCTTTGATGTGCTCATTTATTTGCATTTTCTTTTCACGGATGATATTTTTAATCAGGAGGGAGGGAAAGAAAAAAAAAAAAAGGCGAAAAAAAAAAATCAGCCATTTGTTAGCCTGCAGGTCGATGTTTCCTGCTGTAAATTAGCCAGGACGTGGCGGTCTCCCAGCTGGAGGGCGATACCACATCACCCTGGGCAATCCTCGAGGTGCTAGGGACAGTACAGCCCACGGCCCCGAGGCATTTGCACTTGAATCCCAGGGGAAAAGGAGAGAGATAGCTGGGGCAGGGAGGTGGCCAGTGGTGAGATTCAGCCGCAGCTGATTGATGTGTGGGGCGGCGTGGGTGGTCCCGTGCCACGGGGCTGGGAGCGTGCCCCACACGAGATGGGGACGGTGGGAGCAGCCACTGCCCCTTTGATGTGCTGCCCTGGCCGTCCCCGCTACGGAGGGCTGCGTGGTGAGGCCAGCCATCCCACACATTCCCGTCCCCTGGAAATCCAGCCCGCGGGTTGGGAGAGCCCACGGCCTCCAGCCACATCCAGGACAGGATGGGGAAAAAAAGAAGGAAAGAAAAAAGGGGGTGAAAAGGAAAAAAAAAAAAAAAAAGGAGGAGGAGAAGAAAGGATTTTTCTCACTTCCTCTTTCCACTTTCCAGAGCCCACGCTGGAGCAGTGCTCAGCATCCCTGGTGTGGAGGCTGGGAACCCCCCCCAGGATGACCAGTGTGGGGCTGGGGACAGCCCCACGTCCCCTTCCCCTGGGGAGTAACTTGGGGGGTGATGGGTCTGCAAAACAGCAGCTGCACAGCCCTTCGCTGGGGGACCTGGCATCCCGCTGGCTGGTACAGGCATGATTTGCACCTCCTTGGCTCCACCTCAGTCCAAAACTGCAGGTCTAGGGATGGCAACTCTGTGCTGCGCTCATGCCTTCTGAAACTGCCTGCATGCAAAACTGCCGTCTCTCCTCCTTGCAGCATGCTCACCATCCCGTCCCCTCAAAAACAACCAGCCCCCACGGAGCCTGTGGTACGGATGCTCACCACAGGCTCTTGTACAAGGGGAAAAAAAAAACAAACCGTTCAGCAGTTTTTGGTATTAATGGCCAAGCAAAAGTTCCCCATGGAAAATTTCATTCTGACTCACAACATCTTTGTTTCAGTTGAGAAAGCAAAGCATCAGGTAGCTGTGCGCTCGCTCCTCTTCTGTGACATAGGTCTGAAAGTAACCGTCAGCAGTGCTGAGCTCTTGCTATTTAGGTTTCACAATACTTAATATAAGTGCCCAGCACTTGAAATTGTTGTCTCAGCTCTTTAAAGAGGGTTTTTTTTTTTTTTCCAAGTCCCACGGCTGCAGTGGGAAAACTGAAAACTCACACCCAAAACATGCAAAACCAGATGGCAGGAATGGAACTCCAAATTAATTATTTCTTAATTTAAAAATTCTTTTAAATTTAATTTGGTTTCTAAGGCAGGCCTGGCTGCCTTGGAGCCTCATTCACCAGCTCGTACACTGCTGGGATGACGATACCGTGACATTTACAATGACACCGGCTCCTATGGGTGGTTTTTTCCAGAGCCCGTAAGCCAGCACACATGTCCCAGAGACACAGACACACTCCTGAGTCACTTAAGCCCCATCTCAACTGCAGGGCCCAGCGCAGGATGGGGTCGTCCATCGCTGAGACACGGTGCAGTCGCTGCCCGTGTCTTGCCAGAGATGGGTTGTGCAGACAGGAGGCTCGGCGTGGACCCTGGAGGTGAGCTGCCAGCCCCCGCTGTGTCCCACCTCTCCCTCTGGCCATGTCTCTTCCTCTCCATCCCCGGCCCCACAAGCTTTCCCTCCTCTCCGCAGCGTGCCCAGCTTGCAGCTGGATGGGCAAAGGGTGCCCGGAGGCAGCCTGCTCCCAAAACAGGCTCACCGAAGGCGAGGTGAAGCAGGGCTGCTTTGCCTGCCGCCCCTCCTGCCTCAGCACCCTCCCGTTGCTTGGAGCAATGAGCCGTTTCCCCAAGAAAGTTGCTCTCTGTGATAGCAACACTGGGGCTGGGGGATGTTCTCAGCCCCAACAGAAGCGTGCTTCAAAAGCAAGAGCACCTGCCCCCGCTCAGAGTGGCGCTTTCAAGTGGAAAAAAATATAAAAATGAAGGTTTTAATTAGCCTGGAAATCAATGCTGGTGCGTACCTGCCCAGGGCCCCGTGGAAGGGCAAGAGGCTGATGGGAAAGCCAGCACTGAAAGATGATGGGGGGTGAAGCATTAGCACCTTCCACACTGGGTGAGCACCTTGGTGCTCATCATGCTCAGGAACACCGAGCAAATTATTATTTATTTAACACTTTGGCTAACCGTGACTACTTTGGGATGAAGCACCACAAATTGCACAAACCCCTTGGCCAAACGCTCCCCAGGGACAAGCAGCACTTCTTGTGGAGATCCCCTGAAAGGGGCAGAGCAGGTTTGGATGGACTGATGCATGGAGGAAGCATCCCCTCATCCCTCCTGTGTGCACCAGGCACCCTCCAAAAAATATGCTGGCAATGGCTCACTCTGATCTTTCTTTGCATCCCAGGTAGCAGCGATTTTATTGCCTGAGCCGTGGCTGCCCCTGCTTATGCAGCCGGCTCTCCCTTGGGTTTCACAGCGATAACGGGAACAAGGGGGGGCTCGGGAGCGAGTCCCTCACCAGCAGCCCAGAGCCTGGGAGTGCCCGGCCGGCAGACCTGCAAACCACCCGCATGCCCATCCCACGCTGTCAGGAATAAGATCAAGAGCAAACAGCAGAGCGTTAACCAAAATGCCATGTGAGGCTGTGTAAAAGAGGTGGTAAAAGCTGTCTCAACAGCGGTCGGGGGAATCCACTTATCCCACAGTCAGCGGACAGAGGGACGTGAGGGCCTTGAGTTAGTCCTTTAGAGATTGCATTAGCAGGTCAAGGTCACAATGACCAGGGGCTCCTGCCAGACAGTTGCCAGAGGTGGAGTCTGGCAGCCCATCAGGCAGCAGGATCAAGCAGTCTCCTTAAAAATAATTAAATTATGTCTATCTTGCCTGACATGATCATTCTTTAAATGCTGTAAAAAAAAGTTTCAGGCAAGCAGCACAGGAACCGCACAGAGGTTTGAGGGGCGTGCAGGATGAGCTACAGAGCAGTTTTTTATTATTATTATTATTATTATTATTATTAGCATGCCATCACATAAAAGTGCTCTCTTCGCAGGAGTGAGTGATCGTTGTGGCAATCTCTGTGGAGGGAGGTGACACCGATGCCGTCCGACAGCCACACACGGAGCAGCTCGGGGTCCACTCCTTCCCTCTGCACTCACACCCTACCTGCACCCTGCGCTGAGACCTCCCAGCGCGGTCCTGCTTCTCCCTCGACCCCTGCTCTGCCGCCCAAAACGGGGGACGTTGGCTTGTGCCACCTGCGGCAGCCGCTGCCATCTACCCCCTGCATCTGGCATCTGCACCCCCCTAAGCAGTGGCCCCACGGGGGGATGAGTTAGCCCGTGACTTCAGTGGGCTTCTCCGTTTGTCCCTGGGAAAGACATAAATTATGAGTGGTGAAATCCTTCAGCCTCGTGACACAGCAACAGCGTGAGGGGAAGCAGGAGGTCTGGCAATAGTTTCCCCTCGAGCATTGTGGCAGAGCTGGAGCTGGGGCGCTGGTGACAAGAGGTTGCCTCCACTTCTCTGCTTTTTTTTTTTCTTACTTTTTTTAAAATTT
>NW_008796175.1:992531-998410 GCF_000699145.1 Aptenodytes forsteri | reverse complement strand
TTTTCTTCTTTTTTTTTTTTTTTCTTTTTTTTAAATTTTTTTTTTTTTGTTGCCGCATATTTGGTGTCTGCAGGGCAGTTTCTGTAAACACAGCACAGCTTATATAGTACTAAATAGAGCAGCATGCAAATCCCATCCCCACATTCACAGTCCGCAGACATGTAGTGTTTAAAAGGTGCAAGACCCACATCTCTATTTATTCTTTCACCAGCAGATATGCGGCTGCTAAACATTTGTCTCCAAGCTGTGGGACGCAGCTACCCCGTGCAGCTAGGCTCATTTCCCTGCCCGGTCTTTCTGCCTGAGCCCCACAGGTCTGAAGGCAATCCCTGTCATGCCAATGAAGGTTTTCCGTCCCGAAGCAGCCTTTCATTACAGACCCCTGGACTGGTCCAGCCCCCCAGCAGCATCACCGTGGGCCAGAGCAGAGGCTGGAGCCATGGCTTTCCTCTCCCCCATGCCTTTCAAAGAGGTGTTACCTCTGCCATGCCTTAAAAAGGGGGGGGGTCACCATTTCCTACCCCAGGCCTTGGTCTCCCTTGCTCTCTGCAGGAGCATCTCGAGGTGGTGAGAGGGCAAGGACAGTCCTGTACTCCCCCACCAGTACCCCCAGCTTGCGTGGGAGCCGGTGGTTCCTCCATATGTGAACGACCCTCCATACATTCCCACGCAGACTACGCCTGGGCCAGAAAGCAGCAGCAGCTGCAGGTGGGGGACAATTTACGGAGCTGCCAGCTACCGGAATGCAACCACTGGGCTTGAGCTCCTGGAGGCAAAGGGAAGGTGCAGCCAGCAATGGTGCGGGCCAGCCCAGCTGCCCCTTCCAAACGGGTGAGTGGGAGTTAGTTGATGCTGCAGGCAGGAGAGCGGGACTGTGACGAAGACACTCACCCCTCCCACCCCCTGCAAGGGTTTTTCTCACACCTCTAACCACAGCAACACCAAAAAGGCTCCAGTGTGGCTCTTGCTGCAAGCTGCAAGGTGTGAACCACCCTCCTGGAAGAGGGTTTCCATTGCACAGGGCTGGAGCAGCGCCTTTAGCCCGAGCCCCAGGGAGCTGGGCAGCCGGACAGGCCAGCCGGCAGCCGCAGGCAGGGCAGCAGAGCCTCTGGGGCGGCACAGAAATCCTCCCACTGCTGTGATGGAGATATGACCAAAGGCACTTATCATGAATTCAGAAGGCATGTGGCTCTTGTTTTGCGATAGGAAAATATGCAAGAAGAGGGACTGAAAAGGGAAGGTTTCTGTATTTCCAGGTTTAGGAAAGATTTCTGTTTTTCCAGGCTCCAGCTTGCATAACTGCAACACAGCCCCCATAAACCCTCTGTAAAGCACCCAGAGCACCCCCCCAGCTGCCGGGCTCCCTGCACCTTCATGGGTGAGCAGGCGGCCGCAGCAACCTGCCCCACACCTCGACGCTCTGCTAAGTGACACCAGAGTCAAATCATGTCCCTAACAATAACTGGGACTTCGCACCCTGAGCCCACGCAGCAGACGCTGCCCCTCACTGTGGTGCCATGGGGAAGCAAGACAGGGATTGCTGCGTACCCCGGTCCTTAGCACCTAAATGCATCAGGTTCAGAGCCATGCACCCATGCCTCCGGATCACTGGCTCCCCAAAACAAGGCAAGGCTGGCTGGCGGTGAGCACAGGGCAGCACTACCCCATGATCCTTCCGTTGCTGTAAGTTGATAAGAGGCAGCAATTAAGGGAAGAGCTCCTGGCCACAGGCACAGAGCGGCCCCTTCGCTGCTGTCAGTCATTCATTACCAAATCAGTGTCCACCCACAGACTCAGTCTGACCCTCTCTGCAATTACCCAGGCCAATTAGTGCCTTTGTTCCTCGGCCAGATAGCATCTCCCTGCTCCGTGCTGCCAGGCCTGGCCCTCTGAGCCACCAGTATCTGCTGGAAGCCCTTGCCAGGGCTTCCATGGGCCACTTCGGTTGCAGTGCCCAGCCTGGACTTGCTCTGATGTGCAGCAAGGTGATGAGCAAGTCCTTTGCTGGGGATTTCACGCCACCGAGGCTGGTGATACTGGTGTGAAAGCTCTTCTTCCCTTGCCCTCCTGCTTTATCATCCTTGCCAGGAGCAGAACAGTGAAGAACTGGCTGGTTGCATGTTTGGCACAGTAAATACCAACCTGCAGCAAAGGAGCAAGAAGCATTGCACCTTGGTGGACTGGAAATAGCATCCCTCTCCTCTGACATGGTTGCGGGAGGCTGTGCACAGCAAAGCTGGCCCCGATGGCCCTGTGGCACCGCCACAGTGAAGTGTCTGCGCTGGCTACTACACTCGGGGGATGTTTATCACACACACATTGACAGGCAATAGTGGTGACTCACGCCACGGGTCTGGCACCCTGGTCCAAATCCTGGATCCTTCTGCAGGTTTCAGCTCAACATTATGAGTCGCTTATGCCACCACCCTCCCTTTACTTTTTTTTTCCAGAAAACATTGTTTTTCCTTCAAATAGGAACAAATACACCCAATACCAGGAATTTTGCTAGATAGAGTCCAGATGACAAGTTCTCAGAAAACACTGTCAGCTGCTGAGATTCAGCTTCAAGAGACATCATCCAACGTTAACCATAAACAACAGGGGCAACGAAATGTCTGGCAGATCTTGAAGTGACACAAGATGCCTGCGCTCCACAACAAACCCATTTCACACCACGGGAAAGGTCACCACTTTAATCCACTTCTGGGTGGAATGTACACAAACGTCATTCTTCTTAACATCTGTAATTAAACAGCCTCTTGCTTTGCTATCCAGACCGTGTTTATTTTCCCATTTGCTAACATGGTGGATGGTAATATAATATGACACTGAAGGGATACAGGCTGCTACAGACAGGCTTTCAACTTCTTTTTAGTGATTTGCCTGCAGAGAGCTGGATGCAAAGGGTGGTTGTGCCGCTCGGATCCAGCAGCGATTTCCTTTCTGGATGTGCAGCATCTTTGCACGCTGAAATAATAACAGCAAAAAGGACAGCGAAAGCAAACAAAAACTGCTGGCAGAGATCCCCAAACGTGTTGACTTGCTGCAAGCAGTTGTTGAGGTCTCTGCTGGGCTCCTACGAGGGAGGTGACAGCCACTAAACTGGGGCTAGAGGCTAGGTCTGTACTTCTGCTATGGAAAAATCTGATGTTCAACGCTGGGAATGTGCTGGAGCATTCGGGAGAACTCTTCTGTGTCCCTGTGGCCAACAAGGAGCATCTGAAATAACCCTGAGTAGTCCCTAACGGGGCCCTTTCTTTCCCACGAAGTGCTCTTGGGTACCAGCGCCAGCTCCCACCCCACCGCACAGTGCCCAGGAGGAAAAAACCCACAGCAGCAAGCATTTTTTTTTCCTCTCCAAACTTTTTGGGCTGCAGGGCCGGCACACGCTTCATGGGGAGCCTTGCCGGGAACCGGGCACGATGGCTTTCATGGGAATGATGTTAGCCCTCGGGAAGGGCTGTGGGACACAGCGCTTTGCAGCCCAGAGGCATGGATGTGTACTTCAGATCCTAGCATGCTCTCAGAAAACAACACCAAGATGTTTATTTTCAAAAGGATACAATGTTTGACAAAATAAACTATATTTGATTAATACTGACTGCTTTTCTGTTTGTTTTTTTTTAAGGCAGTAAATTTGCTGACTGCATAAACATGCCAGGGCCGTTTCATCTGCCTATATCAAAATTTCAGTTAGCTCACCTCTGGGCAATGTCCTTCAGTAACATTTTAACAAGCTTATTTGGGGAGTTGTTTGTGGGTTTGGTTTGTTGGGTTTTTTTCCCCACTTTTACTTCTTAGTGAGGTCTCCCATGAGCAAGCCGCAGGCTGGAGCTGAACGAAACCCACCACTTGTCTTCACACGGAGAGTTTCACTGTGTCCCTAATAGAAAATCCAAATTCCCATGCTGAGGACCCGTGAGCACCCTCCAATGTGATGGCTTTACCTCATTCCTCTCTGGCTGCGGATTTCACCCCCCCAACACCTCCATACCTGGCTCCTTGCTAAAGCAACAAATAACGCACAAGAAGGATTTGTGAATTTGCTGATGTCCAGCCGAGTCAATCCCAGCTGTGGAGCTCACACTGAAAAATCGCTGGGTTTCTGGGAACGGACACCTGCTTCTGGGGCGTGTGGCTCGTGATCTGGTAAAGCTTTAGCAGCATTTGTCAATCATTAAGCTTCAGTGCTGCTGGAAAGGTCAGGGAAATTTCCACCAAAGCACCCAAATGTTTGGGAACCAAATGGTATTTCTGAGATGCTTTAGCTTAGGTGAGCTACATGGCCTGCAGGGCAGGACTCGTCCAGTGGACTTGGCCGTGCCTGGTCCCACCACCAAGCTATGTGCTCTGAGGTTGGAAGGAGGCGTCTCAGCAGCACACGTGTCTGTTTCGAGCATTTTGAGGTCTTTGTGTGGTTTCCTGTATTTTACTTTAGAGACTTATGCAACATCCCACGTCTGGTCCCCGTCTGCTCGTCACCCTGCTCCTCGTGCCTCTTCTGCCCCGGGACTGCCCCCCCCCCACACCTCCACGTGGCTGCAAAGGTCTCACCATGGACCAGCAGCTGCCGAGAAAGCAGGGCAGGAGGCAGTGCAAGGCGGTCACCTCCTCCCCTCCCAGCACAGCAGTCCCCAGCATGCCACCTTGCCAGGACCCTGGCCTGTGCCCCAACCGAGCGCCCTCCGAAGCTGGGGACCAGCTGGAAATTGCCCTCTTGGTTGGTGGCATCTCCCTTGCTGTACCCATAGCTAGGCATGCACCCATTTTGACTCAAAAGCAAATCAAAACATCTGACAGTACGGGATTACACGTGTCCCCCTTATGCAAACCTGCAGGAACACCCCTGTGTCCAGCTGCCACATTTGCAGACACAGCTGGTGCTCTCTGCATTCTCCATACAAGGGGGATTTTGTTTTGGTTGGAAGCCCCAGTGAATCCAGTCCCACATCCCCACTGGGTCCCTGCTCCAGAGCGCTCGAGGGCTTTGCTCATGGAGATGAACGAGCAATTCTGAAAAAGTCCCTGAAAAACAAAACTGAGACACTTCCCAAAACAGCACTAGCCATAAGCACCAGCTGTTTCTAGCAGCTGTTAAGTGCGTTAGATTATACCATTCCAGCACTAAACTATTAGTCAATTGATTAATGAACTGAGACTTCCCATCCAACAAAAATATTTTGGTTTTAAATTATAATTTGATGCATGGTTAGTACAGAAATACATTACACATGCTAAGCACATGTTTGCATCTCATCACCACCCTCAGACACAGGGAAAGGTGCCGGCTTCGCCACCTTTTCAAGGCTGCTTGCAAACCCACCCAGAGATGCAATGGCTTTGCATGCAGTGTGCTGCTGCTCACTCCTGCCCGCACACAGGATGTGCACGGTGGCAGCAGGCTCCTGGCCACCCCGTTGCTGCCCCTGGAGTTTAATGAGAGCTGCCAAACCGACCAGAAAGCATTAAGGTTAACTGGCAGGGGGTAAGGGCTCAACCACCTGCGTCTGGAAACCTTCCCCAAGGTCGCTGGGCCTTCAGCTGGCACTGGCACAAGGCGACAAGCCCACGAGGCACCGTCAGGACAGGGTGCTGGCAGACGGAGGGCAGCCGTGTTGCACCGACGAGCCTGTGGCTCTGCACGGGGAGACTCAGAGTCAGCAACAGCTCAGGACCGGCTCCAGGGCTGGAAATTATCTAGAAAAGGGGGTTTTTCCGACTTTTTTTTTTCCAGAAGCACCCCCATGACCTAAACCTCTCTGTTCAGTTGCTTTTCCCGCTGGCAGAAAACCAGACAGATATTTACTCTGGCCACACGCCTCGCTGGCCGGATGCGGCCACCGCCGGTGCCGGAGCCACATCCCCACACCACCACCGTG
>NW_008796175.1:931762-992351 GCF_000699145.1 Aptenodytes forsteri | reverse complement strand
TTATCAGGGTGCTGTGAGCACAGCCGAGACGCTCCCCCGGCACCTACCATCAGCTGAAGCCCCGCACCTCCTTGACTCATATAAATACATTAGTGTATATATGATACATATACTCATTACTTATATATATAATAATAATAAAGAAAAATTGAAATAATCTCTACTGTGTGTTAGCGATTAAAACGGTGAGCCCTGGGACAAGGTGTGGAGCTCCAGATACACATGCACAGGGGAGGTGACAGTGCCCATCTCCTGATGGACATGTCCCATCCCATGGCAACACAGGTCACACAATTATTCCTTATTTCTCATGACATGGGAATGAAACATTGCCCAAAACTGAACGCCAGCTTTACTCCACCTTGGTGGTCAGAACACCCCTTGCAAAACCCCTGTTAAAACATGTGCACAAACCTGCTGCAGGGTAAAATTCAACAGCTTTTTTTCAAGTTATAATGCGCTATTTTATAAACTAGCAGGTAGCGGGCTCAAAGGCTGTTTTTTTGTGATGTCTTATCATAACAAAGTCTCCAACAAGCATAGCTTTGCTAAACAGCATGTGCATGCAACGGGAAACCAGGCTCAGCATGCTACAGAGGGGTCTTCTGCTGACAAGCATCAGCATCGCACTGCAGTGATGCAGAGTGGGAAACCTGGCAGGCTTTGTGAGACACACAGCAAGGGACAGCCCGCGCCATCTTCCTAAGAGAGAAAGAAAGCACGCTGGACTCGCACTGCAGAAGAGCCGGTGCCACCATCCCATCCTGCTGCTTACCTAAGGAAGAAGCAGCACACAGAATTATTTCTGACACGGTATTAGAGGCAAGAACGTCCCTGTGCTGGTACCAGGGATACCTGGCGAGGCAGAGGCAGCACATCATCTCCGAACAAACCCAGCAGCCCGCTCCCACCCCCAGCGCTCCAGGGGGATGAAAGGAAATGATCAGAAGGGAAGAAGCGATGGGAATTCAAGTGGCTCTAATAAAATATTCCCTTTGGTGGAGCAGAGGCTCATGGGCACAGCCAGCTGTGGCGCGGAGAGCAGGGATGACGGGGAGAGCTGGGCCAATGCAAGAGCAAAGCAGCAGGAGGGTGAAGAAATGCCTCTGCCAGCAACGCCGATGGCTCTGCCCCACATCACCCCCGTGCACCGGGACCCCTTTGACCGGAGGGCTCCCCAGCAAGCAGCAATCCTGACAGACGGAGAGGACTGCAATTTGATTTGTGATCATGTAAAATACAAATACACGTATACAAATACACATCACACCGGCACGGTTGTAAAAAAATCAGCACTTACAGGAATATTGTATGGCATCAGCGCTGCCCAAACATCCCTGGTGCTCACCCCAATGCGGATGGGACACGAGGGGTCTGAAACCCAGAGGAAAGCTCTCCGACCATTAACCAGCAGGTCACACCAGAGCTTAGCCCAGATCCGGTCCTCTCCATCAGGAGTGGTGAATTGGGAGTTAACATCCCCTGGCAGAGGAGCAGGGTGAGCAGCCAGCTCTCCCTCTGCCACAGCTTGTGAAGCACTTCATGGAGTTGCAAAGCTTCAAATCAGGGACAGCCAGATCAGCTCCACCACTTCAAAGTAAGAACAGGCGAAGTTTCCACTCTCCAAACCATCTGATTGCGTGGTTCGGATTTATCTACTTTCTCCCAAACATAAAGTTGCTTTTCAAAAGGTCTGAGGCACACAAATATCTAAAGCATGCACGTGTGTGTGAGTGTGTGCATGCATGCGTACATGCACACACTGCAGCTTAAGATACAGCAGATATAATCACTCTAGTAAAGGCAGCATCTTAAACAGAAATATGTAACCATTTTGGCCAGGAACCAAACCAAACCAAACACTCCCTGGCCCCAGCCCATCCGTTTAATCAGACTAAGCCAAGCCTTTCCGTGGTGCACCCGAGCTGGGCGCTGATGGCCTTTCCAGGCTGCCCACTCCAGGAACAAGGCAGAGCATCGCCTCGCACACATGGGAGGCTACTTCCAGCACACTGTTTATAGAGCAACTGACCTTTATTTTAGAGATAGCTTAAGTGAAGTAACATGCAAAGAAACACGTGAGTAAGAGTCTCATCTGCCTCAGTCTCCTGCAAATCCTTTTCTTTTCCTTCTTCGTAGCACAATGCGTTGGACGCCCGTTATTCATCCCCGTAAAGCACGCTGTACATCCACGCTGTCTGTCCTTTGGCTGGAGCTGTGTTTGCAGATTTCCCGTGGGAAAGGAGGTGCTTCGCTTCTGAAGAATAAAACCAGGGCATTGCATGGGCCACGGGGATGCTGGAGGGGACTGGCCGCCTGCACTGAAGGGCTTCGCAGGACCTGGCTGGGAGGTGAGCGGCAAAATCATCTGCAACTTGCCACGATGTGCTTCGTGCCCATGGGAGCATGTCTCCACGACAATCCCGGCGCACGACAACTCCTCTTCCGCAGCATCTTTCCTCCTGCCGTATGTCTGACCTTCTCTCTCCCCTGTCTTCACATGCCCTCCGTATCATGTGCCTGGCCAGATTCCTAGGGGTGAGCCTTGAATTTGGACTAAGTACAAAAACTGCCTGAACTACAGACAAAATCTGTATTAAGTCAACTAGGATGGTATTTGCTGAGAGTATTTCATAAATTGTAGGTGTTCTGTACCCCATGCAGGTTCGAACAACTCAAGATGAAATATGGTCTTCAACTTAACAGCAATGGAGAACTCAGTCTTCAAAAGCTGCGAGGAACACAATTTAATATCAACCTTCTTATATTAAACAGGATTATCTTTAAAAAGCACTGTTACGTATTTACTAGTTTACCATGAACAAACGCTTTTTTAGGGTTTTTTTTTGTGTGAAGATACCATATTCTTTTATAAAACCGACTCAAGTCATTTGCCCTGTCTTTGGAAATGTGCATATATTTCAGGAGAGGTTCTGAATGTCTTCCTCATTAAAAAAAGGCATGGAGAGACACCGAGCGATGCCGCTGGCACCGCTCACGGCCAGCACCAGCAGCAGCGGCAGGACCTGGGGTAATGGCAGCGGCAGGGCCGGGGCGGGGGGCCGTGCTCCCGGAGTTGCTGCTGGGGACCGCGGTGCCGTCTTTGCTTTGCTGATTCAGAAGCTGCTTGTTTGCAGAGGCATCATCCATATCCAGGTCATAGGCCAGCTCTGAAAGCAGAAGGAGAGAGGTGGTTAATAACAGGCAGTGCGTGCCGGCATCCCAGCGCATGGCACATCCAGCCCCCACCAGCACTGGGGTCCCCAGGGCAGCCTGTGCCGGCAGCCGGGGACAGCTGGGTCCGAGTGCAGTCGAAGGCATCGCAGCAGGGGTGGATGGGCCAGAAGAGCTTAGCAAACATCTTGTCAGTCCTGCACCCAGCCCCGGTCCCAGAGCACCTCCCAGTACCCTACACCAAACCTTATGCTTGGAAAGACGAAAAAATCACAACTATAAGGTGCCCCAGTAAGAAAACAAAAGAGATAAGGAGATCTGGCTTACTGGAAAACTACTCCCAAAGAAAATCAGCTGAGCTTCGGAGCGGGTGTTTAGCAATGCAAATTGTGCCTGCTCCCCAGACACTGCAAGGATGGGTGCAGGAGTGAGGAAATCCAGGCAAGCACAAATAGTCCCCCCAAACCCAGAGGCAGCACAAGGCCTTGCTCACCAAATACCTCCTGGTTTGAGGACCCGAGGAGCTCTGCATTTCTGCATTACTGCAGTCTTACATAAGTGTGTGCAAAATATGCTCCTTGCAGCACTTACAACATATCCATCCCATCCCCTGTGCACCTCATTAAAGCGCTGGAGAGCGAGGAATGTGAATGGATCACGCACCCCGGGCATGCTGGTGTTACAACATGGGGACTTTGAGGTGAAGCACATGGGAGCTCCAACCCAAGAAAATGTCCAGTATAAAAGTTTTGAAAGTCGTGGCAGAGGAGCGTGACATTAACGGGGGAAAACCTTGTGACAACCATCAATGGCTGCAAAGGACCTGCTGAGCAGTAAGTCACAGTTGCCCTTGTCCCTCTGGGACAGGGAGGAATAAAAAAGTCCAAATAGACAATGTGGAAAGGCAAGAAACCAGCAATTCTCAGGGCTGAGGACAAAAAGCATAAGGTGTTTTAAGATGCCATTAGCCAGATCCACCTGGGGTGTTTGTACCTGCCAAGCATCTGGACCGAGAGGGTGCACCCATGGTTGATTCAAGGCAATGGGTCTCTCGCTCCCCTTCTCATGCTGCTGCCATCTCCTTCCAGGGTCCAGGTTTCTCACCTGGATGGGAATCAGGCCTGTTTGTCTCATCCCCAGAGCCTGGCCTTTGGAAGTGGAGGAAGCTGGTGGTTTCCATCAGAAGAGACCCTGGCTCAAGCCTTTCACAAGCCTTCGTGGATCACCAGCATCCTGACAGGTTTGGATCATCCCACCCCACCCCTGAGAAAGAATCCAAGAGGCTGAATAAACACTCCAGCTAAAAACCACCACATCAATCCAACGAGCACCACTGCCAAGGCAAACAGGCAGTATTTCTTAATCAAAAATACCCAAACACTGCAAAACAAAAGCATAACGATGTTAGTACGACAAGTGAGTCAGCCCAGGCCATCAAAGAGGGTCAGAAATGGCTGAACGGGAGCAGATTTCCACGCACACAAAGGGCCAGGTGCAAGAAAAACCCGCCTGGTAAACTGACTTCTCCAGGAGATTCCCACAGATACTGGGATTCCTCTTCTCCACAACTTTCCTGCTTTTATTCTTAAGAGTATAGATATGCTGCTGTCCTCCAGAGCTGCACACCCATGGGCAGAGCAGGAAAAGGTGCCACCATGAAAGGGATGCGCCAGGAGGCCACCTCTACCCATCCCGGGCTGCTTTCCAAGCACAGAAAGTCCCTCTGGCACAAGGAATGCTTAGGCTTCGGGGCAGTTTGGGAGCAGCCTGGCTGCACCATTGTATTTTCCCAAGCTCATTTCTGCAGAATAAGTGAAGGGATTTGAGTTAATAAAATCACAGCAGATATTATTTTGCAGTTGGTTGTTTTACACAAGACTCCTCAGCTGGTACAACATCCTGTCAGGGCAACGATGGCCGGCCCTGGTGTGTTTTGGAAGGTGTTTCCACACACTCCAAAGACTCCTAAAACCTAAAAGACGCCCCATGGGGTCACAGTACCATCAGGCACCTGCGTGCTTCCAGGCCAGCGATCTGCAGCCGATCAGCTGAGCTTTTGGGGCAGAATATTCTCTTATTGGACATCCTAGCAAAAACTAAAAAAATCCATGGGAACTGAGTAACTACCCTTGCCTTCAGTTTAGAAAAGAAATTTGAAACAAGCGTGTTTCAGCAAGGTCCTTAACAGCACAAAGGGTTTTGACGTTCCCATTTAAAGTCTCATTCTGCGATGTTGTAATTTATGAAATGCGAGTTCCTGCGTGGTTCGCAATGCAGCAGCTGAATCATTTTGGAAACATTCAGCCAAAGCGTACCAAAATGATCATTTCAGACATATTCTTTTACACGGGAATTTTTCATATTCTGGGATTTCACCTGAATTTGAGTAAGGGTAATTTTTTAAATCATGGCATTTCACCCAAATGGGAATGGCGATTCTCATTCATCCTCTTTGACCAAATTGAAGAGAAGGGAACAGAAACCCTCTTGTCATCAGAGATTTGAGAGCTATTTTCCTAGCCTTGTTTAACTGCTTCAGAAGTTTAGTGCTTGGGTATGCCGTTTGTATCCGCTGTTCCTTCCGTTGTTTCCTTCTCTGGGCTTATTTGTGCCCAATTGTATTTTTAGGCTTGATGGATTTAGCCATACGTCTTTTATTTTGTATTCATAATGGATCTGTAACTCTTGCAAATCCCTTTCACTTAACTTCTACTGACCTTTGGTACATAGGAGGAAAGTATTAGCCTCTAACAGACCAGAGGCAGCTGATAACCAGGTCCAGCCAATAACTACATTAAAGGCTTGATGGATTTAGCCATACGTCTTTTATTTTGTATTCATAATGGATCTGTAACTCTTGCAAATCCCTTTCACTTAACTTCTACTGACCTTTGGTACATAGGAGGAAAGTATTAGCCTCTAACAGACCAGAGGCAGCTGATAACCAGGTCCAGCCAATAACAACATTAAAAATAACAACAACAACAACAACAACAACAACAGTAATAATAATTCAAATCCAGGAATCCAAATTAGCAAATGTTCCTAAGCAGGTACTTCTTGAGAGGGCTTCATTACGGTTTCCAGCCTTCGTTAGGATCCCTGGTTAGTCCAGGTCACCTCCTGCTCCCACAGCTGCCAGGAGAGAAGGAGCCCCAGCACCAGGGATGGAGCTGCAGGATGGCTGGTGGGGTAACAGAAACTAACCTCTCACATACGCCATTTCGGTCATTTCTGCCCAAAACTTTGCCTCTACGCTGCAAAATAACCCGAGAGGAGCTGCTCCTGCACCTCCCCGCTCGCCAGCCATCTTCTACATTAAAGGTCTCCACTGCCCCAGCTGTGATCACCCACTTAATTTGCAACAGTTTCTGCTACAAAGTGGCCCTTTGGCCTGCTTTTTTTTGGGGGGGAAACTAGAAAAATCTGTTTCTGTTTATAATCAGTTGGAGTCCAGAGGGTATTCCCAACAATCTGCACTAATTACGTATTCAATCTTCACTCATTTTGGCCCCTCTTGTCCTCTGGGCTGCGGATTAGATAATCCCCTTAAAATAATAGTCAATCATTAGCTCTGCTTTTTTTTTTCCCTGCATGCAAGCCAAGCAAGCGTGCCGTGCCGTTCCCGGAGTCCTTACGCAGCTGGTGAAAGGTCTCCAGCCGAACACAAGCTGGTCCCTCCGGAAGCATCTTTTGTAACAAAAGCCCCTCTAACACAAAGCTGCTGCGCTTTGCTCCCAGGACGGCAAAAGCTTCAATGGTCTCGCACTGTGGATGACAAAACCTGCTGCCAGCTCTACAACATGCACTTTCCACACCCACAAAATGAAGCGGCGGCATTTTTCCATGGATTAGGACTAGAATTAGGCGTACCGACTCTGCACAAGCTTATCGGGCAGGAATCATTACAAAGCTCTTCTTGCTGAACCACACTAGCTTTGGAGACAGCTATAAAAGACGGCTGAACTGCGAGGAGATTGGTTTTGAGTTGATATACTAAGTCCCGTGGCAGCTGGCGCAGAAGCCGGGAGGATGAGTACTGGCACGCAGGCAGTGTTACGGCAGGCATTCCTGTGCCATCCACCGCTGCCTACTGAAACATCCCTTTTCACCCCTAAAAGGGCAACACAGTCTTAAGCAAAGAACTGATAGCAAATACCTCTCTGGCAAATGACCTCCAAGAGGACGCTGCCCGGCTCCCCTGGGCTGGCTCGGCTGCTGCCCAGAGCCCAGAGCCAGGGAATGTCATCTCACAGGCAGGCATCTGGGCTGCCCGCCTGCCAAGCCTGCCCCGGCAGATGGCTCCAGCGATGGACCTAATATAGTAACAGAGTCGTAACTGATGGCCACGCATGACAACCGCTTTGTGGTGTCACTTGTTGGATCCGCTGGTGCCCCACGCAGCGGCAACGGGTGCGAAGGGGACCCCCCCACGGGCAAAACCATTGCGCCTAACGCAGCGTGTTCACCAAACGAGGCTGCCAAATGGGCCAAAGCACTTGCGGGGATGTGGTGATGGCCCTTGTTTGCAAATGATGGAGAAACTCTGTGGTGTGAAGGGACCAGGGAATGGATCGTGACCATGTGTTTCCAATAAGCACAAAACGCATCGAGTAGACATGTCAGAGACAAGTCGGGCAGCTTGGCAAGCTCCTGCAGCTCTCATGGTCAGTTGTGAACATCTGCCTGCACATGTCCTTCAGGATTTGTCTAGGAAAGCACATGCTACCATCGCCAACAAAAATTAGAATCATCTCTGGGGTGCATTGCTTTATTTAGTTTTTTTAGGCAGCAAGCCTCATCAATGTGGGGCACAAGTTGCCAATAGATGCAGTAGACTCTGGCTGTCTCCAAAGCAAGGCTGGATTTCTTAAAGGGAGAGGTGTTTGAGTCAAGCCCAAGCTGTTGACTCATTACAAGGTGAAGCATAAGAGCCTGTAATCCCACAGATCAGACTGCCTGACCCTGGCTCCCAACTCTCTCCATCTCTACAGCACCAACCACTTCACTCTCACAGGTGTTTGCACCTGAAATCTAGAAGAACAGTCCAATTTCATCCCAAACTCTTCCTGTTGGAACACTAAAAGCTCTGCTCACCTCAGCCTCCAGCTACCTGGCTTTCTCATGTAAACAGCTCATACTACAAACACACCTCTGCATCCACAAAGACAACGTCTGAACACATCCATGGAGTTACACAGTCACGACTGCACAGAGAGCACCGGGATCCCCAACCCTCTGCTTCTCCAAAACACCTTAAACTCTTCCAAACGGCTAGCCAAACACAGTTTCATCTCACGAGGGAGGTTTTGCCCTCTGGCTTATTACCACTAAAATCCTGGAGCACCAACAGGTTTGCCAGTTGTCTTCTTGCGCAATGGGCTGCAACAGCCCAGCCATAGGTGCGGCCGTGCCAGCGTGTAATTAAAGCGCTGAGCTGGGGCTGGCCACGGTGCTTGTGTTGGCATGGTTGTGAGATCACCGAGATGGATGCGCAGCATGTGCATGGTCTTGTGCCTCTGCTTTTCCACCTCCCCCGCAGCAATTTAGGAGGTGCGGCTCTTGGCAATACAGATTTGGAAAAAAAAGAAGAAAAAATCCTGCTCAACACCATCCTGCTGCCGTCGGCAACGTGGCCGAGGGAGCCTGGTGCGGCTCAGCAGTGAGCGGTAAAACCGACTTCCCGGGCAGAAACCCAAGGGAATCAGGTTTGAGACTGCTGATTTGCAAACCAACACTTTTCCCCCGCTCACCTCTTCGACACATCCCGGCTGCTGGTGTGCCGCTGATGGCCTGCAGTCTGCAGCATGTGTTCGCGAGCGACCCGAAGACCGCAGGCACCACCATAAAACCAGCACCGATTCGGGGGAAGTTCCCCCAGGATTGAAGCAATCTGCAGGGCAGCAACCAGGTTGATTTGGGGGGACTAAGTTATCTAGCATGGAGAGGTGAGGAAGCTCCGGCTCAGCCCCACACCAGGGGGTGCAACCAGGTGCTGCTTGGGTACATGAGGCAATCGGCCATAAGCTCTGCGAGGCAGCCAGTACGCACACCCTGGCTCCCCAACCTCCAGCACTACCACAAAAGTCTCGTCCATGATGTCCTCAAGCTTTCAAAGGGGCAAAGGGACAAAACACGCCCAAAAACCCAACACATCACATGGCACAGGCAGACAGGCTGCACCACGACCCCAATTCAAGCGACTACTCCTCCACTCCACCTTGGCCAGAGGCTGGTGGCGAGAAAGGGCTATCATTGATGACGTGGGCCTATGTTTACCTTGAAAACGTACTCATTAAATTCCTCTTTGCTCCTTGGTGTGCTGTGGGTTTACCCCGAAGAGAATCTGGCATCTGCAATTGCATTAATCATTTTCCCTTTGGCAGCAAGTGAAAGAGTTTCTGAACTGTACTCGCAGAGTAGAGCCACAAACACATGTTTAGCAAAATGCGCTCATGTAATCTATTAAAAATTAACAAATCTCATTAGCATTATTATATGGAAGTGCCGGAGTCCTTGTAGTTTGATGATGAAGCAGCATGCCCCGGTCTGATTTCCAGCTGTACTGTCCAGAAAAAGAGCTGCTACCTAAAGGAATTAGGAGAGAAGAACTGCAAAATAGGGAGCTAAACATGGACAGCCAAAAGCATCTACAAAGGCAGGAGTCAAGAAAGAAAAAGAGGAAAAGCTGGAAACAGAAGAGTATGAATGGAAGTGAAGTGATGTATGAGGTAGCAATATAGGACTGGGTCAAGCAATGTTTCTGCAGATCCCCCATGTATCTCAGCCCACCCAGTTGTGGAGTCACCCTCTCCCTCTTTGGAGACCTTCAAGGTCTAAACCCACAAAGCGATCCCTTCTGATCACTCTGCTGTCACTTGAGACATCTCAGAACAGCCTTGATTTTGGGAGGCAACGTTCCCAGTGACAACAGAGCAAAATGAAAAGCTTCAAATTTCCTCTAATGACCAAAACCATCATCATCACACCAAAACAAAATTTTCTCTTTCATCTTTGCTCCCCCAAAAGCTCTTTGCTACGGCATGACCAGGACAGGCAGCTCTTGCTTGCTACCTGCTGGCCTTCAACTTTCCAAGCTCGGGACATTTAGTGACATTCATGTACTAGCAAGACCTGCCAAGACACAGTCCTAAGGGGAACGGCAATGGTCCCTGCCTTCCAGATGCCAGCTGCTAAAAGCAGCCCTCAAGGCAGAATGATGTTTCTCAATGCTTGATCAGAAAACCCATGGTGGTGTTACGGCACCCAGGAACATCTGACACCTTCCTTTGTGACTCACCGCGTGGGGAAACCAGACCCAAGTGGGGCCCAGTACACGGAGACCAGGGTTCGTGGCATTCATTCTCCAAGTAGGCAACCAGAAATGTGCCTCTTTGATCAGAAGGGACCAGGACTTTGTGCAATGTCTACGCTTAGTCAAAAACCCCTGGACATCCATCATTCCCTTATTCTTGTAAGGAAAAGAAAAATCAAAGGTGGCTGGTGTTTTCCTCCTTGAGCATGCATGTAAAGAAAGCACCTGAGCAGTGCTCCCAGCCCGGGGATCAAGCTGACAGAGACTCCACCAGGCTACAACTCATGACGCCAAGGAAAATATCTGGAGTGAGATTTCAGGTCATAACCCAAGAATTTGGGTTGGGCATGGACATACCTGCTCAGCCCACAGGTAGAGCCGGCAGATAGGCTCAGGCATGGCAGTTCACACACATCTGCTCAGCCTGCCTCCACTCCTGGAGAAACTCCCCGAGGTTTTGTGCTCTTACACTGCCCAGGATCACCAGCGTGGATGGAGAGCAAGCTCCCCCTGCCCGTGCTGGGGGAACATTTGCGGAGCACAGGTTGAGGTGAGAGTGCTGCCAAGGGAGGCAGCTGTAGCCGAGAGGCTACAGCACCACCCGGCTTCTTTAATTGCGTTAAGCTGCTAAAATAAATAAATAAATAAATAAAACCCTGGCTCTGCATTAAAACAACATTAAAGTGGCTTCAGCCTATAAAAACGGGGTAATGCAGGAGGCCCTGGGAAACATCACCATACCCGACTTTCCCACTTTATATAGAAAAAGAAGGGTTGGGTTCATAGGCTGGAACTTTTTAACAGCTTCAGGTCACGTTCCCTGTGCTGTGTGCGGGAAGAAGCCCCAGGAACAGCCACTGAAGTCTGAAACCAGGACCTGGCTTTGCACTACCTTCTGCATGGCTGCAGAGAAAGACCCAAATTAAACCCAGCTGTTTACCAGGTGCATGTAACATCTGATGCAAAACCGGGGCCGATTCCTGCCTCCTGCCTCCCGCCCAGACCGAGAGCAAACCCTGGGCCCAAAGCACCACTGGAACGATGGTGCTGAAAGCTAGAGCTGGACAGCAGTGGTAGCTCCGATGGAAAACCCAGCGTCATCCCAGCTGAACACCAGGACACCGCGGCTGCGGTGCTCGGGCTGTGCCAGATCCATCTCCTCACACTTGCTCTTTCCTGGGGGCCATGGGGCTCCCCATCATGCTTGGGGACCCACGGCTGGGACCTCGTCAAACCAGTGCTCACGGCTGGGACCATAGTGGAGCTCAAGGAGACCACCTTGGCTGTGTCTACCCCAGGAGGAGGAAGCAAGGGAGGGAGGGGATCAGCCCCCGGAGATGACAACACAAGAGAACTCTGAGGTCCAAGTCCACGAATGCCTCCCCTTCCGTCCTATCTGTAGCACTCACGGCTCAGTCTCAGGAATGTCACAATCACGGTGGAAAATCAAAATAAAAAGGCTACGTAATCCAGTTTGTAAATCCCTTGAAAAATACAAAATCCTCTCTAAAACGGATTACAGAGATTAGAGATAAAAGTTTCCTGGAAATCAAGAATTGCATTTCAGCCTCCCTCCTCTCCCACCCTCCCAGGAAAGGGAAAAGAGATGGGTTCGTGCCCTGCACCACCCCACTGCACTCCTCCTCGGCCATCACCCCAGCCTCGGGGAGCAACAGCAGCTTCCTCTAGCCCCTGAAAACAGCACAGCTAAACACTATTTTGGGGCATTATCTGCTGCATTTACCTGAGTCTACGGGCAACATGCATCAGTGGCAGGAAATCTGCCTGCATCAGGGAGAGGAGGAGATGCCTGCCAGCCTCCTGCACACTTTTTGGTCCATCCCTTTTCCGAACAGGCTCCGCGCGACCGTGCAATGTGCGGCCGCGATTTTCTGAGCTGCAGGAGCCGCACCCAGCCCCACAGGTGCCCAGCAGAAAAACGTCCTCTTAAATCAGGGTGGTCTTCTAAAAATCAAGATGTTTCACTTGGCTGTGCCAATGGTGACAACATTGTCAATGGGAGAAAGGCCAAACACTCATGTGCCAATTATATCAAAATATTTAGCGGCCATGTTATTATTATTCTGATAGATCAAAATCAGCGTTTTGTTTAATATTTTGACTCAAGTATCCACAGTCAATGATGGCAGTACAATTATCTGTTGGGAATTTTCATTTCGTGAGAGTTTTTGTGCATTCATTCTCATTTGGAACAACAAAAAAAAAAGATTGCAATATTGGCATTCCTGGCAGAGCACGCATTCAAGTTCCTGACCTGTTATTGCTCAAGGACTTCTGCAGCTGCAGATGCCTGTTTGGAGCTACAGTCAGGTCACTTTGAATGATGCTCATAGAATAAGGATCAAAACACTTACAGCTCGATCAAAAGGAGGTTTTATGAACATTGCAGCCCGAGTTAAGTGCTGATGTGAATACTTACGTTCGCCCTTACATTAGCTTAGCTCAGTTCTAATAAAATTAACACCCTTTTAAATAACGCACTCAATTTTTATTTGTTTCATGTTTTTGTGCCTTATGGCTTTGAAAACATATCCTCAAAACCTTTCCATCACTCTGGGAATGTCTAGCTGTGTTAGGACCTGGAAATCAGCTTCTTCTCCAGAGGAATAAGGGGGGTTGCTGCTTTGTATTGTTGCTCCACCTGCTCTAACCTGAATTTATCCACCAAAGGGTGTTCTTTTTTCCCCGACAAAAGAGGGTAACACAGTCAGACTCTTTCTTTTCCCAGTAGGAATTACTACCTGTAAATAAACAACTAAAAACTGATCTACAAGCACCAGCAGCATCAATGCTCCTTTGAAAAGAGACAACAGAAAAAACGAAGCAGGGAAAAATCCAGTCTCTTTTCTGCATTTCACTTGCACATTAGAGGCAAAATGAACTTACCAGTCCAGGAGAGGGGACGTCTTATTGGTGCAATACAGCCAGTTAACTGTTCTTTAGAGATATTCATCTCAAAAGGCAGAACAGAAAGAGCATTTTCCCCCCTTTTATTTATTTATCTTTTTTTGTGCCAACTCACCTTAGCTGAAAAGCACATTGAGATTGTAATTATGGGAAGGCCTCATCTAGTAGATTTGTAAACTCAGCTATGGGCTTGAATTACTGGAATTAGCAAGGCTAATTTAATGTCACTGTTCAAAATAGCTCAGATTTGGAATTTCTTAATGGCCTTAGGAGAAGGAGTCTTTATGCATACTGCAATCTAGGCTTCATTCTTAGACTAAATTCCTTCTCATAGATTTTGTGAATGCCCTGTTTTGTAGCCAACACAAACTCTGTCCAGTAAAATAATGTAAGGACTCAGAATGAAAAGAGATTAGCTGTTCCCTGCTCCTGTTATTTTAAAGCAGAAATAACTTTGGCTTCTACTGATTCATAGACAAAGCTTGAAATGCAAAGCATGCTCAACTCCAGATTCAGCATGAAAAGGACCTTAAAATATTCCCGAGTGCAAGTAATGGACTTATTAGAGGGATGAAAAGAGGCACTTTTCACAGAAACCCAAGCTCTTTAGTCCTGTCATATCAATAATCTTGCTTAAGAATTTCATTCTATTTACATTTCTTTCCTTTCCAAATATCCTGCCTGACTCCTATGAAATAAAACATTTACGCTTTTAAAGCGTTAATTTATTTCTGTTAATGCTCGGTGGTAAGTGGTGTAAAATGTCTGCAGATCACCCAAAGCGTGAGCGGGTGCGACGGTGTCAGGACGGCGTGTGACAGGGAACAATTCTGTACGACGTGCAGGTTTACACCTGACAATTGATAAATGAGGAGGTAATTTTAAAGACTTGGTTAAAAGCTGCTTTTTTAAATAATGACAGTTGATTGTGCTGGAACTCAACATACCTGCAATCTGTTCTCCTCTCCTTTATGTTTAACACCCACAAAAACAATGCTGACAGCGAGGGGAAAAAAAAAAGCTTTATAGATATCAGGAAGGAAATCTGCCAGGCTGTCCTTAAGCTACCAAAATATACTCATTTTTTTTTTACCCAGTTTGCTTAGTCTTTGCAGGATGGTTTAATCTAAAACCAACACTAAACAACTAGTGGCAATTTTCCCTCTTTCTTTGAAGAAATGGCTGAAAAACAAAGGTATTTCAGGAACAAATTACAAAAGCCTGTGTAGAAACACCAGGAAAGCAGATGGAGATGTCTCCTTTTTAAGGAGCGAGGGGAGATTTTTTTCTCCACTCGGTTCCATGTCCCTGTGACAATTTGCACCGGTCGGGGAGCATCATAGCATGGAGGGGATAGAAGATGTGTCAGGCTACATCTGCCCATGGCCCTCCCTGAGACAGCACCAGCAGAGACCAAAAATCCCCAAAATACCGCAATACGATGAGCAGCCATCCCGGGATGGCCACGCACGGCACATGGTACCGGCCAGCGATGATTTTCACAGACCCAACCATGTGGTTTTGCTCTGGAAGGGCAAAGCACAGTGACTGCATGCTGCCTTTCACCCAAGGGTCTCAAAGTACACTGCAGGCATTAATTATGCCCTCTGCTCTACACAGATTAATTAAGCACCAAAGCCTCATGGTTCATGAGAGCTGAGCACAATCCTCCGTTCACTAATGGTTAAAACTGAGCCAAGGCTGCAACAAGGTTTCACGAGCACTGATGGGCGAGCTGGGAAAAGCACCTCTGAGCGCCCCAAGATGCTCTGCAGTGGCCGCCTCCTCCTCCTGGGATGCTTTTAATTCCTCTGGACACGTCTCAGCAAGTCCCCTGTGAAGGTTTTGCTCTGAAAACACTCTTTATGGCAAGGCACGGAAACCAGAGAGACACCAGGAAACAGGGAGGGCGAGGAGCAGTCCCCGTCCCACAGCCATCTTTCAGTGCACCCACTCAGCCCCTGTTTCTAAGGACACCCCAGCAGGTCTCTGATGCTAGCGGGTCATTTTTCATAATGATGAACTTGCAGCCCTGATGAGACATCCCGTGTCTGTCCACCAAGAAGCAACAGAAGCTCCTCAAATCATACTCGCTGCTTCCTCGTGTGCTGCTGGCTGCCGGGCTGCTGTGTCGCCCCTCCCCGGGTGGGACAGGCTGCAAAAGACCACCAGGCTGCCTTTTTCTGCCCATCCTCCCAACCCATCCAGCTGTGAGAGACGTCCCCAGCAGCTCTGCCAGCAGAACCATGGGAAGGCGCCCTGACATGCACGGGTGCTTCGAGATGCTGCAGAAACCACCCTTGTTGCAGCATTTGCAGAGCTGGCATCCTTCGCCAGGTCAAACCCACACGCATTGCATGGGACTCGCGCAGACTCGGTCACTCCAGAGGCCTCCCGTGATGCTCTAGCAAAGCTGCAGGGAGAGGCAGGGGCTGAAGCCACGATGCTGTGGTCACCTGTCTGGATGACTTCGTGTCTTCTCAGAAGTTGGTCAAGCCATTTGCCCAGGGCACAAGTGCCAAGCAATGATGGATTTAGAGGAGCAGCCTGCTGACCCACAAACATCCACTGTCACTGTTTCTTTAGCAACAAATGCCCAGATGAAATAGGTGACAAGTGCATTAAAAAAATATGATACCTTTGCAGCGGAGAGCTGGAAGGCAAAGGGGAATTGTCAGCCCCTGCAGCTAACAAAAAGTGCTGGCTATGCTGCAGCTGCAGCCTGGGAAACCCATTAAGACCACATGGGGTGTCAAATTGTATGTAACATGAGTGCCGGGCTTGCAGGCACTGTGTGACGGCAGCCCTGCAATGGAGCCGGGCGGAAAGTGGGTCCGAAGGGACCAGAGACGACAAGAGTTTCTCAGCACATGCCTGCCTTTGCCTCCCAAAAACTGGGAGGAGCAGCTGGACGGGCACAGCCCTGCACAGCCCCACGAGGAAATGCAGAGACACCACGGGTTTGCACAGCCCCAGAAAGCCTGAGCTGCACGTCAAGGCAGAGGCAAAGAAAGCATCTCCCAGGCCAGCTGTGGGATGCAGAGGGGAAGATGCCCAGGGAGGAATCCCTTAGAGCAGGGTTTGCTATAGGGGCTGTATCTGTTTGCTTTGCTTTAGGGTTAGTGCAATCCCGCAGCCATCCAGTCCCCCAGTGTAGGTTTCAATGGGATGGAAGTGATTTAGGAACCTCTGGGCAATCCTACACAGTGGGCCCAGTTACCCCGTAACCCACATAACAGGAGCTGGTTAAGTATTTTTACAGGCAGGTTTCTGCTCCTTAATGTATGCAACTGGTCAGGGTTAGTCTTACTGCTATTAGCCAGCAAAATCACTCTCAAGCCTCTTGCTTCCCAACCCAAGCACAGCAGTTCTTTTCATTCAATGTGCAGAAATACCTCCTTGCTATGTCCTTATTTTTGGATTTTATTTTATCTTTTTGTTAGTACACAGAACCATTTTTCTTTTTTCCACATTTTCTAATGAGTTCTGGTGGTGGGAAGTTGTTTGTAAATCACACAAGTATTTGTTTTACTGGAAACATCTGCTTTAACACATTTGTCTTGAAAAAACATTTTTTTATTTTTAAACAAAGGTATTAAGCTGCAATGTAAATTGGGCACATCTGTTTATGAGTCACTGCAATAGCGCTGCCTCCAGTGCACCAGATCACATGGATCTCCAGGGGCCTGATCCAGCAGAAATTGGAAACTTACAGCTCACTCTGCTCCCTTTTCCGGCACTGCTTTTCCAAGAGTATTGCTGCCTGATTTAATAAATTAAGGCCACTAAATAAGACAGACCTATTTAGTGTCTGCTAATAGCATTAAGTGTCTGGCCCAGCAGACACTTAAGTATCAGCAAGATACTTCAGCTGGTGCCCCACTGCACGCGCACCTGAGGACCGAGTTCAGCGGAATTATTTGTGCATGGGGGACCCTTGTAGCTGGGGACTCCAGGCTGCACCAGACCTACCTCTGCCCACGGTACTGTACCGCTTCTGCTGCCTTCAGCCACTCAGTGCTGCCATTAAAAATATTCAGAGAAGCAAAATAGAAGGAAAGACATCAGCTGAACCTCCAAGATCAAAACCTGACCCACCAGCTGGTATTCGTTCACTGGAAATACAAGGGTCAGCAGATCTTGGGCAGTGGTCTGGGGCCCAAGAGAAACCATTCAGCTCCGTTTTCTGGAGTGGCTGGAGAGCATCCCCCGATGCTTCTGGGTTAAATAAAGCAAATGGGGGGAGGGAAGGGGGCACCAAAAAGGGCAAGGAGGTGCCTGGAGAGGACAGACAGAGGACCTCCATCCCCACAAGAGCTGCAAGACCCAAATTGCCCCGAACACATGCACACCACCTCACCAGGGCAAAGCTTTCTGACTGGCACCAAAGCCCACAGCCAGGCAGGAACGTCCCACCAGAGCCCAGGAGGGGAACGCGGCGCGTGCAAAGCCTTTGCTCCCTGCACCTGGCCACAGCGGCTCCCCTGGCACAGCCTGCTTATCTCGTACAAATGCCTCCCCCAAAAGCACCAGGGTACCGCTGTGGCCCCCCCCCCAGCTGATATGTGCCACTGGCCCCACATTTGGAAAAACTGCCCCATTGGCAAAAGGACCCACGGACAGACCACGTAGCAGCCGCGGGGAGGTGGCCGTGCACAGCCACGTGTCAGCTGCACGATGCTGGGCACACCTTACAGAATCATAGAATGGGTTGGGTTGGAAGGGACCTTAAAGATCATCTAGTTCCAACCCCCCGCCATGGGCGGGGACACCTTCCACTAGACCAAGTTGCTCAAAGTCCCATCCAACCTGGCCATAAACACTTCCAGGGATGGGGCATCCACAACTTCTCCGGGCAACCTGTTCCAGTGCCTCACCACCCTCACAGTAAAGAATTTCTTCCTAATATCTAATCTAAATCTCCCTCTTTCAGTTAAAAACCATTACCTATCACTACACTCCCTGATAAAGAGTCCCTCCTCATCTTTCCTGTAGGCCCCCTTCAGGTACTGGAAGGCAGCTATAAGGTCTCCCCGGAGCCTTCTCTTCTCCAGGCTGAACAACCCCAGCTCTCTCAGCTTGTCCTCATACAGGAGGTGCTCCAGCCCCCTGATCATCTTCGTGGCCCTCCTCTGAACCTTGAGCCTCTTTTAGTCTTTGCAAAGGTAGAAATAAAGCTAAGAGTGCCAGGAAGGGAAATCAAAGGCGACAGCACATCAGATGCTTCCTGCCAACAGACACCGGAGCACAAGTGGGGAAGTTTGCCCTTAGCGGGAAGGGGAGAGGAGAGCGTTTCAGGTATAAATGCATTCTTTCACATTCTCTGTGCTTCCCTTAGCAGATGATTTATGTAGACAAGGGAAGAGGAAGAGATATTGCAGGCTGTGCTCTGTGATGACTTTGGGGAGCACACAACTTTTTTTATTTTGTTTACTTTTTACTGGAATGATCTACACAGAACCAGAACAGGACGAGTGAACGTACCGAAGCTGCAGAGCAGCCGGCGGAGAGTTATCAGGGAGGCAGAGGATATTACTCAGACTCTGATAATAACCACCAGCTTCCACCTGCCAACTGCAGTCTGCCTAACACAAAAAAGTCCGAAAACAGGCTGCAGCAGATGTCTGCCTCCCCATGCAGGAAGCATCTCCAGTATCCATGGGACACAAGCAACTCCAAAATAGCTTAGAGTCCAACAATTTTACAGAGACTCAAGATACTGAATTAAAACAGGAAGGAGGGGGAACAAAAAAAAAAAAGAAAAAAAGGACATGTATCACATTGCAGTTGTAATTTACATTTTAGAAATCCTGCCAGAACTCCTGCGCTGGACTGAGACGGTGACAGATGCCCTGGCAGCCTGTCCAGCTGCCGAAACCGATGCAGCCAGTGAGGTCCCACAGCAGCCAGCAGTACCTGCCACCACAATACACACGTCCCCGCACATCACGGCATATAACCACCAAGGCAGCAGCCAGCCAAGGGACGCAGCAGCATCCTGGGCACGCAGCAGTGCACAGGGTCCTTCAGCATCCAGCAAAGAGTCAGCCCCAAGGCAGCGCTTCGGGCACTGGCTCCCGGCTGCTCGGGGATGGGATACACAGGAAGGGCCCTCAGAAGAAGGAAGGTTTGGGAAAGGAAAGGTGTTGCTGGCAGGTGATGTCCTTGGGCTGGGTTTGCATTCAAGATCCGCGCTGGGCACAGACCCAGCCTCCCACAGGAGGGAAAGGCAAAGCATCGTCCCAGGTCCCGTGGGAAGCAAAGAGCGAAGGAAAAGCAGGAACAGACAGCAAGATGTTGTCGAGAGCTCCAAACACCATTGAAGACATTTTCTGAAACAACAGAAGCTGGTCAAAATGCCAGATTTCCATTCCCACAGAAAACAGGGAATGTGCTACTGCTCCAAAGCAGAACAAAAGCAAAGCGCAGCCAAATTTTCTGTTGTTTTAAAAAAAAAAAAAAGGCAAGTTGACATACCACTCCAACAAAGTCCAATCAATTCATTTGGATTTCATTTTTTTTCTGGGGTATAATTAAAAGCGTAATCTCAGGCAGACTTTTAGACAAGAAGCCACTCTGGAGTGAAAGCTGACAGCATTACCTTGCAGTATGGGCAAGCAGGCTGTTGCTGCGTTTCCCCGCTGCAGGAGCAAGAAAGATGTTTCAATTTATTTCCAAAACAAAAAGATCCCATCCAAAACCCCAGCATGCTTCATTGCATCCCGGTTCCAGCAGAGAGGCATTTTCCAACACAAAGTCTTCCCATCAGGAAGTTTCCGACCTGCCCTAAAAACAACATGAGGGGAGGTTAAATTTTGGGGTCAAGCCGCTTTTGCCCCAGGTGAGATGCACCATAGACTCAGAAAAGCTGGCAAGGCCGGCAAACTTCAGAAGCACTTGGCTGCCTGAAATTTGTTGATATGGAAGAAAGCCATCTGGGCTCTCCTTAGAGCCACGAAAGCCCTGGAAACCCCCGGGGCCGGGGATGGACGGTGAAGGCAGAGTACAGCCCGCCGCCAGCCACCACGCAGGAAGGAGGACATCTCTCCTCCAGTTCACAGCTCATCCATTCCAGCCGTACGAGGGGTCGGGGATCTGCCGGAGATCCACCTGGGAATCCGGGGAGCCAGCGCTCGGACAGACACACCTGGTTCAGTTCATGTTACTCCTGGTGTCGGCCCCGGCAGATGTGCGCACACAGGTCATGGCTAATGCACAACAGTCGAAGAGAGCTTCGTCCTGACAGGTGATGAATCCCCCGTTTCTGGAGCGCACAGAGCAGTGTTGACTCAGTAACCGATCGTGTCCTGGTAATACACCGACTGATGAGTGATTTGCAGCCCAGACCCAAACGCACACTATTTTCACTTGCAAAGCAAGGGGTGGGGAGAAGAGGGAAAGAAATATGGATTAAAAACAATCAGTCCTGAGAGATTTCTCTGGAGGAGCATCCCTTTCCCTCTTTCCAATATCTTTTTGGCAAGGACTAAAAAGACAGGCTGCTTTCTGGGCAGGTCTGTGTTTCCTTCTGCTGGAGACCATCAACCACCAGCGTCAGTCTCCAGGATCAGGCCCGTGCACAAGTCCAGCATGGTCTCTCCATTGATTTAGCTTTGAGAGCCTCATCTCAGGCAATGCTTCTTTCTCCATTCAGGCTACAATCCATGACTTTCCAGGGAGCATCGCTGTTTGGAAAGATCCAGACATCTTCCAGATATTTAAATCACAGCTTCATTTAGTCAGGCTTGATTAGTTCATAGATACATAACTTATATTTTTGGAAAGATCCAGACATCTTCCAGATATTTAAATCACAGCTTCATTTAGTCAGGCTTGATTAGTTCATAGATACATACACTTATATTTATGGAAAGATGTAAAACTAATTTTCAAGAATGTGATGCTCCTGTCTGCAGCAAGTAAGAACCTGTTGGATCCTGCGTAAGGAGATGGCTGCCGTGTAGGCTCTCACTCAACCACATCTAAGTAAACACCAGCTCACCAGAGCCTTCGGTTGCTGCCACAATGCAACACTGCAACTCGCACTGCTAGGTCATCACCACAATACCCTATGTAAAAACAAACACATTTGTTCAAATTCGAAGAGGAGAACCAAGAGGTCAGGATTTTTAAGGCAGTCTAGAGAATTTCAGCATTTCCCATCTTTTTGCCTTTAGGGCTCAAGAGTGCTCTGAAAGTTGTACCCAAAAGTTTTCCAATAAGTGGTGGCTTCCATGGTCCACCTCAAACACTATCTGTTCTCTTGGACATCTCCCTCAGGGCAAGATGATGGACAGCAGTGCAGCAGCCACAGCTGAGAGCCCAGGACCCTCTCCTAGACCCTTTCAATGAGACAGGGCCACCTGGCCCAATGTTAATTGTGTCTCCAGTTATTCACATAGTTGTATTTCCCCAAGGCGCTTTCTGGGCAGATGCACGTCAAGCTCATCCCGAGCCAAGCTGTGTTTAATAGTCCTTGATGGACCTTAGTTCCGTGAATTTGTCTTCTTGTGACTTTGACTCCATGTAACCTCTGGGTGTCCCTGCTATGTGACGTTCCTCCTGTTCAACTCTTGCCGTTGCCTGTAGCCAAATCCCCAGCATCACAGCGGTGTACGCTAAAGGATCCCAGTCTTGCTGACCCCAGTCTTGCATTCAGCTGGTGGCTGTGGTTTCTGAGTACCACCAAGCAGTAGCTCAGCTATAGAGCTGTCCCGTGTCTGCTCCCCTTCAGTGGTGCCCAGGTGGTCAAAGACACCTAAAGTATAAGCAGATATGACAAATTGCAGCACGATCCCAAGGACCATGAGCTAATATGGGCACTCAGCACCCACCCGTCTTCGCTTTGCATCAGGGCTAAAGACAACGCAGTGAGGGAGACTGATCCAGCAGTCCACAAGGAAGGAATCCCAGCTGAACCAGCCTGTCCTAGACCACAGAGGAGTGGAAATGCTGCCAGGAGAGAAGGCACCCCTTCTTCATGCAGGGCGCATCCCCCCATTTTCTGAGACCAGGAGCCACGGCAGCCATGAGGCAAGAGAGGAATGGTCCAGCCCTATGACCACAGGGCATCTCCAGGATGTTTTACAGCTGAGTGCCAGCACACCAACATGAGTGCTGGGCACACGCATCGGCCGGCACGGCTGGGACACGCTCCAGGGCCAGAGCCCTCTCCTGCAACACCGAGCAGGGCTGTGCCCTACAGCCTCATTTATTACATCCCCGTAATCGCTCTTATCAGCTTACCTGCAGTAAGGCAGTAGTAAAAGCCAAGCCACTCATGAAAGGGGCCCCCTCTCCTACGTGAAAAGTCAATCAACACGTTATATTGTTATCAGGCTCACAGACAAACCTCTCTTTGTACGACAAACTGCACGGATATGATGCCCTGACTATCAGTGTAGGGTTATCTTGTTGGTCCGTTAGCAAGTAGCACCTGGTCTGCTTCTGTCTGAAATACTCCTTTATTGTCGTCCCTTAAAAAGAAATCCAGTTAAACTATTTTGTCTCTCCACAATGAAAAATGTCACAAAAAGAAAAGCAAGTTTGCATCCAAGTCAGGAATTGTGTTTCCCAGCTTCGGAAGAATTCACATGTTTTCAGCCACAGAAAAACAGATTCATCATCCTTTAAAGATAAATATGACTATCACTATTGCAACTGGGCAGATTTTTGCATACTTGAAATTGTTTTGATGCGTTCAGTCATGTAAAATGCTGCACTCAGTAACAATTTAAAGATACATTAGCTCCCAAATTACACTGTTGAAAAGTCTCTCCTTAAGACGCTCTTGCATAATACAAGCTGTTATTCAAACTTGCAACCTGAATAGAGGGTAAACCTTTTGCCAGCAGACTGGCATTATAAACATTTGGGATTGATAAGCGATCACAGTCACAAAGACTTCTGTGCATTTGTATGGTGTAGGAGCAGAAGCATCATCTCATCTGACCTTCAGTGCCTCTCCAACCCTTCAACCTCACCCAGTCACCCTATACTGAGCCCAAGAACCAGCCTCATCTGTGCCAATCTAGGCTTCCCAAAGAAGGATCTAGGTCAACGTCTGCTCACATTGGGAATATGATGCATGTGATTTATGGATATGAGGTTATCAGGGATTTACATGCCCTCCACTGATCCTGCTTTAAAAAACCTGGTACATCATTCTTTGCTTTGGGTCAGAATGGACCGAGGCAGTGGAAGTCAGCTCCTAAAAATACCAGATACAAAGTGCTCAGATGGACTTGGATCTGCAACCTGTAAGCACAAAACTGAAAAAGTTAAAAAAATTTAAAAAATAAAAAAAAAATTGAAAGCAGAAAAACAGGAGCATGGGATTAATACGTCCAGCAGATTTACTTGCTGATTTCATAGATGTTTTTGCCTATATGTAGCTTTTCTCAAAGTGCAAACTTATTCTGATAGATGAATTTCTAGCTCTTCAGTTGTAGACTTAAACTGTTTCTTTGGAGGGAACCACAGCACAAAAGTTACAAGAACGCTTCAAAATGTATACATTATGTACAATGTGAGGCCTGGAAGAGTAACGGCAGCACAAACAGCCAGCTGAAGGGTGCTATAAGCAAGCCCATCTCTGAAAGGCACCAATAATTTTCCCAGTCTGTCAATTAAAAAAAAAAAAAAAATCATTTTTGCTGACGTCAAAAGTGAATTAATGAACTTGCCACTCAATTAGAGCTCCAGCCAACTGCTACATGTGACTCCCTCTCCATCTTCTAGCTTATATTCGGACAGTGAGAAAGAATTCTTGACTTCCAACCAAATCTTCATTAAAAGGAGAAATTTCAACAAACACAAACACTTGAAATAGAAAAGCAATAATCAAGCTATTGCACTGTTTTAGTTGGTATGATTCCAGCTCTTCCATCAGGATAATCCAGCTGACATTTGGCCTTGTCAGTTTTTCACCCTGGGACAGGATGAACGTCTTGTAAAACAGTATGCTTCTGCTACCCTTGCTTCAGTCAAGCATTCAACAGCACCCTCTGGGGGGGGGGGAGGAAAAAAAAGTTGCTGTTACAAAAATTGTAGTTAAAAGTCCTAAAGCTTTTAGCAGAATAGAAAAAAACAGTGGAAGGACGCTGCGTCAAACCGACACAGCTCACCCCGCCGCGTGAGCCGAGGACAGGGCACCTCTGCTGAAGGCTAAGCAGAGCCCCGTACAATAAATATTGATATTGTACACATGATATTTTTCAGTAGGACAATACAAGCCTGCAGGCTGTACAGCAGGAAGGCACAACAGCCACGTGGCCCCACGCTGTCAGCAAAATCCACACAGATGGGGACATTTTCCACCTGCGGAAGGAGCATTTTGAAAGTCAATCAGGTATTTGAAAATGTCTTTCTCAGCAGGCAGATGAACATCCCGAGAGCAGAGCCGTATCAGCAGATACTAGCCCCTCGGACAGGGGCACCCTGAAGGCATTTGCAGAGAAGCAATCACCATGATAAAGGATGGGAAGGAATGATCTTGTAAATATTTTAACTACTGTTGGTCTGTCTCCCAGCACAAGCACGGAGTGAGCCCCGGCAGACTTTGAGCTCTCCCAGGCTGGGAGCGTTCCCTTTTCCAGCACGAATGCCCACTTCTAAGGAAACTTTCCCGCAGGAATGGGCTGCAGAAACCAGGAGGGATGCACCCAAAGCGACCCTGCCTGGCCTCCCACGCTGCCACGCACAGCCACCGCCTCAGCAGGGAGACCCGCTGGTACCTGTTTGCTCCCCAAAATGAGCAGCCTTTTGCACCCCGTGAAAAAGCAATTCAAATGCCATCGTAGCAGCAGCATCTCCAGTTCCCTGCCATGGGGCTGGGGGGTGTGGGGTGGTGGCAGGAGCTGGGATTGATGGCACCTCCAAAAAGAAACCTGAAAGAAAATGGGGTGACGAGAGGAAGGTTACCAAAGGCTGAGCTGCAGGAATGACTCTCAGCAGTGAGACCACTGTAATGTGGAAGGGCTTCCTGGGACATTCGGGGACGTTTAAAAGCAGAATAGGATGAAAGTTGCAACTCACGGGGCGTTCAGAGCAGCTTCCAAAAACATGGTGTGAGGCAGAAAACAGGGGGGTCCTGCTCCATGCCCATGCAGGGCATGGCCATACGAACACGGCAGCCCCTTCTCTCTGGAGAGGTGGCTGCAGGAGACATCACCCGCTCCGCGACGTGCCTATATTCCCCTTTGGAAGCAACAACACCTTTGTAACATGTATAAAGGGGTTACCAACAAACAAGCTTTTCCACCTGGGAAGAGGCCACGCTCGGCCAGCCCAGACAGCGATGTTCAAGCCTGCAATTTGACAAGAGCTCTGCAAACAACCCTGCCTAGAGGATAAACCAAAGCAAGCCAGAAGCTATTAGAGAGTTACAGATCTGGGTAAATCAAGGGATACACTGCGCTGATCTTGACTTTCATCCAGCGCCTGGGTACGGCATGGATTGCTGGAAACCTGCGCAGAGGTCCAGCCCACCCGGCTGGTCTGGCAGCACGCGGCGGCAGCCGGAGCAGCAAACGGGAAGGCTGCGGGAAAACTCGGGGCTTCCCCGGGGGCTCGAACTACAAACTCCCCCTTAGAAATAACTAAGGGAGAGCAGAAAGGCAAAGCTAACTGCAGGTTATGCAGCAGGAACAGCCAGGCAGGGGAGCTGTTTTACACACGCAAACTTGCAGAGCCATCTTTATATATCTTTATTGCATACATCTATCCTTACATATCTCATGGGATGAGGCCAACTTCCCTTCCCAGGACAAAATATTTCTACTTAATTCTGCCAAATCCATCTGTTCCCAAGACAACTTTTGTTACTGCCTAACACAGATATTTTGGAAGGGTAAATCTTCCCCCCTCATCCTCCTACTCCCCCGGTTGCTGGATCGCTCAGAACATTCCCCAGGTGATGCTCCGGCCACTAAAAGGGATTTTTTTCCCTCTCGGCAAAGCTTGCAAGATGCCCAGGGGGACAGCATCCCCACACAGGTGAGCTGGACCACACCACCTTTGCAAACCCCCCGAAAAGCATCCACCTCCTCTCCCCCAGCGCCTGCTAAAGCCACCTGCCTGGCCCAGGAGCCTCTCCAGCACCCATGTTTTATTTTCAAGCTTCCTGGCAATAGGCACATTGGTTATAAGTGGCATCTCGAGTGAGAACGCCGGAGGTGAGCTAATTAGTGGGTGGCTGTCTGGAGCAGCAGCGAAGCGCCAGCCACCCCGGGCTCTGTTTGCTTTGGGTGCCCTAAGTAGGACGACTGATCCCAGTGGTGCGCGAGCGCATGTTTGCATCGTACAGCCTGGAAGACATTTGCACTGACTCATAATTTGGGGGAAAATACTGTAATTTATTCACAGGCATGATTTGCCATTGGTGTGGCATAAATATATGTGTGTCTATGTACACAGCTCTATTTTTAGAGCTGTATGGCTAGGGTGCTGGCTCCACGGTTGCTCCATTGACAAACAGGATGAACTCTTCTCTGAGCTGGGAGGTTTTCAGTCCTCCCCCTTACTGTAAACATTATCTGCCTTCAAAATCCTTAACGTGTTGCAGATGTGACAAACAATAAAAGACCTATCGTAAAAAAAAGCCTGCCATCTCCATGTTTCCCACTGGGGCAACATAATAATGAATTTATTAGCATATAGCGCTCACCAACATATGTTTATAGTCACTCACAAACTTTTGACTTGACAGTTTACAAGTATGTTTAAATCATTAAAGTTTAAGTTGACTGTCCAGTTATTACAGGCTCATTATAAATAGGAAACAAAGGTTACATTTTATACAACAGGCGATAAATCAAAACTAGTCTGTATTCGAGACTGACGGGTTTTTTTTCTCCTTTTGCTCTTTTTCTGTCTCCACGTTTCCAAGACCTTCTGAGGGGACATCTCGGTGAGGCCAGTACTGAGCAGCTGTTTGCAGTTAGCCAGCAGGACCAGCGGCACCCACGCCGGTGAGCAGGAGCAACTCTGACTGCATCCAAGAGATGCAAAGACCTTGGAGGTGGCACGCTCTGCCAACGTTTTCACTCAACTGCTGGCCAAACCCAGTGCCAGCCCGAGGCACCCACCTCTCCTCCTCCTCCCCAAGCCCATCTGCAAGGCTTGGAAACCCTCCGCAAGGGAGGAGATCTCCGCTGCCACCACGGGGCAAAGGAAATTTCCTCCTAAACTGAACAAAGCCTCTAAGAAAAGGAAAGCAAAGCACCCAAACTGTGTCCCCCGACTGCAAACCTCTGAGGGTCGGCAGAGGCACTCAAACATGCTCGAAGGGGGCTTTTGGGTTTGACCACTGTGCTACGACTCAGACCCTCCCAGCCGTCCAGCCACGTTCCTGCCTTAACACTGCAGAGCATCTAGCACGGGATAAAACCAGGGAGTCAGTAACTCAACCCCAGCCGCTCCCAGTCCTGCCTGCCTCTATTACAGGGTAACCACCTTGGGAAGGAGAGAGATAAAGCCACGCTAAATGTAAAAGTTCATTTTGCAAAGTATTTCCAGATTTCAAAGCCTGGCATCATTTCAAATCGGCATGCTAAGCTAAAATTTAGAATTTGTGGAAAGGGGAGGGGGAAATGCGGAATGGCTTCTGGTCCCTTTTATTTCGTGTTATGTACATATGATATGATGGGGAAAAAAATTAATTGAAAAATACCCTTTCAAAGTAAAAAGAAATACCATTCTCAAAAATGTTGAAAGTGAGTATTTCCACACCATCAGCAACTTTTCCTGGGCTTGTTTCCAACATAAAACTTGAACAGAGTCACAGTTTATATCCTATACCAACCAAATAGGATTCTGTCACTGTCAGATCAGCTTTGCCTTTCTGCTCTAAAGCAAAACACAAAAAAAAGAGCATTACGGCATGGGCGAGTGAGGAAGCACCAGAAAGTCTCCCTGGCCACCGCGATGGCACAGCTCGTGTCCTCCGAGGCCAGTCAGTGCCTAAAAGCTGTGCTGGATAAACCTCACGCTCTCAGCAACCTGAAAGACTTAACCTGCCAGGAACACGATGCCCCAAAGCCACTGCTGCTTAAAAGTTAATATTTACCCATCCTGTAGTAAAGGCAGCAGCAAACAACCTCAAGCAGAGTAGCACAGGGAGGACAAGTCATCTTTTCCTACTACATGTGCACACACCGCAGTGACAAGAGAGGTGTAAATTGGTAGACAGGCAAGTTATTGGGGAGATAGATACAGCGATTAAACTAGCCTAGAGAGATAGAAAAAGGATGATATACACTGCTTCAGAGATCACTGATGATATTATGGGGAAGGCTATAACAGGAAATTAGAAACACATTAAAAACAGCACAAAGGTGTGACACAAAGATCACAGAAAATGAAACACGTATCTCTGCTCTCAACTCAGGACGATGTGGATCACCTGTATTCCCTTAATGTACACTTTGATATTTAGTTCTTGGATGAAATAAAGTACATTTTATCCTTCTCAGTTCTCTTTCAGACCTGGATCAGAGGACTTAAAAAGCCTTTTCTTTCCCTTACCCAATATTTGAATATATGTATTTTATGTATTTTACATAATGTGTCAATAATCTTTGATATGAAACTGGCATTTAATATTTCAGCTCTCACTTCATTAAGGATATTTTAATTATCCCAGACCAATGGAAGGGAATTTATAAACATCTGTGCTTTGTTTAAGAGCCCAAATTTGCCTCTTAAACTTCAAAGCTGTAAAGCTGATTTTATCCAGGTTCAGTTGTCTGGTCTCTCGAAGAGCACTGCGCAGCACTGGAACCAGCAGTAATCGGGCCAAGCCTCCAGCCCGCAGACCCACGTCCAGCAGACACCACTCATGCGCGACAGACGTGGCCTCAAACAGCCTACTCTTGCTTGTGCGAGCAAAACATGATGCTGCTGAGCTCCACGGAGCCAGGAGGAAGATGACAGTGGATAGTGGACTGGGGAGAAGGCACACACCAACAGCATGTGTGACTGCCCAAGTCACAAACCAGTCCTTCGCTTTCTCCTCCCGATGGGTGACCACGGACTACCTTATTAATAATGTAGCTTCAAAGCAGTAGGAGTGCCTCATGGCCGTTTGCAAAGCAACCAAAAACAACTCATACTGGCAAGCAATGCAGTTTTAGGCTCCTGAGTACCTAAACCACTTCTGCAAAATGAGCCTGAGTTATTTGTAAAAAATTACCACAGGTCTCTAAACCCTAGATCAGAAATAACCATAATTTGCTGCAGTCAAACGATCTTTACTGACTTTCTGATGTCCTCCAGAAAGCAGAAAAGCTCATCTCTAAGCTCGTAAGCATGGGCAGCAGCAGGAAGGAGAGAAGAGGGTGACTCTGGGACGCGCGGCAGGTTTGGAACCTGTCTCGAATCCTCTCCCATGAGTTGCCCGCAACACACCCCTGCAAAACTGACCTGGAAAAGCAGCGGCATTACTTCTCCAGCTGCTGTCCCTGCTGGCACCAAGGCCAGCCGGCACGATGCTGGGCATCAACAGCCTCTGGGCCATGGCTGTGAAGAGCATCGGTGGCGCCTGCAACAAGTGGACCTGAGCAGCTGCAGAGAGCAGCTCCCTGCACCATCACCAAGACCCACAACCCCCAGAGGGGCAGCTGCTGCAGGACCACTGTCCCCATCACCTGCTAAGAACCGGAGCTGGTTCCTCACTCGCAGCTCTCCATCCCCGGAGCCTCCGCCGCAGTCATCTTCATCATCGCAGTCTCCGCTCTCCTCCTCCTCCTCCGGGGTTTTGCCTGGAGCTTTTCGGTGGGGCAAAGCCATCCCTTTGAGCAGCTGAAAGACATAAGGTACCACAGTCATTCAACAGCTTCCCTCCTACCTCTTCATCCCACGCTCGCAGGGGTATCGGGTGACAAGAGGGGGACAGGGCTCAGTGGAGCCAGGACAGTGGGACAGGACCCCATCGCGCTCCTCACGCCAAAGCACTGACGACCTCATGTTCATTCATGGACAAAGCTGCACACAAAACCTCAATGGAAAAAACAAAAGGAGGAGGAAAAACCACACTGAGTAATTCTGCCCTTCGGCTTCTCCCCGGTGAGCATCGCATGAGCTGGAGCATGTCTGCCAGCCCTGCGAGAGCCCAATGCCACCCAAGCTCAGGAGTCGGCTACAAAACACATGTCCACAGTTAGGCCAGACGGGGCAACAACCAGCAGCAAGAGGAAACCCTGTTCAGGGATTCTCACTGCTTTCAGGGGCTATCTCCCATCTGAGAAGTAACGCGTGTGAAAGGAAACGACACATCTCTCAGGTCCTTATGGCGCCCCACAAAAATAACCCAAAAATCTCCTTCCTCATTCTTGAATTGCAGGGGATGGTAGCTGAAGTTTTTGGGATAGCCAAGCGACACAACAAAAGGATCTTTTAAAGGATGTTTTAAAGCCGAGTCCTAACTAACGGTGACAGGTTGCACATCCCTGAGACAGCAATTCGAATACCTCCACTGAGCACAGGGCCAGGACTGTTTTCCAAACACGGGTGGGAGCTCCCCACACTGCCCCTTCACAGGGCACGGAGGGATTAAACACATTTTAAGCTATCGGCTTCCTCTTCCTGCTGACTTTTCTGATTTTGCTATTGCTGAAAGCAGCCAGCTATTTCATCATAAACCCAGATCCACTTTGAAAAAGTGTGAGTCAGCCAGTTAATATATGCTGAAAATTTCTATCACTACCACTCTGCTGTTAAAAGCCTTCTTGAATTTAATCTCGGCACTAAAAAAAAAAATAATGAAAAGGATAAGAAACAGAGAAGATATTGCAAAATGGGAGCTTTCTGCATACTTTAGGGGTTTAGTTAGTTCCATCTATTGCAGCAATATGCATGCCTTCCAAGGCATTTTTTAATATCTGGAATCTAGGTTATATTTTTAAACTATTAAGCTAGCCTTAGAAAACAGTTTCTAAAATATTTAGCTGCTGAAGTTTATACAGCCTCAGAGGAATGCTTTTGGCATCTGGCTCGCTCCGTCCACGGCAATGTCCACATACCTTAGTGTTTATATTAGAGGAGCATGAAGTAATGAAAAACAAATGGCTTGATGTGAGACCCCTTCGAGTTCCCCGGCTGCATCAAACAACACAGCAAACCTCTCCTTGGCACGTGCAACAGTCCACCTGGAGTGACAGCCCTGCTGGGTCCCACATCCACGGTAGGAAGCAAAACGCAGCTCATCTTCCTGAAACTCGGGAGATGCTTTTCCGTGGCCTTCAACAGGCTTTGGCTCAGACCGGTTAAGTTCCCTCTTCAAGAACTTTATTTTACTTAAACATTTACAGGTCTTTCCCAGAATACCGTGTAACCACAAAACAACAACAAACAAGCAAACAAACAAAAGGCAAATGCAGCGCTGGGGGTAGCATGGGGAAGACCTCACACAGGAACCAAACACACCGACCGCTCAAGCCTTTACACCATCACTTGTATTTCTCTCCTCCAAACGAAGCCCACAGCTAACAGCAGTCCTCAGCACAGAGTATGCTCGAGGTAGAATGAGGGTCTCCCACGCACAGCAGCTCATTACCACACACACCAGTTCGAACCCATTGCCCCAGTGCACCATTGCTAAAAAACTAAGCCCATCATGGTGGAAGGGGACCGCAACCGCTCAGCGGCAGGATGGTCACTGCTCTGCAGGATGCTCTGCAGGATGCTCACTCCTCCACATCCAAGGCATGGAGCAAGCCAGCCGGGACCCCACCGCGCAGCTCAGCGACACAACTTTCATTACTTACCCGAAACAGCAGAGGAACTTTCTGGCGGAGAGAATTAAGCTTTGGGATATTTTCAGACTTAATAAGCTCAGCGGGGGGTTGGGGAAAAATCAGGATTTTTCAATTGTGTGTTTTCAAACATTAAAATTACTGAGCATTTCTTGTATTACTACTTTTTTCTTGGCACGTCATAAATTAGCAACTTAATTTCTTTGCCTTCCTAGTCACAATAAAACAGGAACTTTCTGAGAAATGCCATGTGGGCCCTGACTTTGGATCGAGCGAACGTGACATCCCTGTGCCACGCTGCTCCTTCCTTTCCCAGGACAAAAGCTCCATCCTCGGCCACGCACTCCCCAGCTGCTGAGAGAACCATGGGGGAGGTTCAGTGAGTCAAATTGTGCAGCTGGCTCTGGGAGAAACGAAGCCTGTGACACAAAACCCACTGGCACCGTTAGCAGGAGACCTGGCACAGGGTGGAAATCCTACCCCGCTCCATTGGTGCATCCAGACCCGGGAACGCTGTCAGATACCTCGGCTTTGGCCAGAGCAGCAGCCACAGTCCCGCTCATCAACCATTACACAACCTCCCCGATGGTCTGCACGCTTTATGAAATTATATTTGGTGGACTGAACATAGATTCTCCATCCTTAAATAGCAAGCGGAGCTGACTGTACCCTAACATTACAGTTTATTCGTGCCCTGTGGTTTAAAGCCTATGGTAAGAGGCAGGAAAATACATAGTCTGGCGATCGCTAAAGTAGTATGTAACAGAGAGATAGCTTTAACTTAATCATAATTCATCCAGCTGTAAGAGTTTACAGTCGTATCTACTCTTCTGTGCTAAACCATAATGGCAAAAATACACTATAATGTACCCGATGTAAACAAGAGCACTAATTGCGGGAGTCTGTGCGCACGCACGCATCTCTGAGGTGTCTGCAGGGCATTCGTCTCCCATCTGCACAACCACCATGGCAAGAAACACGTGGGCCACAGCCTTTACTCCTGACTACAAGCTCCACCGGCTCAGACGTACATCAGTTTTATTTCCAATCTCATCCCTTTTAAATCGTGACCCTCCGGACGGGTAGGGCAGGCAGCGCTGCGGTACCTCCACCGCTATGTCAGCTGCCGGATCATCGGCACGAGGGACACAAGGCAGCTCCGGCTGGTCTCCATATACATCTTTGTTACTTGGCTTGTCCTGTGGTCTCCCTACAGCTTAAAAAACAAGCCAGATGGGAACGGTGTGCCGAGCCTTTCTGCAAGGAAAGCTCCCCAGGGCATCCCAGCATGATTTACACAATTATTCATAACCATACAGTGACCAGACAAAAACAGATGCAGCAACGCGGGGTAATGACTCAGCTGGATTTGGACGGGCCACCGTATGTTGAAATCTTTATAACTCCTCATTCTTTACAACCACTTTGCTCAGAGCTCACCATCCCACCAGCCCACTGAGCCACCTGGTCTTGTTTTTCCAATTTTAACATAAACAGTGAGAGCTACAACATACTTTTTATCATTAATCTCCCGTCTCCAAAAAGAAATCAACATTGTGTTCCTTGGACTGTAGTTTAATAGCTGTTTTCTCCTTTTGGAAACTACGCCCGCGGTATTGCAAATATCAATTTGAGCAATACCCAAAATTGTGCCCACAAATTCAGATAAAATATCGGCAGTGAGCTACAAGCACTGTGCTCCTTTAGGGCAGAAATCATCCCTTTCAACATACTTCAAAAATATGTAAAGTAAAAAAAACAGCCAAACAGATTATTAAGGGGAATAGAAGACTTTTAGAAAAACATTTAATTCCTTCATAAGTTTAGGGGAGAAGTCTGATTGATATTTGTAATCTTTTGGTGGACAGAGCTGTCATCTAATTTAGCCTGCATGACTGAAAGAATTTAATAAAAGTGTTCCATAGAGTTTTGCTGAAATTCTTTGCATGTTTTTAGTAAGCCTCTGGAATACGATCAAACCTAAAAAGCTGGAGAGGACGGAGACTGAACTTGCAGCTAAAATAATATTCAGGATTGTAATATATGTTTAATAATCGAGTATTCGCATCCAGCAGAAAAAGTGCCTTAGTGCAGAAACTCCTCTGGATCCCCAGCCACGTGTCCAGGTGCTGCTTGGCATCATGTAGGGGACCCTGAGAACTGGGCCCAGCAGCGAAAACCAGCCCCTGCTGGTTTCTGCTAGAAACCTTTCAAAACTCAACCAAACTCACCAGCTCGGGCCTGTCCGCAAAACTTGGGCTGCCTTCCTTCGGTGAGAGAGAGTTTTGGAGGAGCAAAGGTGTTATTTCCCCTGGCATCGCACAAGCCGCCCGCTCCGGCCACACACTTTCAGGTACCCGACACAGATGCCGCTGTACTTCCCACACAACTCCCGAGATTCCCGACAGGTCGGGTTTCTTTATTTTAAATTCCAGCCTGCTGAAAACATTGGGTTTGGGGGGAGAAAAACTAGATCTTGTGGCCAATCCTGACCTTGAAATCTGCAGTGCTGAATAATTTATGGGTGGCTTTTAAATCGGGGCAGCATCATGGGAAACGTGCAGATTTTCACACGATACTGTTCCCTGTTAACAGCTCATTACGATGTACAGAAGTATATTCCCATTATGAAATACAGCTGGGGTTGTTTTGCTTATGAAGGTCATTATCTGATCACAAGCAAGAATCGTGGAAAGGAACCCATTTTAAAAGGCTGAAGTTGTGGACTTTTTGAAAACTCATGTGTTTTGAATTTTGTGGCCTGATCATACACAAGCATGCAACAGGAGAATTGATTCTCTCCACTTCCTCTGCTTATTAGCCCTGGAAATAGCATGGAAAAAATTATCTTTTATTAGCAAATACTTTCTTTATTTTTTAATCAACCCTCATCGTGAGATTCACTGGTGCCCTCCACTCCACCTTCCTATTTCGCAGCTCCGTTGGGTTTATCCTTTCTGTGGACAGGGGCCTTGGTGGCAGAGGAGTGTGCGCAAGCAGAAACTCAAGGCAACATCAACAGCATCATTTTTACTTACCTCTTTCCAAGCTCTAGAGAGCTTTCTCCCTCTTGGGCGGCAACAAAATGCAACGCATATTACAGAAAAACTCAATGTTCCCTGGCACCGAGCACCAAATGCCATTTAAAAATAAGGATATTTAAAACTTTTAAAATATCTGTAAATACCACGATTTGTATTTCTGTCTTGCAAGAGCGAGCGTGTGTGCGTCTGTGCACAGGCGGGAATCGCTGCACTTCCAACCACAACATTAGCCCATGGACAGAAGAGCCCATTTTGGCAGGAGGACACCCGAATTGTGGTTTCCTTATGGCCCTTCCAGTTGGATGCACCTTGGCAGCGCAGATGTGGCGGAGAAGAAACCTGTTCCTAATTGTACTCCTATTTCAAGCTCAGCACAACAAGGAGCGATCGTTAATCAAATGTTAATAAAGTGGAAGCAGGCTTTGGAGCTGGAAAAGTCATTTTCAGTGCTTGGAAAAATGACGAGTTGGGCACATCAGCTGTTTTATCAGCCGCTCTAAAAGCAAATTCTGCATTTCCCTGTGCTGCCTGCTTCGAGATGTCTCAGGTTTGACCTGCTGAAGCCGTACTTGGTAGACCAAGCCCCAGGCAGCACCTCCTGCCTGCTCTGGGCAGGGTAGGCAAGGGACGGCCCCAGGACGACCTCCCCACGCACTGCTCTTGGGAGCCTGGGGCAACGGGTGCCAACAGGGGTGAACCACAGCTCTGAGTTTATATTGTGGCTCTTCAGCCATAAAAATGTTTTAGTCTTTACTTCTAGCACTCAAAATACCATCTCCTGGAACAGGAAAAATCCCTACCGTGCACCACCCAGGGTCTATCAGCACAGCAGGACCCCCTCTACTGCCTTCACGGGCTCCAGAGGAGATGCTGAAACTGTCAGTAAATCAGTTTTCCTGGTCACTCTCCTGATAGCACAAAGAAGCTGGTGACAGCAGTGAGTTATTGGCCAAAGGGTGGCCCTACTTTATGGATCATCAGCTTAATTCCAGATTAGCTATCAAAACTGACAACATCCCTGTGGGTAAAGGAAGACAGATAAAGACCCCTAAGTGCTGGCAGTAATTAAAATGAGTACGCACTGGACAGTAAATCTCTTCCGGCAGCAGAACAGGCTGCCAAGCCCTTATGAATTGCTCTGGTTTGGTGACGGCAGGCTGATGCCCGGGACAGGATGCTCCCGCAGACACGGAGGTTAAGCCCTTGCTGGCACCACGGCAGGCAGAGGGACCAGCTCATGCCTGCTCTCCCCCAGGCAGGGGAGGTGTCACTTCCCCAACCCGAACAAATGCTCATTCATCACAGGGCACATGCGAAAAAGAGATTACTTAGGCTTTACGATCAGCTCATTCACCTTATATCCAGTTCCTTCCTCTTCCACCCCGCAGCTATTTATGGCTTGTTTTTGTGCAGCGGTAGGAAGGAACAGGACAGTGTGGGTGCCAAGCAGGGCTGCAGGGTCCAGCCCAGCCTGCTGGGGACCTGGGCAGTCCCCGTCTGCTTCTGGCTCATCCTGAGCCCCGCATTGATGCTGACGTCAGAGAAATGCTGCTCTTCTCTTTGTGAGCTGTTACAGCTCCTTCTCCTCCTTTGCATTTCTGAGACCAAACTATCACCAGTCCTTCAGCACCCCTTCCTACACACCACCATCCACCTCCATCAAACACAGACATCCCTCAAACTCCAAAAACCCAATCATTAAACCAGTCATTGAACACACGGTTGGACCAGGCAGTAGATGATGCCTTCAGCACCTTGCTGGAGTCTGCCTGGACCTTTTCCTGCCAGGATCGGACAGACTCCTACGAGCTATCACTTCTCTAGAAGTGACATAGGAATGCAGCTATTTACTGCAAATACGCCTTTGCAGCTCTTCTTCGCTTTGCCTAGGCTGACCTGCATCATTTCCTCAGTCCCAGTCTCTGCCACTGTTCCAGATCTGGTGCTACTCGTGCCAGAGCATCTCCTAAGGACGTCTGGTGCACAACCTAGGAAACCTGTACCTTGATAAAGGGGAGCAGAATGCCACGTTAATCCCAGGAATGCACTTTTTTTCCTGCATCAGGAAAAGAGCTGGTATTTCAAGACCACTTGGGCTTTTAGACTGCCTGGAAGAATTAAAGAAGGAAAGAAAGTCACCAAGAGAGCTGATCCCACCAGGCACATAACCACCCATGCCTGTCAAGGGTGGAAAAGGCATTACAAAGATGCTCCCTCCTTGCTACCTGCAAGAGCTGTCTGCCTCAACCCCTTTCCACACCGTTTCTTCACTGGCATTGTATCCCTGCTCCTTCTCCCCACAAAGTTTCTCAGTCTCATATCAGCAGCCCCAGCTGCCTTCCCCTCTCCTTTCCACCCGCTCTGCGTCACTAGACAGGAGAACCTGGACCAATTTCTCCACCTGTCAAGCAGCCACCCCTCGGGGGGTTGGCAACTGAGTGAAGGAGGGGTGTGGGAGCCTACATGGGCCAGGACCCATCACTGCTATTATCCATATTTTCCATATTTTGTTTAGTTATGTTGGAGCAGAACCCCGCTCTGCCATCCAAACACCACTCAGGAAGGCCCAAAGCGCACATCACCAGAAGATAAAACATGAGACAACAAGCAAAGTAGGAGCACAAGGAACAAGAAGACAACATGGGCAGAGGTGGAGCAATCAACCACCTCACTGCCATCATGTCCTTCATGCATCTGAGCAGGGATGGCCTGGAAGGAAGGTGCCCTAGATGCAAGAGCATCTAGGAGGACATGTAGGTATCGTACCACCTTGAGCCATCTGCTAAAAAAGCCCCACATTTCTGTAGAGGGGGACCATGCCCAAGGCAGGGAGTGCGGCAACGAGCGGGTCCCTGCAGCCTCCTCGCCACCCAGCTCAGCCCAGCCTGCGTCGGAGCGGCTGGGAGATTTCCTCTTGGCTCAGGCTCCAGCACACGTGGCTGCTCTCCGGCTGTCAGCGACGTCTGCTGAGGCCGCCTGCAAGACAAACATCTCGTCCTTGGCACCAGGTAGGAAACAGCAAGCCGAGAGCTGCGCCGGAAGGATTTTCCCCCCGCCTTCTCCTTCTGCCACACCAATGAGGCAAATCTCTGTCCCAGCCGCTTCCCTTTTTCCCTAAAAGCTCCCAGCGGAGAGGAGCTTCTCAAATCATGTATTTGTGTGCATAATGTTGTCTCGTACAGAGGTTTCTGCCAGAACAGCAGCCCCTCTCCCTCTGGCCACGCCCTGCCCTCCCTGGGGGCTGCTCCTTCTAGCTTTACTTTTGCATTTACTTCACCCCAAGGCACTGGCAGCCCAAAAAGCAACTGCAAGCAGTTCTGCTCAATGTCCCCAGCCCCACAGAGCTGTCACAGGGGACTGAACAACTGCCTCATATGCCAGTTACCTCCCATCAGACAAGACAATCCCAGTGCAGGGTTAATTACCAAGCCATTGATTTCAGCAGAGACTTAAATCAGGCAGGAGGAGGAGGACACCATGGCAAACACCCCCCAAACCTGTTAGCTAGGGCAGAGCGAGCAGCCGGTCTGCCCTCCCTGGGGACCCGCCGACCACTGCACCGGGGCAGGCTGTGCCTAGCTGAGCCCTGGGTGTGCTCCTTGGGAGCTGGGGGGCCAGCGGCCTCCAGCATCCTGTGGCCACCTCTGCCACCCGACAGCCACCGCTCTGTCCTGCGTGGAGAGGAGATCAGGGAGACGGGAGCGGGGTCCGCAGGCAGGACGGGGCTGGTGATGCTGGGGAAGGCGCCCAGCTGGAGCGGGGAGCCCAGAGCACCAGGCCCTGCTGCCACAAGTATTTATGCACTTCACATTAAACAGGCATTCGACTGAGACAAACCAGACCAGAAATAATGCCAGGAACAGGGTCTCTCCAGCCTCTGTGGTCCCTAATTAATGGCTGATGGCTGAGCAGGCTCCTGGGCAAGGTCACAGCTCTCCTCTGCATTCAGAGCATGGCTGCTGCTTGCTAAAGCCCAAAGAGGAGAAAATTTAACTTCATGGACAGAGCTTTTCCAGCATCAATATTAGCACCTGCCTCCTAGGATGGGTCTACAAACAGGATAAGAAAACATCCAGGTTCCATCACGGACGCTGCTGGTACACTGGGGTGCAACTCATCACCGATACTGAATGCATCCAACAGAAACAGACCCTGGAAGGCTCAGGCCCCCAGAGCTGCAGGCAAGGGGAGCCCTGCCCAGGGTGATTCTCCCACGCATATGCACAGCCACCAGCTGAGCAGCTGAAGCAACTCAGCATTTAAATTAGGTTCAAAGCTGGTGACTTTATACCCTCCCCCAGCGAGACCCAACACTCACAGAGGAAGCCCTGAAACGCACCTACATGAGTCTCACCCTCAGCATTTAGGAACGTATGTGCTGCACAAAAAGGTCAGTAAACTCCTTCCCCACTGGTAGGCGGGAGGCATTCAAGGGGTCCTGCCAAAAATAAAAAGTAACTTCCTGCCCGTCACGATACGTCTTGATGGCTCAGACACCCATCCTCAGCCAGCTGCTCCCAGCTCCCCATGCTTCACAAGACAGCATCTTCTTCCATGGGTCCTCAGAAAGGCCAGCCAAGGACATTTTCTTCTTTTAAATATCGTTCCCTCACAATACAGTCGAGTGAGGCCATAGGCAATAAATATCGCCGAAACCTAAACTTCCCTGTTTGCTCTCACAGTTTTATGTGCTGCAAGGGCCATCTCTCACAGCACGTGCTCCAGCAGCAAGAGCACTAAAATACAACCCAGCCTTTGCAGTCAGTTAGGTGTCAAAACCAAACTAAGACGTTTAATGAGCAACAGCATTAACTGAGCGAGTCCTCCTGAGCCGTGAGGGTTATTTACACCTGCCCCAACACAGACAGGTCAAAGCAGTCTCACTGACTGGGGACAGGGTTTGCCAGCACAGAGACCTCCCTAATTACAAACATCTGCTTTGCCAGCAGGTGTTACAAAAGGAGCAAGATTACAAATTATTCATTACCTAAAATGTACAAAACTTCTTGCACTTTCTGACAGCAGCACAGCTTGGATGAAAGCTGCAGCGGTCTGCGCCGGCCAGTCTATCCCACCATGGAGGTGGGATAGAGCATCAAGAGAGGTCCCAGGAGCAGCCTTGGCTTCTTACCAAGCCAAGCCAGTGCTTTAAAAAAGGGACCACCCTTTCCCAGAACAGGATTGCTGGGTGGGGTGCAGGTCCGATGCCTCTTCTACTTCAGACCAGGAAAGCTCTGGTGACATTTGCTGCAAGAACAAAGCTGTTGAGACCAGAAGATGACCCGCTACAGCCAGCTAACATCTTTCTGCAAACAGTAGTAAGACACCTTGCTCTGCCCTTTCCATCAAAGGGATGCCAAACCAGTGAGTGATTTCAGTTCCTTCAATGCAAGTTACATGCAAATCCACAGCGGGCTGTATCTGGAAGGACTCCTCTGCTACCCATCTGCGGCTGGTGTCGTGGACCAGATACACATTAATGCCTTTGGGAGAAAAAATGCCGTAAATGGATCTCGTTCCCACTGCAGAGTGGTTCGGTGAAGTGGCAGAATTACTCTAGGGAAATCCCCAGCTCCAACCTTCCCAGCGCATGGAGCAGCTAGGGATGGAGCGGGAATCTCACAGGCATCCCAGCTCTCAGAAACAGCGCCTGCACACCATGCGACAGCTGGGCACAACGCTCCCGAAGCAGAGCCCGGGATGCAGAGCGGTCCTCCCGCCGGAGCTGGCCCTCCCTGCCCGCAGCGGGTCTGACAGCGCTGCTTTTTCCCCCCTTCCCCTGAGAACATCATCGCTAAGCGGGTTACACGACGTCCGGCTGGAATAAAAAGTAACATTGTTAACGAGGCTTTTTCTCAGGAACAAAAGCAATCAGATTTGTTCTGCGGCCAAGAAGACCATAGGCTACCTTCCAGGCCTGCTCTGGACGATGAAGATTAGCTCCCTGAATCCCAGTCCCCTCTCAGCCTGAACCACACTTTAAAAACCTTGACGTTAAGTCAAATTTTGGAGAAAAACACATCAATGAGAAACCTACCAATCATCGCCCTAATGCCAGTGAGGGCTACGTGCTTTGTTACTGGGACCATCGGGGAGGACACCTACCCCAGACATCTACTGATTAAATTACCAGCCTGAGTCACAGCACAAGGCAACACTCAATACAGCCCAGAATAACTGTAATTAACTGTTAATTTGGTATCAACAGCTCCACTTACACCGTGTTTTGCTGCACAAAGGATTCCTCCAGGTTTGTTTCCTCCACAACAGGATAAACTCCAGTGCTGGTACAGGATATCTGGTGTTTGTTTTAAAGCACCGCTGTGCATCAGCTGCATATTTTGGACACAAAAGCAAATGAATCCCCTTTAAAGGTATTTTTTTCCAGCCGATTTCCACGTTATTGTTTGGAGGCTGGTCCCTGCAGGACACACCTGAGGCACCTGCCTCCCCACTGGAGCTGAAGCCACAGGGGCAAAGTTGAATCCCTTCTCATGCATAAGGCCACAGCAAACAGGGATTTCAGGGAAGGAGAGTGATAAAATGCTATTTATGTCACCCAAAGGTTGTGAACGCCAAACAATAAACTAGTGTGGAGACCAGCCAAAACCGCCACCCTTCCAAGCTCAGCCCCGGCAGCTTCCCAGTCTTGCTGAGAAAAGCAAGGAGCTGGATTCACCGCCCGGGAAAGCTTTGCTGCTCCTGTAGTCTCAACTGAGCTAAACATCTATTCCAATACTAGGTAAGCGGTGAAACACCACGGATGAATAAAGTAACCTCTGGAAAGGCAAGTGGGATTAGCAAAAAGGCGAGACGTTCCTTTTTCATACTGATAAAGGAGATACATGGTTTCACATGGAAACACACCTTTCCCAGTCCTCTCCCGTATGTTCCTGAAATTCATTGCCAGGGAAAGGACAAATGAAAGTAGGAAGGATAAGGAAACAGCGAATCTTGTCTCAAAAAATGACAGCTCTGCAGTCCCATTATTTACCAAGAAAAAGGGACATATGGGGATGGACCAAAGGACTTGGGTGCTCCAAGGAAAACCCTACAACGAATTATTTTCTCCAAAAACTGGCTGATATGAGGACTTCGCATATTGATGGGCGTTTTGGCACTACCTTCAATAAGAACAACTGGCCAGTAAGAGACAGTCATAGCTGGGTTTACACAGCACACAGGAGATGCTCAGGCCCTCAGCACAACTCCAAGTTTCGGTGTCACTGAGCAGTATCAGAAATGTGCCTATTTACCGCCCTTTTCTTACTGAAAATGGGAAATACCTCACATTCCACAGCAAATGTAACTGCACAAGCAGTAAAAGCGTGGGGCTTAACAGCACAGCCCTTACGCTCCTGTCTCATGCAAGACCACAGGAATAACAGGCGAGAAATTTCAGCAAACACAGCCCATATTACACATCTGCTTAAAAACACACGCAAACACACCAGGTCCAATTAATCTTGAGCTGTTAAAGAAAATCCATTTTGGGTGACCTGCAGGTACAGTGTTCCCACAACAAACCCGATAAAGCCGGGACGTTTGCAGATAGGGTCCCGACGGGTGATAGCTGGCGCAGGCAAACGCCGCTCTTACTAAGATGGGCAGGAGGGGTTTGGGTTTAAAAAGCAACCCGACAATCAGATATGTTCAAATTTAATTATGTTCTCGTCACAGAGGGTCACACTTCCCCTGATTTAACTGGCCTGGCAAAATCCTGTAATTGCTGCTTGCATATGGAGTCGGAGAGCATTTACCCGGCGTGTTAACGAAAGCCGAGGCACAGCTCAGAAGGAGGATGGAGTTAGTCTTTAAATACCAGGCCTAGACTTGGTGGAGCTATAGATTATTTTGTATTGTAAAAGAAGAATTAGCTGATCCATTCCAAAATGCATTTATCATTAAAATAAAAATCTTCTGTCATTTTATTTAATAGGCTTAGTAAGAAATAAATGCAATGTCTGGTTGCTTTCAACAACATGTGGTTTTAATGTTTTAATTGTTACAAACTGTTTAATAATGTTGAACAAAAGGCATGTCCAAGTAATTACTGTGTTTACTAACATTTCTTTTGAGGACTTGATAAATTATATTACACATATACAGCACTTCAGACATCGTAGTGTTAACTTATTAAATTTAAAAGTGGAAAATTAGCCAAAAGCAATTTGTTTTGGTGCAATTTAAATATCTCATTTTCAAGTGATAAGCATTGTGCATCACATTATTTAACAATCTGGCAGTTTGTGCATTTTTCTAATTATTATGCTGCTTCATCTGGCTAGGGAATTAAAATACAGTGGGAATAATAAACCTCACAAAGCCTAGCAGGCCATAGAGAGATGCGATTCCACCAAATCTGTCAAAGTCACAGATTCTTCTGAAGGGGAAATATATTCCCGAAAACTCCTCAGCTCCCCAGGGTCTCCCATAATAAACTCAATAGTTTTCCCTGCTTGGAGCCGCCCAGGACAGGGTCTGGCGAGGTGGCCCCCCAGGACCCCAAGTCTCCCTGGGACAACCCATTTGCAGGTTCCCCATGTGCCCCAAGCACGGTCTGGATCTGACCCTTTGCTACCCCAAGCATCGTCCCCCCGTGGCGGTGGGGGGATGACCCCCCGACCCCCTTCGCCAGTCCCCAGTGCTCCGCCATACTCTATATTTTAAGCAAAGAGGTTGAGAGAGACTCGGGCACAAGGGCATCGCGCTGTTCCCAGGCCTATTTTGTTTACATTTGATTCAATCAAGTTGTGGCCTTTTGGCCTCTTTCCAAATTAACTTCTGCGTGACCTCCGCCATGCCCTCTCCCAGCAGCCAGGCCGCAGGAAAACAGCCCATTAAACCTAGAAACAAATATAGGACATATTGGTTGATCAACCCAGCTTCAAACGCAGCTATTTAAACGCCGGGTCGTGCTTTTTTGCAAACTTCAAGTCTATTTTGTCTTCGGTCATTCGCACCTCTGGGCCTCCTTTTTTTCTTTTCCCCCCTCCAGCTAGAGCTCCGTGTTTTACTGCCTCATAAAACTTCTAAATTTTGTTCTCATCCTCCCGTAAACCCCACGAAGAGCAACACGAGGCGCTTTCACACGGGGCTTGCTGCAGGACCCAGGTCTTTACGCTGAGCACGTGAAGAAAGGCGGTGAGATCCTGCTTGGGCGGAACAGCTGTAATACTCCAAGAAATTGTGTGTTCCCATTATTTCCAAGGAAATAAATCAAAGCGGGTTTCTCAGGGTCTGTGAAAGCATATCGCCTGGATTCCGATCCCCAAAGGGTTTTTTTTTTCAAGAGCTTATATGGTAGCTAGATTTCTGGCTAGAGAATATGCAGTATGATAAAAACACAGTCCCTATATGGGGCAATAAATTACAGATTGTTTGATGTGGAAACCAAAGAACTGTCAAACTCCAGTATATCTGAAATATTCTAAATGAGCCCTTAACTCCAGTGTCTGGAAATGTACAATATGTTTCCAGGCCCTTCAGTCTTGTAAAGACACATCTCCCCCAGTTAAGTTTCCTTTTATGGATTTTATTCTTCATTTTTGGTGAGTTTTTTCTCCCCCTTTTCTTCCAATATTACACTCTTCCTCCTAGAGATGGTCCTGTGATAAACACCAGGATTTATCTAAGCATAAAAAGGGATCAGAACTGGGCACAATCTTAAACAGGTAAGTGCAGTAAGGATGGGGTAAAGCATCCGCTTCAACGGTATCAGAGCCCTGTAAGCACTGCAGAGAGCACACAGTCAGCTGGGGACCCAGAGGGACAGGAGGGAGGACCAAGAGTGTCCATCGGCTGATCTGGTACCCACAGTCTCCATCCCTGCTGTATCCTCGCACCAGCATCACTCAGGTCTGCTCTCCAGAGCCTTTCCTGGGAGGAGGTTCAATAGGAGGTCACCAATGTGGAAGAGCACCCGGGACGTGGGACATGGACACCACGGCTCCCACCTCCACGCGTATCTGTTAAAACTTGAACCTCATCCCCATCTGTCAGCCACCTAAACGTCCCCGTGGTGGGAGGAAAATTGAATGACCAGAGGAAACAGCTCACCTTGCACACCACTTTTTGCCTAGGGATGCTACCAAGTGACAAAAAAAACTGAGCAAGACCTCATGCTTACACAGAGTAACCTTTCAATTTCAATATAGTTTCACGTGTGGGATGAGTGAAAACCCTTCTAGCTAGAAACAGACCCCATCCACTCTGGGAAATAAAAGTTAGGAACCAATTCCAACTCATTTTCCTGAAGGTGACCCTTGGCCTCCCAGCTGAGATAACAACGCTAATATTTATGGATGGGCTGTTCATGCCTCTGGGCACACAGCAAAAATAACTCAAATCAAAACTTGGTAGACATCTAACAGAACTGAAAAAAAAAAATCCTTACTTCCAATATGGCAATAATAAACCATCTCGCCCACCAACGCACGAAAAATAGCACCACCCACAATCACACGTTCGGGTGAAACAAAAATGGTCTGGAGTCTCGATGTGATGAGTAGGCACCACCGAGGGGGACTCATCCAGAAAGGACTGACTTGAGACAGCACACTACTCAGGCAGTGAGCTTTATTCATTCATTTATTTTAGCTTGATAAAAGGTGCTTGAACCAAACTAATACAATCTGGCAAACTTTTACTTCCCCTTCTCTCTGGGTTAAGTTTTCTATACTCCTTTCAGTCCACGTGGATTTTGTTCTAATGCATAAACACCATTCTCATTTCAAACTGCAAAAGTTTGATGAGACTTTCTCATATATTTGTGCGCACTTACCCAGATTCAGTTTGAGAAGACACTAACTAATGAGCGAGCATGATTTCCGCACACAACACATTCGCCAAACTCAAGCAAGCTTGAAAACGTGGCGTACTGCTGAAAGAACACACATTTTTCAGCAGCGTGAGCAGCCTAGAATAAATCGAAGCCAAGTCATCAGCAAATTACAGACATTAGCAAAAATCTACAAGTAAAAGTAAAAGCTGTGGAACTCCTAACAAAAATTGCACCAGCTAGCACGGCTCCTGCGTCTACCCACATCCACAAAATCCAAGCTGCACCTCCAACACAACACATGGGGAGGAATTCATTACAAGCTACTAGATTCACAATTTACTGGCAGTCACAGGGGGAATCCAGTTTACAGCTCTGAGCACTACAAACACTCAAAGAGATGCTCTTTTCTCCAAAAGATTCTGGATGTTTGAAAACCCTTAAAAGGCGCTGTTGGCTTGAGCTTGGTGGATTCAGGAGATTTTCACTCCTCCCCAGCCTGGGAGTCCCCACCGCTTCCCAGATCCGAAGCCAACACCTGAAAAACACAACTGTAATTCATCCAGAGCTGCTCCTTCCACATTTCCTACTCCTTGGCGTTCAAGATGCCTTCCAGATGTGAAGGAGAGTGCAAAACTTCGGTAGGCCAAGAAAATAAGTGTGATGGTGAGCTATGACACCCCAAATCCCAAATTTAAGTGACCTCCACAGTTACTTTCCCGGTATGTAAGCTACTTACTATAGACTAAAGACCCTCCGCAGGCATAGCTAGGTTCATAACTAATTTTCACAAATCACTTCCCATTTTCTCCTGATTTTATTCTCAATTCCCCTCTTTCTCAAACACAACTTTACAAGAGGGTTTGATATTTTTCAGACTCTTACACTTATGCCGTTTAAACTAAAACAACTCACCTGCCCCCCATAACGTGTTCCAATCCAATACTGCAAGCCAAGGAGGGGAAGCGCTGTAAGAGATCATGACCAAGCTGACCATATTCACCCCCTTACCACCATTTTTCCCAGAGCAGCGGCTGACAAAGACACTCTGCTGCTGTAAACAGCTGAGTTCAGCCCGGCGATGTTTATCCAGGGTCTCTTGTTCCACGAATCTCCACTCCTCAGCAGCCTGAACTGTTCAGCAAAGACCTAACTTGACCCAATCTGGCAGCCAGCATTTCACAACCACTTTATGTCAGCAGTTTCAAGTACACTAATAACCATGTTTTGTTCGGTGCGACTTTCTCACTGTGAACGGCAAAATATCATTATCACCTGCAGGTTGAAGCCTGCCCTCTACCCCATTTAATAGGGAGCTGATTATGCTATTTCCCGCCCCCCCCACTTTTAATAATTATGGGCTGTTGGCAGATGGCATGGCTCGGCACGGGGGGAGGCATGCGGGAAGGCAGAGCAGGCTGCGCTGCCGCTGCCCACGTCAGCTCCCGTGTGCCTGGGTGATCCCGGGGACCCTGAAACCCTCGCTGCATCCCGCTCCCAGACAGCAGCTAATGAGGCGTGCCTGCATCGGAAGGTGCAGGGGTTAAACCGGGAACTGCTATGAAAACAGTCCCTGGCAGTTGCGGGAGCAGGAAAGCAGAGGTTAGCAGAAAAGTCGCTAAGCCAGCAACTCCAGACAGACCAGCCCTCACAGCCCACCGGGCCGGGAAGCAAAGCTGGGCTTAACCCCAGGAACCCGCCGCTGCCCAAAGCCTCATGCCGGAGCGACCCTGAACAAGGTCCCCACCAGTAAGAGCTCTCTCAGGAGAGACTGGGCAGCTCAGCTGTATTAACAGACAGCATTACTGCCTGAGTATTTGCCCTGCAAGGTCCCAATACTGTGTGCCCCTGGAAAGTACAGAGGTCCAAGCTATCAGTTCTACTGAAAAACATCCCCTCTACGAGTTATTCAGTGACACAGAGAGGAGTGCTGAGTCCGGAGCCGGACCCCAGCCCGGCTGGCCTGAGGCAACGCTGCAGAAGAGCTCTGGGAGGTTAACAATTGCAAGCTGAATGCCCACAGAGGTGCCACCTAATCCCTTGGCAGCGGTGGGGCTTTTTCACAGGCTTAACCTGGCCTGGCATGATGGGTAGAGACAAGATACTGCTTGTCCTGGCAAGGATGCCAGGTCTGAGACCGTGGGAAGGAAGCTCCCTCCCCAGCAGAAAGGGTCTCATCAAGCTCTGCCATTTCCCCATTCAATGGTAACTTGCCCCAGCAGTGACTGGGAGTGGATGCCCAGGGAGATACAGCAAAGAAACAAGTGACCCTCTCTGCCAGCCATAAGCAATGCCAAAGGGGAGTCTTCCAACCAGAGGGGACATCAAGCACATGCCACATTGACCCCTGCCAGCACCTCGTGCTCAGGGGCACCACAGCAGCTCCATCTTTCTTGGTCCTCCATCATGTGGGAGATGGATGCCCAGCAGAAGCACACTGCAAGGATGCATCCACGCACCCTCCCGGGCGCAGGCTGAGCCCTGGAGGGCTGCAACGCACGTGCCCTGCAGCTCCCACTGCACCCCCAGAGCACCACACCAGCCTGCATGAATCAGGACCTGCCACACGTGCCCTGCGAGCCTGGTACTGCGCAGGGCCAAGGCAGCACTGGCTCTGCACGCAGCTGCAGAAGATAGAGATGCCCTGGGTTGTCTGGCTGAGCCCTAAGAAAGTGTGGGGGAGGCCAGACTGATTTGGAAACCGCCCACTCCGGAGCCACCATCCCTGCTGGCATGCCTGCAACAAACCTGGTTGATGTGTTTCAGCTTGTCAATAATCTGGCTGATCACTGGCTCGGAACCTTTCATCTTCACCTCGTGGTTGCCAGGCTGAGCTTTTGCTCCGTTCCTTGTGATTTGGGGACTGTACCTGTGGGAGTGAGAACAGAGGAGACCACGATGTGATGGGCTAATATAGAGGAGATCTTAAAAGTTCAGTACAAACAAAAGAAATCCTAAGATAAGCACCAGCCCCCTCCAAAACACAGAGTGCAAAACAGTTAATAATGACAAAGAAAAGCAGAAGATTCCCATAAATATTTCTGCTCTGCCTTTGCAAAGCAGCAAGATGATATACTTGTATCACTTGAGGACAATGAAGTCCTTTCCAGTCCATTAGTAACCAAGGAAGATGTTAAACAGTATACAACAGGGATAAATATTTTCACATAACTTGCACCCAAGAGTCCTAAAAAAGCTGGCTCAGAAATTCTGGCTTGCTCATGTTTGTTTAAAATAAATCTTGGCAGACCACAGAGACTCCAGTACAAGAGCAGTAGTGTTGTGCCCACAGCCAAAAAAAATGAGTGGGATGACCCAGTTAACTGCAAGCTGATTTGCATAACATCAACCCCCTTGCAAAATAATGACTATCACTGATGTGTGACTTCAGTAATAAAGAATTAAAGCATCAGAATATCATTAATGCTGTCAACATTGCTAATGGAAAATAGGTGTTGTCAAAAAATCCTGATTTCAGCCTTTGATGAGATCCAGCCTTGGGGATCAAAGTAACTGCTTAGAACGTACCCTGACTTTGGTGCGGTGCTGGGCTCTGCACCATGCGATATCTTGATTTACACGGGTACCGTGCAAGTCAGTAAAGCACCTGTAAAGCAGATTAAGAGCTGGCGGAGCGATCTCCAGATGCAGCTCTCCACAGGGACCCTCCCTGAGCTGCCAGGGCAGCTCTGCAGAGGAGGGCGGCCAAGCCTGCACTCAGCTTTTTCATCGGCAATTAGGAAAGAAATATAAATTCACTGCTGCAAAATTTATGGAATGGCAAAGTTTATCAGAGCGATAAAAGTGAGGAGAAGAGGGACAGAGGGATCACTGCATGCTTGCCTTTGGAGGAACGCGTTTCTACACTCAATACCTGGGTAGCAGCTCGTGATGCTCAGGATGCGAGACAAGCACGTCCGCACCAACCTCAAACTCTGCTTCAGGACCAGAGCAAGCGGCTGCCACCGCTGACTGCTGGCATCCACAGCAGTGGCACAGAGCACACTGGTGCCTTCTTGAGCTGTGGGTTGTTGGTATTCATCACAGCCCCAGTGACAGGCCACGGTACTCTACAAGCACAAAACAAATCCTCGTCTCCAAAAGCTGACAGCCTGAGCACACGCTGCCAAACCCCGGCACAGCCTGCGAAAGCGAGATTGCTGAGATAACGCCAAGCATCAGTCTGCTTTTACTGTACGACTGTTTTTCCGGTGCCGTGGGTAAACACGATGAATATTCCTTTCTGCGATTCATCTCCTACACATCGTGTCCTCACCCAACTCCCAGCCCCAGTGACTGCCTCCCCATCTGCCAGCTCCCCTGCCCACTAATCCTTCATCCCCACGCTGCCGGGTGAGCTCGGGCAATGACAGTCAGCCCATTTCACAGAGGCTTTGCGGAGGAAGTGGGACTTCAGCAGGAATTTAAAGGAAGGGAAGGAGACAGGAGGAATAGTGGGGCCAGCTCAGGGAGGATGCTTTGCTGGAGAAGAAAGCAAGAGGCATGAGGATATTCAGCCACAACAGCTGTCAGGGCAGACTGAGGGTTTTGGGGATACACAGGAGGTTGGCCCCAATTAAACTCTAAATTAGGAATGAGACCGACTCAGACATGTGGGGATGCAAAGGCAACCCTAGATTTATACTGGTGCAGCACGAATCTGCCCCTGACCTGAAATATTCCCATCATTTAAAATACAGGACTGAGGCTGATTTCCACTCCAAGGCTTTTTTGGAGCAGGAGTTAGATGTACAGGAGCACCCTGCACCCCCAGCCGGGTCCCCAGCGCTGGGCACTCCCCGTACACAGCTCAGCTGAGGGCTGACAACCCCGCAAGATACTTCGCTGAAAGAGATGACAGATGAAGAAGGATGGGAGAAAGGAGATGTTTGTGCCTCTAACAGAGGAGCACACGCCTGTGTATATTCCTGTTTCCAGATGTAAACAGCTTGTACAAGTACAGGAGAAGCATCGCTGCAAAGCAGAGACATCAGCTTGGGTCTCCCAAGCCTCACCAGCTCCTCAACACCGGGGCAGCTACCTGCACAGTCAACCCACCATGCAGCGCTTCAACTGCAGCACGGTGCTGCTCAGGCGTACCATACTGAGTCCAACAGCTCTGTTCTCCACCCAGACACCTTTCCCCATCCTGGTGCCTCCAGTTAGGACTCAACATTTTGCAACACACACTTTTTTTTTTTTAAATAGTTGCATTATCCTGGGAAGTACAAAACACAGCTATACCTGAGACACAATAGCTCCCTGTTCAGAAAAGCAGTTACATATGCAATTAGAGGCTCGTAGGCTGAAAGCTAAGTGACTGGGAGAAGTGGGGCCAGAGAGCGTCAGGCTGGATGCCAGCCTGCAGCAGCCCATACCCAGGAGAAGGGCTGGTTTCCTGGCACAGATGGCCGGTGGGACCGCATGCTCCGAGCACCATCTCGTGGGAAGCCGCTGCTGCCGCAAGCACAGACCTGCCCGGCTCTGCAAATACTTGGGCTTAACTTTTTGCAGGGGAATAGGCACTGGGAGCAGTGAACCATTAAACCTGCTGCTCATTTGTCACACAGAGACTTAATACCACCACGCCAACCTGACAAACGCATCTGGTGCCTGAACATAAACATCCTCAAGACGCATTACTTTTTAGATGCCAAAGAAATTACCATTTTTGGTGTCACTGTAAGTTTAATTTAAAACACTGATGGAACTTTAAAGTACATTGCTGAAAAGTCTCCTGCGGTTTAAGAGATTTAACTAGCAGGATAAATCTCCCACAGGTTTTAGCAAGAGCAGAACCAAGCCCATTTGGTGCATACCTAAATTAATACAATCTCTCTCCTAAACAGTTTTATACAAAGAAACTCAATAGCTTGGGTTTGAGTGGGCGAAACACCTTCTGAAATCCATGCAATGACTGCCAGAGAGGATTTCTGTAGCCTACACAATGTCGTACAGGAGGGAGGAACACAGTACTACAGCAGTAGTACACCATAACTACGTGTCCAAAGACTGAAAATTGTTCTCCAGAGGCTCCGCTGGCGTGGTGAGGACCTCAGATCACCCTCCCCAGGGGGACAAGTCTACCAGAGAAGGAAGCAAACCTGAAAGCGTTTGCAGAGGGATCTCTCCCTAAAACAGTGATGCTGGAGAAGCAGAGTGCCACCACCTGGTGCTTCCCACCTGGCCAGGTACAAGGGTACGAACTAGGCCCAAAATGAACCATTTGCACCATTACACAAGTCATTTGCAGCAGCAAGGCAGTGGGTACTGCAAGCTGCACATCTTTGAGCATGAATCGCAAAGAAGCAGATGCACGGGGACACGCTACATCCGAAGAGCCAGAGACGAGCTCCTGCGTGGCTTGGGTACTTCAGGGCATGCTGCCTCTGCACTGCCGAGCTGAGACCTCCCGGTGCGCTTGGGTACGAGGGGGACACCAGCTCCCCCTCGGCTGTGCCCCTCTCTGCCCACGCACCAGGGCTGGGCTGGCACGCATTCAGGCATGCGGGATGCAGCCAAACAAAGGGTTAAAGACTTTGAAATGTAGCTTCAGTGAAGGATGGACATTCCTGAAATGCTAGAAAAGCTGGAAAAGGCAGCTGGCACCCCTCCCTGCAGCCTGGGCCAAGCAGCCAGGCCTTAATATGGCAGAGAGATGCCTTTGCGCCCACGCACCAGGGCTGGGCTGGCACGCATTCAGGCATGCGGGATGCAGCCAAACAAAGGGTTAAAGACTTTGAAATGTAGCTTCAGTGAAGGATGGACATTCCTGAAATGCTAGAAAAGCTGGAAAAGGCAGCTGGCACCCCTCCCTGCAGCCTGGGCCAAGCAGCCAGGCCTTAATATGGCAGAGAGATGCCTTTGCAGACCCCATCGAGCCAGAGGACAGGGGGGTCCCAGGGCAGTCCCCACAGTCTCCCCCCAAGCAGCCAGGCCTTAATATGGCAGAGAGATGCCTTTGCAGACCCCATCGAGCCAGAGGACAGGGGGGTCCCAGGGCAGTCCCCATGCAGTCTCCCCTGCATCCCACAGAGCTGCTGCTGGGCTGGTGGACTTGCAGATGCCATTGCAAAGCAAAGCCAAAGCATCACCTTCTTCCCATGTTCCCCAGCCACAGCTCAGCAAAGGAGAAATCTCAGAGCCATCTCGAGCTGCTTTCAACATATGCCAGTAAAACAGCCCCTTACCGCAGGACACTTGTGCTACTTCATGAAACCCATCACATACCTCTGCCATGGTGATATGGGCATTGAACAGCAAACATGCACAGTGGTTAAAGTCCACCCCATGGTCCCAGGGGGTCCCTGCGCTGAAGGGATATCAGTGTTGCAACATGAGCATGGTCTGGCTTCCACTTCATAAGCAAAGCCCAAAATACTTTCCTCTTTGACGTGTGTTGACGTCAGTCAGCAGCATCTCCTTGCCTGGGCTCCCTGGGTATGGGCTCTTGCTGGGGATGCGGTATTTTCCAAAGACAAATGTCGCATTGTAAAATGTGCTGATAAGCAGCCCTTGCTAAAAACTACTTTAAAGACAACCACCTGATGAAAACACTAATGATCTGAGGTCTTCTGTGGGGATAGCACAACTACAAACCCTTCCTGCTCCTTCTCATCCCCCAGCCATAAATGCCAAAGTATGCAGTCAAATTAAGGGATTTTCCCCTCCTTTCCTCCCCACCATCCACAAATGTCTCTGTGAACATTTGGTCATTCCAGTCCAAATGCAGCTCCTTCCAGGCTTTCATTTCAGAGCAAGGAAGACAAGAGGACAAATGCAATTTAAATATATGGCAATGAATGTAAAATGCGCGTTCATCCTACTTGGCCAGGCTAAGCTTAGAGATCAGTTACTGCAATGCCTGACGTGATTTAGAGAAAGTAATCCTGTAAGTCAAACATAAAGAATTACACCTTTTAGCAAAAGGAAAGTAAGTTTGTCATTCAAATAACAATTAATTTATGCCTGCCTTCCAGTTGCAAAGTATTTATTCAAATGCAGCTCCACAATTTAAACAGCGTGGTATCCCTTGCAGGCTCTTCCTCTACTGTCTCTGTTCACCGAATCATACTTGTTTGAGGGAGTGGATGGGGGACAAATACAACACAGACTGCTACAAGACAGGAGTACAAGAGAAGAAGTTTCATTGCACAGGACTTAATAATCGAGCTTGAGATAGCAGCATTTCCAGCACCCACAACCCCCTGAAGCTGCTCTGCATTTCAAGACATGACTTACTACAGGCCATGTGGGCTGGTGATACCAAGTCCTCACCACATAGGAAGCAAAAAGATATGAAAAAGGGGAGACAGGAAAGAAAACTTTCTCCCCCACATTCCTGGCAGGAACCCAAGTCAGCTGGTTTTCATGGGTCAGTAAAGGTGGGCACAGTGGTGATGCCAACATTTTACTCTCTCCGGCCCTGCTGCCTTTTGGTTTAGTGGGACAACTTTAGTGTCACATCAGTGGTGCAAGAAGCAGGAGCCAAAAGGCTGGAAGAGCTGCTTCCAACCCACGCATCCCACTCTGCAGACAGGGAGTAACTCCTGGATGAGTCCATAAGCCTCCAAGAAGAGGTGGTAACTTCTTTCCCTGATAGTTTCCTCTCTAAAGAGAGACCATCCAGAGATACCTGTTCAATCATACCAATTACCCCAGCCCAGACACAGGCTGGGTATGGGTTGCAGGCCAGACAAGTGCAGGTCCACCCCAGCTGTCCTCTTCCATATGGGGTACATGGTCCCACCATCCCTTGACCAGGCATCTCTTATATGGGGGTGCAAGCGGCAGGAGAGAGGTGGGGTGTATGGCTCTCAGGTGTCTCCCTGGCTTGCAACGTGTACTCAGTTACTTGCTTGCAGTGAGTGCTTGCAGTCATTGCAGAGCTTGCAGTGCCACAGTCAATTTACACCACCAGGAGCTCTGAGCAAGCTTCTTCAAAAGCAACCAGGAGGATCCAACACTCTCAGTGGGGAGCGTTCTCACCTAAATAAAAAGGAGCCATTTTCTGCTGGATTTCCAAATATCAACACCTCGCAGCCTGGTCTCACTACCATGAGAGCCCTCGGAGATCCTGCTGTATCGGTTCCCTGCCAAAGGGAAGTGCTGCCTCTTCGCAACCACCCTACGCAATGCGCCACAGCCGGTAAGAGTGCTGCAGACGTTAGTTTGGTTATAAATGTGAAGTCTCAGGTAATCACCTGGTTCTGGGAGATTGGACTTTAAGAAGCAACAGCAAAAACTGTAATATTCATAGCAAAACAATGGGAGTTTGTAACGTAAAAGGACAGCCTGAAGTCTCTCTCCATTCTTACTTCAGTTGAGTAAAGTTCAAGACAAATAGATTATGGAAAAATTGGCTAAACCTGAGACCAAGCAGCAGGCTTAATAGAGGAAGATTCATGATCTTCATTTCTGAAATACTCTGGAAACAATTATGGCCACTCAATAACCCACCGAATTTGCCTACTATCCTTTCATTATAGCTTATATTTGCTACAAAGCTGTGGTTTATGTGCTTGAAAAGTTACACAGCCTCCCCCTATGGGGACTCCATTGTATCAGATATTTTGCAGCACTGCCAGAAATAACCAAACCCTTCATGAACTACAGGGTTATTGCTGGCATGGAGTTTCCTTTGTTCCAATTACAGAATCTCATTTTTCTCTCTTGCTTCCAATTGTGCTTTCATTGTTTATGATTTGTATGATTAAAACAAACCACAGTACGTTGGCAACAGCAGGGAAATCTGAGACTTCTAGCTTGAAAAAGAGAATCTGGCAAGGTGCTAAAAATATATTAATTTGGAATTGGTATAAAGAGAACAAGAGTTATGCGGGTGATTTAGATTAATGTACAAGTTTGTCTACAGAAATTTGGAAATTGCAGTATCTAACAGTAATACTTAATGTGCTTACAAGTTTTGCACTGGGCAAATGTTGCTGTCATTCTATTCAGAACAGCTTGAAAGGAATATACTCATTTAAGCAGATTATTAAACTCTGAGGATCTAGATTTTAATAGGCTTTTAGTATTAAATACTGCAAAATCCTGATACTATATATAAGACAAATCACCTTTGAGATTCAGACACCTAACTCCCACAGATACTGAGATGAGTTCGATATCTCAACATCTGCTTGACTTAAGCTGAAGTCTTTAAATGAGCTAATTATTCAGTCAGGACTTCAGCGATAAGAATCACCCTCTGGTTTTTCTCTACATTGGATGGAGATAAGGATAAGAGAGGCTGGACAACCTTTCACCACCACCCAACACCACCAGCGTGAGGGCAGGTGGGAGGATGGGGCATGAAGACAAACAGAGGCAAGATCTTTTCACCACCCAACACCACCAGCGTGAGGGCAGGTGGGAGGATGGGGCATGAAGACAAACAGAGGCAAGGAAGGGCATGATGGCAACCCTCGCTTAGGCAGGTTTAAGCTGTTGCGCACCCACCCTGTCTACATGTCCAGCCCTCTGCTATCTCAGGGAACTGCCTATCAATTAATTGAGCCCAGGAAAGCTGCAAAGAGGTGCACAGTGATGCACAGAGACAGAGGGAGATCCAGCAGGTCTGGTCCCCAGCTACCAAGAACACCCAAGCACCATGACCCCTCAACAAGCTCTTTGCAAGTGGCGGAGTGTGCCACGTGTGGCTTTTGCTGTGAACCTTTGTGGCATCCCATAAAAGCACAATATGTTTTTGCACACTTCGAAAAGTGTGAAAAAGCAGTAATGTGTTGCCTTTTATTTTTTCTTGCCACTTTGGCTTATGTTCTTCAACCATGCAGCAACAGCACAGCAAAAGACACAGGCACTGCTCTGCATGACCAGAAAAATCAACCTTCCTTGTATGGTTGCCACAGTTTGCAAGCCGTTATTTCAAGGCACCATGTCCTAAACCCACATAAGGGATGGCAATCTGTTAACCCACAGATCAAACCTTAGGAAGGAGGATGAATTCTTGCCATTAGATGGTTCAACCTGGAGAAGTAGATGAGATGGACAAAGGACCACAAAGTAAGACTCAGTAAAAGAAAATGAGGGATGAATCATATTAAAAATGCTAGAATACACAAAGCAGGATGAGTGATGCTGACCCATCAGCAGAGCACATTGCATGTCATCCCCACCACAAGCCAAGGTGTAGAAAGCCCTCAGTCAAGCAGGTCCTCAGAGCTCTTAATTCCAGGGGGGTTGCAAGGGGCTGCACCAGGCAAGGAGTGCACCCACTGCATGCATAACCCTGCTCCATCGGTGGGAGATCTCAGAGCCAGGGATGAAACAAGAACATAGCTCAAGTAGAGTTGGACCTCGATCACCACGACAAGCAAAGTAGAGTCCACACAGGACTGCACTGAAACGGTTCGTTGTGTCAGAAAAGCACAATAAAATGTGCAAAATGTGCAGCTGCATTGCATCGAAGTCCCAGACGAACATGCCATGTTCAATCAGGGCAGAGGGAGTTAAGGGCAAGGAGGAAACTGGGAAAGGCTCAAACTGGGAAATGAGACCCAGCGGAAAGGCATTGAGCACGTCCAGTCCGCGGGGAGGAGGGGCACGTTCACTCTCTGCTGATAACAAAGCACTGGGATAAACAGGACAGAGTAAATACCGATTCAGAAAAACCACAAGAGGAGCAGCGTAGGGTGCAGAAGGGACTGTTTGCGTCAAATAGCAGGATACACATTGTCGGTATTATCTAGTACTTGAGTGCATTGGCAAGGGGCTGTGAAGTTGCTATTCCAGGCTTGATTTAATGTGTTATAGGAAAAGGGCTTAGAATAATTAGCAAATTTTGTCATGACAGAGAGGTTAGGAAACGGATAAACCAGTAGGGCTCCTCTCTAACTTAACTAACTCTCGGGTACTGCATTAAAGATGTGAGAGGTAAATAGCCACAAACCCTACAGCAACACCATCAAAGCCCAGACTTGCCCATATGGATGCTCATGCCGAGCCCACTGCCTGAGCAGTTTTATCCATCGTCTGCACAGCACCAGACATGCGGAAACATGGCATCCACCCAACCATCGCTCTCCCCTGGTCTTCACCTGATGCTGCAAAGCTTTCAGCAGCTTCAGCAGGTGCTTTCTAATCTATCCCTAGGGTGGGCACCTCATATTGCTATAGGAATTGCAAAGTGTCTCGCTCAAGCCCCAGCTGCCACTGCACAGGGACATGGGTGGTCTTAGATCTTCCTATGGATGTCCCAGAAACTCAAAGGGGTCTCAGGTTGCACGTTGATGCCCACACTTGGGCAACTCAATCCTGCCCCAAGGTGAAACGTATCCTGCTACAGCAACCATGCACAGCAGGTTAAGTACAAGACATGAGCGTCTCCTCCTGTCCAGCCTACTGAACTTTCAGTCAGGAAGATCTGATTTGCAAAAGCCAATATCCAACAAAGCAACAGGGAAACATTAAGATATAAAGTATATTTTACATGCACAAAACCTAGAAAATCAGACCCTTCTTTCTGGCAGCCATTACACATGTGGGACAACTACCAGGTCAGCATCCTGAAATTAATACTAGATATTCAAAAAACACCAAGTTTCTTGCAAAAAGGGGCAAGATGGAGTTTGATGACCAACAAGTGCACATCAGTCCAGCAGGAGAAGTGCTGTAGCCACGCCAGAAACACTCCAGTAAAAAAATGCACATTCTCAGAGCAGCTTGCAAAAGAGCTCCTACGCGATGAACAGCCACTTGGCTCCCTCTTGGGGAAAACACTGAAATAAAGAAACTGGTGGTTTGGGGTACTAGAGCACCTTTACATTAAATGCTCCCGATTTTCAGGAATCCTCCCAGACCCTCTGAAAGAGATGCCATGCCAGGAAGTCCAAGCATGTGAAGCAGTCAGTTTTGGCTCCACGTGAAGCAATGCAGTTGGCTTTAGAGACCATTTTAACTACATGTTTGCTTCTATTTGAAACATTCTGCAAATGGGTCCTGGGAGAGGAGCACCCTGGACCACTATCTTAGTTCAGCTTTATGTAGCTGAGCTCCCCCTGTAGTTTCATCGGCAGAAACACCACCAGGTATGAAACACTTTCCCAGCCTACGGAGAGGAGAGGGTCACCCTGGGAAGCGTTAAGGCTGCAGATGCTAAAAATACAAGGTGGGAAGGCAGTCAACGCATTTAAGGGGCAACAGCTATTTCCATTTTGTGCATCCATTTGCCCTCCCTCCTGAACACCCTGCCTTCACAGGGGTGTTCAAATCTCCTCCTCTGTGTGAGCCACACCCCCCCCACACTGCTTTCCTTGCCCAGCCAGAGTTTCCCCCTCCAGGACACCGCTGATGTCCCTGCGAGGGGATGGGGGATTTAACTCTCAGCACTCCTCTCTGCTCACAGCAAAAAACTCCAGTATCTGCCTGCAAGGGAGCTGTTACTAATATTTCATAGGAACTGGCAGAGGTGGTGACATCTGTGCAGTAGATCAGAGGGGGCAAGGAGGAAAGGAGTAGAAAGGCACGCTCCCTTCAAGCACAGCAGAGGATTTGATCCTCAACTTAACAGCCAAGCAGCCAGGGGCTGAAATCTTGGTGCCCCCTTCATTCACACACACTTTATCCTCTCCCTGCCTGCCTTGCCCCCTCCGCATGCCATGGCACCTACATGATCTGCCTCATTGTGCCACCAACACCACAGCATTGCAGCAGGGAACCTAGGGTCACGTGTCTGCCTATGACAGTCCACTGGTATTCTCAGCAGAAGCTGGAGAAGGCTATCATTTAAAGTCATGTTTAATCTGCAAATAACTCTGAACTTACATTTGCAGGAGGATCTGGACTCAGCACCTTTTCATTGCTGCTACTTCACCCAGCCGTGGCATCAGCAGAACCTGGACCAGGGCACTGGCCGTGGCCCTGGTGAACTGTCATAAGCAAAGACCTCACCCTAGGTCCTCCCCTGCAAAGCTGCAGTGTTCATAGCACTGTTTTAAGAAGTTTTAATTAACAATCAGTGAGACAGTATTGAAAATCTTTTTTTTCCAATTGTACTTCTCACTTAGGCATGGAAACGCAAGATTTTCCAGAAATAGGTACAGATAGAGGACACATTTTCCCTTAGGCAAAGTAAGTACATTTTATTATGCGTGTGATCTCAGATGCTTGAGCAATTTTTTTCAAAATATAGTTTGATGCTATTTTGGTCTGTTCAGTGTTTCAGGTCAGTATTGTAAAAGTACAGGCTAATTACCACCTGAGGTTACTGATCAAGAAGTCATAATTAATATCTCAACATTTCACCACTTCCTGATTTTATTTCTATTTCTTCCCTTTGCAAAGTAGGGTGATTAGAGGAGATTTATGTATAATTATAAAAAAACATTTCCAAGTTCTATTTCCACATTCTTTAACATTCCTGAGGGGCATTTTTTGCAAGAAAGTACCTCCATTTCTATTAACACTTCCTTCCCCTTTACGCTATTAATCCTGTATTTGACCATCTTCATTAACCTCATAGTTACTGCCAGGACATCCTCAGAACCGGTGAGTGGGGCAGGGAAAAGCAGCCAGGGCACAAGCTGGACCCTGGTGTGAATGGCTCCATCCAGAGAGGACAGCCAAGAGCTCGGGT
>NW_008796175.1:895846-931725 GCF_000699145.1 Aptenodytes forsteri | reverse complement strand
AAGTAGGAAGTAGGGTGATTAGAGGAGTATAATTATAAAAAAACATTTCCAAGTTCTATTTCCACATTCTTTAACATTCCTGAGGGGCATTTTTTGCAAGAAAGTACCTCCATTTCTATTAACACTTCCTTCCCCTTTACGCTATTAATCCTGTATTTGACCATCTTCATTAACCTCATAGTTACTGCCAGGACATCCTCAGAACCGGTGAGTGGGGCAGGGAAAAGCAGCCAGGGCACAAGCTGGACCCTGGTGTGAATGGCTCCATCCAGAGAGGACAGCCAAGAGCTCGGTTGCAGGAAGATGGTCAGATGGCAGCAGTGGCACCACCAGAGCTCAGTGGTCCTGACCTCCTCCAGCACAGAGCCACAGCCAAGGAGAAACCCAACATGGTGGTCTTCCTTGTCACTCCTTCAATGGGGCAGGGGGTGCCAGCCATGCTGTCCCGCTGCCACTGCACAGAGCCAGGTTGGAGATATCCCCACCCCAACGCAGTGCGTGGTGGCAATTGCCCCCATTGCTACTCCGGAGGAGCTACCCCTGGCACCATGGTGCACGCTCCCATGGGAGCACGGCTGCGCTGAGCTGCTGCTGCTCTCCTCTCTTGACTCGCCCACTACCAACCCACCCCGACTGAAACCAGCCATGGCTGCAGGGTTTTCACAGCAGAGTACAGAAAACTCAGTGGAGGGCAGCACACAACCACTTCTCCTCTCCGTGCAGACTTTGCACATCCATCTGAGCTGCAGCACGGGTGGACACCGGCTCTGTAAAACGTTTCTTAAGGGAACGAGCAGCGTCCCGGCCACAGACCACTCCTGCGCCTGGTTAACAAAAGATAAGCAGTGCTGGGGAGAGGAAGGGAGATGTGATTCACCTTTCCATGACTTCTTGTCCATTCCAGCAAAGAGTGTCGTTCTGAACAGCAGAGCTGTGTTTACAGATGTACTCTGGCAAGCTGCTGTAAAAACTGCTGTGGGACTTCAGCTTCGTAATGAGCTCCCTGGAAGAAAGGGGGGAAAAAAAAAAATGGTGCTCAATTAAAAGAGGAAAAGAAGATGGCGTTGGTGCATTTTAACCAGTGAAGGTAGTCACACAAATACAAGAAAGCAGCTGGGTGCAAACAAACCATGAAGTATTGGTCTTATTTCTGACCTCAACTAGCATTTTACATTGTCCCCTGATGTTATTCAGTCAAGGGCTGAATCCGTGTTTCTTAGGGCAATACCACCGGTGACAGGAGGGATGCTGGGGCAGCAGAACCTCAGCCCAACCATGCAGCACACCAAAGCCAGACACGCTCTCTGTGTTCTCACAGCACCTCAGGAAAGGTGCTGCTGGCTCAGGCCACGCATACATGGGGTGCATCTGAGCAGCAAGTGCTCAGGCTGCCAGCAGTCCCCTCTGCTTTGCAGAAGGCAATGGAGGCCCTTCAAGAAAGGAGAGCCTTGTCACTTTGTCTGCCTGACATCGGCCATCCAACACCCCTGCAAGGGCAGGTGGTATTTTTGGTGGCAGACCAGAGCAGACACTCTCAACACAGACCTGTACAGATGGGTAACGCTGGGCTTCATGCTGCACTGTTGAAAATACACAATTTCAAGGTGTACGCTGGGCTGGCCGTGGGGTCACAGTCTGCATTCAAAGGGGCAGGTTACACTCAGCAAAATGGCTCTGCCCTGGGAAGGCAGGAGGAGCCTCAGGAGCAGCGCTTGCGCTGGGCAGAGGGAATGCGAACCCGGCTGCACACCCACCCTGCACCCTCCCTTCCCAGCACCAAGGACCTTCGTCCCCAGCAGGCCCCCTTTGGCAGCGGTCCAGAGGTGCCAGGACACAAGCTGACCCCAGGGATGCTGACAGCCACCAGAAAGGGGACAGGGCCTGCGGGAGCGGGATGTGCCCGTCCCCCCCAGCCCAGGTCAGCCCCTCCGGTGGCACTCAGCAGCTGTCACCAGGAAACACCGGCAGATTTAACTAGCTAAATGGCACAAAGAGCATGATAATATGAAGGAGGAAGTAAGACTTGGACTCATGGTCTCCTGGCTTTGGTTCAGTGCATTTCCCCCTTTGGCAAGGGGTTATTTCTTGGCCTCCTTCCTCCCCGGGAGGGATGACGAGGGATCGGCACCTCGAGCTGGGAGCACTTCTGGGGACATCCCCTTAGTGCCTGCAGCGGTGGGACCTCGGTGGCACCTCCACTCCCCACTAGCTCTGGGGAGCTGCCCAGCAGGGCCAGGCTGTCAGACAGAGCAAGCTTAGGCAGGCTGGGGTGCAGAGGGGGTCCCCAGCTCCCTCCATCCCTCTTTGCTTCTCTTTGCTTGGGGATTTTGCGGGGTTCCCTCTCCAGACAAAGCCCCCGACTGCCAGCTGGGGGCAGGCGAAACAAGGAGAAGACGCCCCAGTGCCAGCGAAGGCAGCCCACGCTGCTCTGCTCTGCCTTTTTACTAACGAGGAGCCTGTTTCTGCCCTGATCGGACTGACACAGCCCATGCAGGCAGAGCCGGCAGCTGATGGAGGCAAAGGGTCACCCAAGTCCTCCCTCGGGTCACTGCAACGCAGCCTGAAGGGGTATCGCAAGCACCAACCCGTCTATCATTGTCCATGCCAATAAACAAGGGTTTGCCTGAGGAGTCAAAGCCCCTCCAAAGGGTGGGAGTTCAGCCCACAACCCCCCTACACAAATTAGAGGGGTGCTTCATTCCTCCTCCTGCATGAACCACCTCCTACGGCCATCTCCTGCACTGGGCTTACGGTGGGGCAGGAGGTCCAACCAAGACCATTTTGAAAGGCAAAATGAGGCAAGACCTGGGTCTTCAGTTACACCAAACCCTGAGTAGGACAAGCCTTATGCTGCCCATCGTGCTCAGCTCCTTACATCCTAGGCACTGCCTTGCTCCTTGTCCTGCAGACCCCAGCAGCGCTAGGGAGAACGGATGGAAGAAAACTTTCCTGGGGAGCAGAGCTCCCTGCCAGGCAGGGAGGGGAAGAGAGAAACTCCTCCGTATCTGCAGGTATGAGCTCACGTAATTCATCACAGCAGATTTCATTAGACTTCACAGTCCTCAAAGGACATCTCTGGCAGAGCCTGGGCTGTGTAACCCTCCAACATGTTGAGACAACGGAGGAATGCAAGCCCTGGTGCTGTATCTCATGGGAACTGTATCAAGAATGTGGCCCTGTTACTCTTTAAAGAGAAATCCATCCAACTTAGTCTATCCCCAGTTCCAAAAATTGCCAAGCTTGCCTGTTTCTCTTCCGCAGGTATATTTCTTGTATTCAAGACAGCAGTAAAGGCACCACACATCTCTGGGTGCGCTTTCAGATCCAGAGGGGAGATGCTTCTCCCTGACACACCAGCACGAGCCCACTGAATTACAGCCTCTATTTACAGAGGGAAGGAAGCACAGGCTGCAAGTGCCAGCAGCGGAGGCACCTGCTTCACTTTGAAAATATTCAGTAAAAGGCTGTTAACATTCCTGAACTGCCGTAAAAGACTGCACAAAAAAAAGTGAAATGAGTCCCCCTTACCTACACACAGTGTTACAGGCAACGCTTCAGGCTAGAGCAACCATTTCCACCTATAACTACACCCGTGAGTATTTCTGGCACTATAGCAGTGCCCGAGAAACCCAGACAAGGTATTTGGAACCTGGGTGCCTGGTGCATTGCAAAAAAGCAAAACAAACATGAAAAGCAGGAGGCAGTTTTACAGGTTAAAAAAAAAAATAGATGCACTAGGTGAGAAAACACATGTAGACACCTCGCTGCACTTCAGAGCCAGCCATAGAGCAGCTCTGATGTTCAGAGTCAAAACCAGCTGCAGGTTTATGGGTAAGGGAAGTAAGGAGCTCTTCCATCCGCTTCCACGGGGCCATCCCGTATGGCGACTGCTCCTGCAGCCCATCCCACAGGCACCACACTCAGCCCGAGCATTCTCACCTCCTCCTGCTCAACAAAGTTTCTTCTTGCTCGATGTGAGTCATCTTCAGGACTTTCTTGTCAATGAAAAGGTCTTCGGGGTAATTAGCTGATCGATACTGCCTCTGCTGAGCGTGGCCGCACAACCGGCCGATCTGGAAAACACAAACACAGCAGCATGAGGAAGTGTCGGGACCAGAAATATTGCAGGAAAATAGCCGAGAAGCACACTGGCCCCTGCACATGAGCTGGTTAGTCATCCCATCAACTCCATCTCTCCCATAGCTCACGCAAGTGCCTGAAAGCAAACTGCTCCCCTAGGGATGCAACCCCACTCTTGTACGAATATCCCCTGTGGGATGGAAGGCAGGAAACTTCAGGCAAGATTTTTGGGCATCAAAGTGCCCATGATTGCCAAAACCCCTGAGCTGCAGGCATGACCGGCAGAGCTCCCTGTGCCGGGTTAAACTCATGTTGGTAGGAGGGGACTCAAGATGTTCCACACTCCTTCCTCGCTGAAAGCCGCAGCATCTCAGGACACTAGGCTCCACTGCTCTAGCCAGGCTTTTAGGTAACACCTCCCCTCCAAAGGTAAATCCTGAGATGCCAGTTCTGCATCTCGAGGCAGCTCAGCATCCGCATGGCCTGCGCTGCAGGTGCCCGGAGATGAGCATCATACACTTCATTACTAATTAAAAAAATCAAGGCCTAAAATAAAGCAAGCATTATGGCTACAGCCCAGTCATACCATGGGAGGTCTTGATTAACAGGGCTCTGTTAATGACACAAATTAGCTCATTAGCACACAGATGATTCAGTAACCAGCTGCAGCAGTAAGGGAAGGAATCCAAAATGCCTCATTAAAGCTCTCCCCCACAGCCAATGCCCTGAGACTCAGCCAGCAGGGCTGTGGCCACTGTTGCAGTCCATGCTGTGGATGGATTTGCAGCCATCTCCTTCTCTGGGAGACCACCGAGGGACAACTGTTCCCCTGAGGCACCGATGCCGCTGGGAAACGCTTTTTGAACCATCCCGTGCTATTCTGCAGGACTTGTCCATGCTGGGTTGTGAAGGGGGCTCAGCTGATTGCCAGGACCACAAAGGCACTGCAGCTAACACCAACCCCTCTTTCCTTGAGCCTCATCCCACCACCTGCATCCAGGCTCAGGACCAGCCATGTACCCATAAAATGGTTCCTCGCAGCACCTCATTTATCCTCATGGCACATGAACCAAGACAGCCAGCTAAACTCCGAGTTAGCCACACACCAGCAGCTAAAAGCACACACTCGCTGCCCAAAGCTACAAGCATCTGATGCGTAAAGAGAAGAGATTTATTCTGTTCTATTACATCCTGCATTTGGGTGGGCAAATAAATTAGTAATGTCACCTCCTTCATTATCAAGAGCAGCACAGTTTGTTTGCTCAGGCTGCCATACAATGAAGAGTAAAAGAGAAACCTCCGGGGAGCCAGGCACTGCCATTTCTGGTTCACAGCGCGGTGGGAAGAGATGCTGCCACCCGTCCCTTCTGTACCTGCGGCTGCCTCTGCCAAAGCGGCTCCTCCTGCAGCTGCCTGGGGAGCAGTTTCTGCAGCATCTTACCCATTTTTTGTCTCCGTTGCCCTCCCTTGGCTGTGTTTCCTCTCTCCCTTGCCAAACCTAAGTCTTGCAGAAGAATGTATCAGCCCTACTGCCCTCCCTAAATAATGTGGCAGGCTTAAAAAACAGAGGGAGGAAGGGAGTAAGAAAAACAAACACCATGTTTTAGGCTATTTTCTTTGCCTTTTCGGTTTTCCTTCAGCACCCATTGCTCTCCCATAAAATTCTCAGGTAATCCCCCAATGCAGGCAGCCAGGGCTAGAAGGAAACCACAGGGCAGCAGGAGACCCAGACAAGGGCATTTGGGACACCCGAGACCCTACCGCTGCAAAATGGGTCTGCACGTCCCATGCTCTCTCTGTGCTGGCTGGTGCCACTGTCCCTGCAACAGGCAGACTGGCAGGAGAGCACAAGGATGCACGGGGGTTTGCAGACCTCACACCCCAAAGGTGCCCTCTGAGCCCGTGGGGAGGTCAGAGATGAGACCTGCCACGAAACTGCCCCAGGGAAACACAAGGTATGCAAACGCAACAGGACGGAGGGCACATAACAAGCGATGCCACAAATGCAGCATCGCTGCATCTACGCTCTGCACGGGCACATAAAGCGGGGGAGAGAAGAAGGAAAAGGTTGGATATTTTAAGCTGCCGCTTGTGATGACTCCCTTTGATTCTCCCCAGGTCTGTGAAAAGCCTCCCCTTTCCTTTCCAAAGCCTGCCTTTCAGCTGGCGAAGCCTATTGAACCCTGAGAGAAGAGCAAGTCCAGGATCAAGGCTTTTTTCCCCAAGGATGCTGAGACATGCTGAATATGAGGGGAGGGCCCGAGCGACAGCACGAACAATGGCACTTCAAACAGCAAAGCAGCCGGGCGGACCAGGGCTGCCTCATCTCCCACCCGGCACCAAAGGTATTGCAGCCCCTCTGCTCCCAGCTCCTGCATGGGAGCTGCATCCCAGCCACATCCTTGCAGCCCCGCTCGGTATCTGGGTACCACGGGCTCCTGCAAGGGATGGAACCACAAACAGGATCGTGCTAGCCCCGACATGGGACAGCAGGTGAAATCTTCATGGATAGAAGCTGGAAAGTCTGAGCAGTGCATCCAAGTTTTTACTTACTTATTTATTCAAGGACTGATTAACCTTTTCAGGAAAAAAAAAACCCTGCAGCCCATCTTGCAAAGTCACAGTGAAATGATTGTCACATTTTAGTCAAACAAAAACCCAGCTGAGATTTGAACTTTATTTAAAGTGAGAGAATGCAGAAGTAACAGATTGCCTGCTCATTTGCAGGGGCGGCATCGCGTGCGCTTTTGGGGGAAGGGAAGGATTTCACAAACCATCTGCCAAAGTCTGCTAGGCCACAAGCAGTCCTAGGACAACAGCTCAGAAATCCTGTTTCAATCTTTCCTCCTTTTTGAGTCCCCACTGCAAGCTCAGGAACACATGAACCCAGTTTTCCAGTCTCTTCCTAATCACCGCTATTTTAAAGCGAGCTCCAAATTTTAAAAAGTCCAGAAAAATGCCACTGTAGGGCAGTCAGAGAAGGGACAACACAAGCCTCAGACCTTGGGGGGAAAAAAAAGTGAGATGCTTCAGCTCTCCAGGCATCGCTGGCTTTGGCAGAAGCAGCAGAGCAAGGGCAGCCAGATCCCTGGCAAGGTGGGATGCCTGCAAGAGTGAAACCAAAAGGAAGGCGGCATATCTAATCGCACATGCTAAGCTAGCATTGAGCGACAGTGGTAATACGTGGTTGCCTCCCGCCACACAACTATAAATGTGAAATTCAAACCAAATCAACAGAATGGAACCTCTGGCTCTTCTCCTCGGGCTCTGCATGCTATCAGCAGGATCGTAAATATACACGAGTCCTTATCTAAAGTATATTCAGTGCAAGAGCCGTGCAGTGTCTTATTTCATGTCTCACACACAGTCCCAGAACAGGCAGCAGCTTGAAACACCATGCCACAAAAAATGAATAAGTAAATCAAATGGCAGTGTGGTTTTTAGACAATGGGGGTTGGGGTTTTGTTTGTTTTTAAGAGAATCTGCCAGTCCACCAAAAAACTGCCACGAGGGAACACAAGGCAAACAAAACCTTCCCAAAGCCCTGAACTTTTACAGTCCCCCAAAGCCACTGATACTTTAACAGCCGAAGCTAAACTTCCCTGCCCCAGCTTATTCACAAACTCACTAATTACCTGATTTCATTAGCCTCCACCATGCAAGCGTGACCCAGGGCCACAAGGGGAACGCTTTGCCTCCTGCCAACCACTACCCACCGCCCCATTTCTTTATTCCAGCCACAGGGCAAGCCCGTGCCCGCCGGTCAGGCAGAGCTCCCGGGGGACCCCACAGCTCCTCAGGACCCACCGGCTGCTAATGGTCCCCACGCCGGATGGGAAAGCAGCTGGCTCCTGATGCCCCAGGAGCCGCACGCCACGTAATAGCTCCGCTTTAGAGGGAACATTGATTTGAGAGGAGCACAGGGACAAAGCTAATGGAGTAGCACTATCAGCCTGCTTTAACGCTTCCCCATTAATTTAGGGTAAGAGGTGCTGGAGGACTGCTGGGAACCTGTTTGTGGCTGCATGGAAATGATGCACCGTGAGCAGCCAGGGACCAGATCCGCCACCACAGCTACTTCCAGCCGGGTCGACTGCAAGGGTGTAGAGCATGAGATTAGTCCACGTGGGTGCCTGCAAGACAATGGAAACTGGGACCACTGGGATAAGGTTAAATTATGTTAACAAAAGGGTAGTGACCACAGTACCAGGTTCTGTGCAAAGCATCACAGGTTCGGTGCAGCCGGTGGAGAGCAAAGTCCCCGTGGGCACCCCCAGCCCGGCCACAACAGGATGGCATCGCTTGCAGTGCTGGGGCCACCAATTGAACCTGCTCCACTGCCCAGGCATGAGGCAGGGTAGCCACACGGGGCAAAAACCTCTCGCCTTGCACATCAGCAAGCAAATCCTGGTGGGGAAAGATTGGAAAGCAGCACACGTGTGATCCTCAGTGCCAATCTGAGCATCACTTTTAAGAGTAAGAGCATTTTAAAGGTAATTTTCTAGAAGATTTAAAAAAAAAAAGCGCTAATCAACTTCCCCTTGGAAGAGAAAAGAGTGCATTAGACACTGTTGAATACCTGCTGCTGCCGCTTCTCATTCAGCCCATGAACTCCACTCTGCTCCAAAGGAGAGCTTGCTATATTTGACCTTTGCTTAAACTTTACATGGAGTTTCCATTTGTGTTCTCTGTGAACTCTTCTGCTTATAGATTCATTCTCCAGGAAGACACAGGTGGTTTTTTTTTTTTCCTCAAGGGGATGGCCTCATTTTTGAAGATCTCCTCCCACAATCTTCTCTGCTCTCTGGAGTTCACGTATGTCATTTTATACCTATTCCCGAGTTTCCTTTGGGAGAAGCTGCACATTAAACTGAAAAGCGATTAACTCTTATAATTGATTTGAACACAGCCTCTGAAAGGGTGATTTGCTACGGTACGCACAGAAGAGATGACCACAGACCTCAACAGAACGTGCTGCCTTCAGAGGAACCAACTGGTGCCCACTGAACACTGTTCAACGATGGAGCCCAGTTTGACCAGTTAGGCTCAGTAACACAGCTGCCTGCATTGGTGCTTCTTCCCGAATTCTTTTTCACAACCTACTCTGCTAAACATCACACGTATTATTAGCATTATAAGTGGGACACAAATGCGTTCTTTATCTTCAAAGTCACCGTAAAAGTGAACCTGAAGCCTATTACTCAAGCGCTGCTATAGAAATCTGCTTAATTAAATTCTAAAGGGCTTAAACCAAAAATACACATTGCAATGATGTGGGATAGAACATAAACTTTTTAATAGTAGTAACCAAGCACATTTACCATTTCTACAGGTGTAATAAAAATGCTAATGTATGTTAATGTTTAGTCTGTGGTTAATGTTTTGTCTTGTTAATTTCCCCAGGGCTTTTATTACTGATTTAAATCTGCCACACTACCCCAGCGATTGCATCGCCTTCCACAAACTGCACGCCACTCTCTCAAACGAATGCTGATTAACAGAAGCAAAGAAACACTTAGCTAGGACAAACACTCTTATTATATGCTTGTAATCATTATATACATTTTGTCAGGAAGATGGGAAAGAGACAATTCCCTGCTCCTTCACCCTTCTCACAGCAGAAAATATGATTATCGGCATAAAAATGAATTTACAAGCCTTTATTTTAGGAAGCACATCATTATTAACTAAGTAATGATTGTTCTTCTGGTTCCAGGCACTCGAGCAGAAGGAACAAACTGGGTATGATAACACAGATGTCTTCTACGCACATTTCACTAAGACTCCTCATTAATGGAGTACTAAATGTTATTAATCAGCTCTATAGCATTACGATTTCCATTATTCAGACAGCACCTTGCAAGGATTACATAAGGGACAACATCCTAACTCACTCGCGCAGAGCAGCGGGAATCGCAGGAAGTGACCTACTCTCCGTGCCGAGAAGAGCGTTTAATAATGCATTACCTTTAAATAATGCAACACTATGATGTGTAAAATGCACACAAACACTAATGCTTAGAATAACAGAGTGCCTGTCACACCAGTGCCCGCGGTGACACCCAACACATGCTGCAAACGCGCTACAAATGCTCAGGGACCCCTGCAGCTACCAGAACAGATGACACTGAAGACCATCACCACCTGGTTTGAAGACCAGGTCTTCAAACTCCTGCAGACCAAGGAGGCATGAAAGAGGCATTTTTAGAAGGAAATATAACTTCATTTTTATATCACATCCTTCATGTAGAGCATCACAAGACACTCTGCAGAAGCTCAGCACCACAGCAGGAACACGGGGCCCAAGGAAGACCGATGGGTGCCCCCTCCCTGGCCTCATTTCTTGTCTGCAAAGACAGCTCTGACCAGTGACCGAGAGAAAAATGAGAGAGGGCTCAAGACTTGATGGAAGAGGAGCCAACAGCACAGTTGCCCCCACAGACCCCAGCTGCTGCCCAAGGTGCTCTTCATGCCTCAGTGTGACCCAAGAGCTAACTCGTGCTGGTTCCTCAGGGCAAGGAGCAGGATGTGTCCCCACGCAGCCACATGCATTGGTGTGACAGAGTTTACACATGAGCTGGCAGGTCTGATGCATCACATAGTTACACAGACGCTCTACCCCGGAGCCTGCATAAGGGCATGGGTGCAACAGCTCAGAAGAGCAGTGGGGAGCGCAAGAGTTTCAGTCCTTGGAGCTAATTACTTAAGCTGGACGATCCCCATCTGCACTTCCCCCTGCTGCATCAGGGTTCAAATAGCTTAATTCAGTCAGAGACCACCACTGCATTTCCATCACTGCTCCCGTTAGGGCATGCCACCCTGTCCCCAGGAGGACCTGATGCCCAGTGTCCCATACATGTGCCACAGCATCCGAGGCACCTCCACGCTGTGTCCCACCACATCCCCGACCCCTGCGCTGACCCAGCTTCTCCACTGTGCAGGATGCCCTTTCCCTCAAAGGAACCGTGACCTCAGCTTGAGTCGAGCCCTTTCAAACCCACATAAAATAATGCAAACAAGATGTTTCTTCTTTCTGGCATCCCCAGCACACTGCATTTAATCTACTGGAGAAAGCTGCTTTGTGTTTAAGCAAAAGGCTGTTTATTGTTATTTATAGGTAGAGAGGAAGTCGGACTAAACGATCACAGTTGTTCCTTCTGCCTTTATAATCCATGACATGCAATTAAAGCACAACTTTCCAAGTCAGTGTTTCCCTCCAGTGTTTTGTTAATTCTGTATTTAACACTTAATTTGGTATTTCAGTTCTTATGGTCGGACCTCGGCAGCAAACTGCAGGGCAGGCGGCTGGTGCCCCAGCCAGGGCTCGGACCCAACCCAGCCAACTGACTGAGAGTCAAGGAAAAAGCATTTGCTTAATTTTCAGCACACACTTATGCAGTTTTCCCAAGTGGAGACATTTCCTGGAACAGGGCCCCGTAGCATCCTAATGCACCCATTATGGTTTTAAGTTAGATCTACGCAGTATGATGTTTCTTAGACAACCAAACTAAGGCTTTATTCTTGGAAAGAGAAGTCAGCCTTCCCTGAAAGGTGACAACAGAGCAAAAGGGAAGATGCGGGAGCAAAATCCAGAGAAAAGCAGGAGTGTGCTAGACTGACCAAAGCCAGGTTCAGGAGCAAAACACGACAGCACCTGGAGCCCGGCTGCTGGTGAAGGCCCGAGCCCCCAGCATGCTGCGTGGCTAATGTGGGGGCACGGCAGAGGCTGGGGGCATGGCTGCTCCTGATCCCACGCTGCCACTGTGCCTTCGGGACTCTGATTCCCCAAGGAGGCTGAAGATGCTCCAAACTCAACCAGCTAATTTCAACATTAGCACTGCATCATCTAACTTGCCAGAAAATTTGGACTCAAGGTAGCGAAGCCCATTTCTGCTAAGGATGCAAAATACGTTGCAATTACACAACTGTGCTTTAGTGCATACTATAATACTTGCACAATTGCTAATGCAGGCCCCTAGAAGACCCTCCTGTTGCAAGCAATTAAATCTACTCCATCCCAACAGACTGAGAAGCAAAGCAAGGAATTGGCTTGAGGGATTACGAGTTTCTACCAAGAGCTTAAAAAAAAATTACTTTCTGCACCTCTACCTGTTGCAGAACGCCAGCAAGTGAACAATAACCCCTCTGAGAGCACCAAGTTCAGTGCAGGCTGCAAGCTCCGGCTCTCTTGGAGGAGAGGAGTGGCGGGGACTGCCCCGTCTCACCAGCAGCCAGGGGAAGCGAAGCCCAGGGCAGCCCCGCTGCCCGCGGTCGCCACCCCCCACCAAGGCGTGGAGGAGAGGGGGGGCGGGGACTGCCCCGTCTCACCAGCAGCCAGGGGAAGCGAAGCCCAGGGCAGCCCCGCTGCCCGCAGAGGTCCCCCCCCACCAAGGCTGGGGCGATGAGAAATAGTAGGGGGCAAAGCTGGGCAGTACGATGGCTCCAGGCAAGCGCCAGGCACTTGTTATTTTCCTTCCCCAAGTTAATTGGTTTCCTTCACAGATTTCTGTGGGTTTTAATATCACACCGTGTTTGTGCCTACGGCACTGCAGAAAGGAACAATCCGAGAGAAATAAATTCCTAGCAGCTTAATTTAGAGAGGAAAAACAGATACCTGCCATCAGTCTGGAACATTAAGCCAGCAAGCTGGAGACAGGGCCTCTAATAGGTTATTTAACAGCAGCCGTGTCAGCTGGGTTGCAAATGTGGTCAATACCTACCAGTCTAACTTCCCCCCTGCAGCCCTGAGCAGAGATTCAATTATTCTTTGAGAAATACATCGTTAAATAATTAAAAAGTTACTGCGTGACTTTTTCCTCTTTTTTTTTTTTTAAACCAGACCGATTCAATTTTGGAAGTATAAAGCCATTATAATGTGTCAGCTAGCAATTAGCTACTGTACACTGTTTATTCTTGAATATAATCTTTGAGTAGAAGGGCAATATTCTTAGAAACGCAGCATTAACTTGTTCCTCAATGACTTTAATATGGCTCTTTTCAAATTACTGCTCATAAAATCTCGGGGAAGAAAAATCTACTGATGATATCCCATCTCCTTAATTAGTTCTCTCTCTCTATCAGCAATCCAATAGCAAGTGTAATATTTATATAAAATAGAACACACAAGGCTTACTGCTAACTCTGCTTTAACTGGTGATATCAAAACAAGCAGGTAAAAAGCAAAGCCCACTTTGCAACCTGTGCAGACCACGCTCACAGGTACACACAGCTTTTCAGATTTATACCTCAATAAACACTTGTACTGAAACCATCCCAAAGGTTTTTACGCCACTAACAGTATTTTTCACTATAAAATGCCCTCCTCCCTTCCTCTGCTGAATGGAAAACCCTTCTGACCCCAAAGGGCTCGGTACCCATTAGTCCTCCCCACTCACCTGCCCCTTACAAAGGACCATTACCCTACTTATTTTAAGGTATTCCCCATAGGAATAACCCCCCCAGCAGCCACCTTTTGCTCCCTCCATCCACCTTTCTCTTTCCAAAGACCAGTTTCCACTAAAACAACAAGGCTGGAGGCACCAAAGCTTACCAAATCATTTCAAGAGTTTTTAAGCTGCTTAGTATCTTCAGCAGAACAATTATAACCAGCTAAGCCCGGCCCAACCCCACGGCGTGTTACCCAGCCTCTCGAGAGGTGTGCACGAGGCTCTCCCCATGGTGATGCCATGGACCTCCCCAAGCAAAGCCTAAAATAGAAGCGTTATAATTGTTATTAATGGAAAGTGGTAAAAATATCTCAGCATAGCAGAGATTAGCTGCTGATAAAATTAATCCATTCAAGGCCAAAAAAGACCTCAGGAAGGCCCTGTGTTCTTTTTTCCATCTTTTTTTTTTTTCTTCATCTGTTGTTTTTTCTTAGTTTTGAAGCTACCAGATCCATATTATTTTTTTTCCCTGACAGTCAGTCATAGCCTAATCCAATTAAAGGTCAGCACCAAGATAATTTACCCAAAACATGGCAGACAAGGTAAAAAGACTCCCATTAGATTTTTGCTCATGATAAAGGAATTACATTTTTCCCAAAGACAAACCAGGCTTATTGAAAATGTAAATCATTATTTTCTATAAAGATATAAACATCTTCAGGGCTTTTTTGAGACTTTGTTGTAACACATCTTGTTTTTACATGTACTGCGGTTAGTACAATTGAATTACAGAATGACTTACAGCATTAGATTAGCTTCTGCTTGATTGAGAATATCTTTATAATGGAAATCGGTGTGCACTTTTAACCTCGTTACAATGCTATATTATATGTCTGATTAATATATTAAAGCGACTCATTCAACAATAGGTTGTTTGCAGACAGAAATGAAATGAATTCGACTTTAATCACAACGCCTTTATTAATGTCGCCAAACTGAAGAGTAGAATTTGATTATGAGAAGTGGATTCCAATAAATTGATATGCAACAATTCCAAAACGAGGCGGGGAAGCATTAGATTGACCAAAAAAAAAAGGACTAAATACTTTTAATGCATTTTTGTGCATCATCTTTACTTTCCACTCACCTTGCAATTTGTAAGCTGGGCATTTCCACAACTCACTGAAAAGAAAAATCTCGCACCAAAATCTTCAGGTAGAAAGCGCTACTGAAGTGCTTTCTGGCTCCTAACCAGCAATGGGAATTGCATGAAGCAAGGCTCAGGGATGTCCTGGACATTTTTCAGCATCTGCCATGCAAATCCTTTCAGACCCCTCTGCTCTGAGCTACTGGTGCCATTTTGCTGGTCAGAGCCATCCCAGCATCGCCTCACGTGGTCCCCACTGTCCTCAAGCGCCCTTCACCCCCTGCTTTTTGGGCTGTCCCTTGGGGAAGAGAGAGAGGAAGGATGACTTAAATACCAGCACAGGCAGTTGAGATATCTACAGAAATACCTGCTCTCTGGTGCTCTGGAGAGCAGCAGCATGAAGTTTATTTGTACAGTGATACAAATCAATATGTGCAATCAAAGAGTTAATAAGCTTTAGAAAGAAATAACTCAGAGCACATCAATTGCCCCCAAATTATCCTCACTAACCACCAGGCTCAGTCACCCTCTCCAGGTCAGTGCCTAAGAGCATCACCTCTACCAGCACTGATAGCACAGAAGAGAATTAGGTGTGAAAATTGATTAGGTTAGAAAGATACACCTGCATAGAGAATTGCTAAATTCCCCAACTGCTGGCTTGCTTTTTCTGCTCCCCCCACCCCCCCCAACCTTTTTAAACAGAAGTAAGTCTGCCAAAGTAGCCGTAGGCTATCGGCAAAGCTTTCTGCTGCAGCCTGATCTCGCTCAAATGAGACTTTGAAAGAATAATGCAGTTAGCAGCAAACTTCACCCTCCGAGAGCAGGCTCCGTGCCCTCAGGGGGTTATTAGTGAGGGAACACAACAGGTAGGGATGGAAAAGGCCACCAGTTCATTTTGCAGTAACCCGAAGAGGCCGAGGGGACTGCTTGAGAGCTCTGCCAGCAACGAGGGGTGCATTGCTGCAGCAGACGGCTGAAAAATCTGCCTCAATTGTTTGTTGTAATTTTTTTTTTTCAGCTAAATGTATTTGTAGATGGCATCTTTCGTGCCTGGTACCTCAAAGCCACTTTACAATAAGATGTAAAAATGATATAATTCACAGCACCACACACAGGCAGAGAATTCAAAATGAAGCAAAAAAACTCATTGCAACCCAGCCCCTCATCCTCTCCAGCGCAAAACAAAATGCCGCTGCTCCGCCCGGGCAGCTCTGGGCACTATTTCTGCTTTGCAGAGGGTCGCTTTTAAGTTTCCGGTGTGTTCTTGGCTCATTCATCAGCATTGCTAATGGGAGAGTTAGTTCTAGTTTTAAGGCAGCAACACTCACGGGGGTTACTGTCACTGTCACTCAGTGCGGTTAAGATGAAGGATGCCCGGCGAATGACCCCAGACAGAGGTCTTAGTGGAAACTGCAGTCACAGATAATGAGGCCAAAAGAGGGTTTAGCATAAAAAGCATAAAGAGATGGATATTGGTAAGCACAAATCTGGCATTGCAAAGCTGTGGGTCTTAGCAAGGATAAAAATCTGCAGGAAAGGAAATGGGCCAGAATACATTTTGCTAATAAGGCATCTACGTTAATAGAGGTTGCGGGAGGCTGCAGCAATCTGGACAGCAAGGGAGTCATGTCCGCAGGGCTGATACTTGGGGAATTTTATCTCTCCGATAAAACAAAGATGTGTGGCCAGTCTTGAGAGAGAATCCCAGAGGCAGCTCCCTGATTCCCCAGTAAACATAGAGGGCAACGGCAGCACAGGCAGTTGTCTGGAGGGACAGTCTGCACCGAGCTACATAAGAAAGGCAGCTCATGCCATGGATGTAACTTCTCTGCGGGCTCATCTGAAGCCAGGTGGGTCAGCCCAGACCTAAAAGCCTCCTGGTTCTGCCACGCACCAGCTTGTACCATCCTTCAGGTGAACTAAATCTGGATCTCAGTAAGGACCCTGAGCATAAGCCTAGTTTAACTCTGAAGGAGGTTCAGCTATAAAGCTCAGCTGCAAATACACCCCCAACGAAGGGGCTGTGCCCCAACCCTCCCCATTCAGAGGGGCAGCTCCTCCCTGGACAGCACCTCTCCCACAGCTCCTGAAGCAGCAGAAGCCTCAAGACACCCGGAGGGAACTTTCTGACACTTTGTGATCTTTGGTTCAGCCTGAAATTCAGTGTTTTTCCACTTAAATCCAATCTACTTCAAGACCTCACGTTTTGTCCTTGACCATTACAATTTATTACAAAATGAGACAGTCTGAAATTTCAAAGCCTAAAGCCCAGTGCCCAAGGAACAGACACCCCCATACACCCCCTCCTGCAATGCACACAGTCTGCTTTGGATGACATGATCACCAGCTCTCTCCTCTCCTACATCCCAAAGCATCCCATGTCTAGCTGCCAAATACAGCTGTGATGAGAGCCAGGAAAAAGAGGTATGAGAAAAAAAGATGCTCTGTGCAGTGAAGAACGCTGCATAATACTGCAAAGCTGTGTACCCTCATTTCCAACTGTTAAGACCATATCCTGCACCACTACCTCTGCTAGCTCTTTGTACTAATGTCAGGGCATCTCAGAACCAAGCATCTTTTTAAACGCTTGGGAGCCAGTTGCAGCTCATCCACTAAAACAAGGAACAGGCCAAGGCACAGTACGTGCAAACAGGTACACAGAACCAGTAATTAATCTGCACGAGATCTTCAGGCTTGTTCTGACTTGTTCAGCTCAGAAAAGATGCAAGACATCCCGCCGCGTGCAACCTGCATGCATCTCACTCGTGCTGTAGCCAACACATGATTTGAAGTGAGATCAAGCCAGGCTCAGTGGGCACCGTATGATATTCCCGCCCATAAAATGCAGCAGCCTTAAAAAGCTCTTTTTAAACTGCAGAGTAGTGGGGATGAAGTTGCCACCAGCTGAGTGATCTCCCTCTGACTGAAGACAATGAAAAGATTCACGTGTCTCCCTCTGACTGAAGACAATGGAAAGATTCATGTGAGTTTCAGTGCAAAGTTGGGTTGGGCCTCAAACAGGCTGTCAAAGGATGCACCCCATGCTGGTGGGTGGGTGGGTGTGGGGGTGTGCGCGCGTGCACAGGGAGGAGGGGGCACCATTAGCAGCTACCTTCTACTTTTAATTAAAAAAAAAAAGCATCACTGCAAATTCCATTGAAATGGCACAACATGCCAGAGGCTAGAACACATCCAGTTAAAAGGACAGAGGGAGAGCAAAAAAGGAGAGGACAATACAAAAGTTTACAAATAGAAGCAAAATCAAATGCTATTTTAAATTAAACCCGTATTGATATTCAATGCCATCTCCTCTGGCTTTGCGCTGGCAGGTTTGAACATTGCTGGCCACATCCACTGCTTCCACCTAGCAGCTCTGCGCAGCCCCACGCACTCCCCAGTGCAGCCCCGCACACTCACCCCACTTCAGCTGGACCCAGTTTGGTGACAAATTGACCCAAAGCCTCACCATGCCATCAGGGCAAGCAGGAGGGGAGACCAGCATGCCACTTTGCCCATGCTGGACCCCAGCAGAAAAAGGGCAAGACTGACCAAAGACCATGAAAGCGTGCTACCCATGTGCTCTAGAGGCAAAGCTCTTGTTAGCAGTGAATTAAGTGTGACACCAATGGCCTCCCCCCCCCGGGCCAGACAAGAGGTAAAACTTTCACTAGGCTGAGAATAACCTCTGAGCCTCACTCCCTTAGAGAAGCAAATGATGGTCAAGAGCATCCATGCCAAAGTCCTTTCCAAAAATGAGATGCAGACCCTTAATTTGCTACTGTGTATTTGAACTTTAAACCAGAGATTTAAGACCAGCAGCAGTGTGCCAAATTCGCTGGATCAAAATTGTTGATGCTGGGTTGCAAAACTGCAGGCATGAATAATTTTTGCCCTTATTCTTTCAGCACCAGCCAAGCTACCAACAACGTGGGGATTTCTAGATCAAAATCAACGCCTTACAGTTCAGTGTCTTGCCATATGCTTCCCCAACTATCAGAAAATCTTTAATATCTGATTAAAGATTAAAGACAACTAATCAGAATACTCCTATGGTATTTTCACAGGAACAGGAATGTTGCTGATACTGTCCTCAGTGTTCAGGTTTATTTTCACCCTGCAGCAGGAACAGATGCCTTATCAGGCTCGTTATACCACCTATCACAAAATGGTTAACAAAAGTACACAATAAACACACTTTGGGATAGCTACAAGTGGGCATGAGCTTACTGAAAACCAAAACCTCACCTGTATTTCCAGCTTTAAGTGAAAAATGGAGCTACCTACCAGCAAACATTAGAGAGCAGCCTGAGGATTAAACTTTGCCGATAGAGAAACTGAAAATACAGAGGCTGTACATCCAGCCGACTATCCCATGAGCGATGCCAACAGAAAGCAACCCGCATTAAAAGTACAAAGAAACCGATCTCAGTGTCTCAAAGGGAATGACTTCTCGAACAGCATCATAATTTTAAAGCTTTCCTCAGAAGCCTCTTGCCAGTTCTAGCACAGAAAGAAATCCATTAGCAGACAGGAAAACTCACCAGAGCTCCCTGCCACTGCAACCCACCGAGCAAAGCAGCTTCCAGCGAGTCACCAGGTGAGCCGACTCCAAAAGCAGCTCCCAGGTAGCATCCAGGGAAAACCGCACCGGCATCACCGTGCCGACAAATGCATTGAATCACTGTGTATGGCGACAGGTGAGATTTTCATCCCTGGGTGTCAAAAGTCCCTTTACTTATTCTCGCATTTCATCCCTGTGCATCTGCAGGCACTGCAAATTTCTACACCAATTTGCAACAAAGCAATGCTTCTCTCCGTGGTGCTACAAGCAATCAAAGTAGCTGGTTACCTTTTCAGCATGTTCATGGTCCCCTTCCTACCAGGATTCCCCAAAAAATTGAGGGCAAACAAAGGTCTGGTCTGCCTGATGCTGCCCCTCCCTGGGGTTCCCCGGCAGCTTCCCGTGGCCAGCGTCAGAGCCGGGTTCACATCCAGCACTCTGCCTGCGCTGGCTGGGGTGAGCGCCCCGGCTTTGGGATAAGACCAAACCCAGCCTGCGCTGTGGCTTCTCCTCCTCTCCTCAGCAGCATGGCTATATCACCTATTTAACCCAGACCTGAGCAGTCTTTTAAAGGTGCTTGCAGGAAAGTGAAACAGCAGGGATCCCCTCAGAGTGCAAGCACACCGAGAACTGCACCCTGTTTCCGTACGGCGCTGGTACCCTTCCTCTAACCCTCTCCCCTCCTCAGCACAGATGGGTGCAATCGGTTCAACAAAGGTCTGGCTACCTTTATCCTGCAGTTTAACAGGATCTTCTAGAAACTCGGCCATCAGTTCTGAGTGAAGAAAAATGCTTTGCTGAGCTCCCTGCTCTTTCCTTTCTAGGCAATACTCTGCAGATAGAGCTGCACACCTCCACCGACTGCAAGGGGGGCCGCAGGGGCTGGGCAGCTCTATCAGCCCATTTCTTTGCATTTCTCCCTAGAGATGCAGATGTCCAGGCTGGGGCACACCTGCCTGACAAGCCTGGACTAACTGAAGTTTCTGGATATGTTTTTTTGGTGGCGGGTTACTGGTGTTTTTCATGATGTACTTTTTCTATGAGACTTGTAAAACTAATCTTGTATTTCTTTGCAACCTGCTCTCATTCCCAGATTCAGTCATGTTACAGACACATCAGCTCCACAGTATCTTCTGTGCCCGACCCCAATTACGCTAACACATACGGGTCCTGCCAAGCAGAGTCTCCCACTGTGCGAGGCCTCGGGGATCGGCGGCTGCAGCTCCACGTCCAGACAGAGAGGCACCACACAACAGCTAAAGGGCAGGAGAAGTCCTGCCACCCCCATCCGAAGGGCTGAGAGGGGACACGTGCCCTGCTGGGTGTGCAGGGCAAAGCAGCTAACGCAGCCAAAATCCACATCCCTTTCTCTGACAACTCGTACCTGCAGTGCATCCTCCTCCTCACATGCAATACATGGCTACAGCCTCACCCCAAGCCACGCACCTTTTTTGGTTCGTGTCTCACTGTGCTATGAGTTGCCTGTTGTTTCCCACTCTGTTGGGATGTGTTCAAAATCCTGATGAGTTACAGGGAAGGAAAAAAGCACTAAGAAAAAAAATATTTACATAGACAAATTAATATATATGTCAAATCAACGGTCTTCACCTCAACTCTGCAACCTTTCAAAATAAATTTACAGTGCTGGTTTAAGGTAGGGAGCCTCAGAGGAGATCAACTGCATCATCTTACTATGTAAGACACCAAGACCTATTGTTTCTCTTGTACTTCCAAAAGCAGAGAAAGCATTAACTTCAAGAGGTGCTGGGGTTGAATATTTTATGAAGTTTATTTGTATTGCATCTCTCCGATTGTCTTTGTTTGTGGTAGAAAGCATGAACAGACTGACTAAAATCACTCTTCCCTACATTCATGATTAAAATATCTACAAGAGGTGGACATACTAGGCACATTTGCAACCAGGGAAAAAGTAGCAGATAGGAAAATTAATATAGATATAGCCCCAGACAGAAAATTTTTTCCCCAATCTGCCCTGAGACTCAGCTCCCTCAATAAAGTATTTTAATAGCATATTTTAGGTGTGAAGTTTTTAAACAGACAAATTGTAGAAATAAAGCCCTAACGCACACTATTGCTGACAAATCAGCTGTTAAAGCAAGGCTTGGGATGGGAACTGCCTACTGCCATATTACTGAATTCACTCTCCTGCATTGCTGTTTCCATACCAGGAACAACACCCGCGCATAGGCTTACATTTAAATGCATACCTGGAGGCGCACAGTTTCCAAAAGCAGATTAACAACAGTATGACTCCACGTCTTGGGGACTGCAGAGCTCCTCAGAAACTTACCTGGAGGCTCTGCAACACCTCTGAAGCTCCGGTTCACATGCCCTTTGTAGCCAGGTCTGCCGCAAGCTATAAAAGGGGTCCAGGTCCTCATGCAAACGCCCGCAACCCAGCCTAGGGGTGGGTGGCAAGGGGGACAGCTGCATGGAGGAAGGATGCTCGGTCAGGTAATGCACCCAAGGACCTGAAACACCCGGAGAAAAAACTACTGCCGCAGAAGTGCCACCAATGCTGTGGAAAACCAAAGAAGCCCAAAGGACAGGCAAGGGCAGTAGTGTTGTTATTCAGGCTATAATCACTATGGGCATGGAAGATAAGTTTTCCATATTCCAGGGGATTTTAATGACAATTAAATAACCTGTCATTATCCTTAATAATGTACAGGTGAATTGAACTTTGCCTACAGAAGCAGTGGTGGCCAAGGTCAGTAATAAAAGAGGTCGATGTGAGAAGCAGCACGAGAGCAAAGCCCCACATTTTCAAAGACAACTCCTGTGGCATTTTATACTTTCATATGACAACAGTGTCTAAAAACAATCATATTTACAGGATAACAGTAAATACAACTGTTTACTTCCAGGTATATTCTTTGAAACTCAATATGTGCTAATAAGTTTAACAGAGAAACTTTCATTCCAGCACAGCTAAAAAAAAAAATTGCATTCTATCACTTAGGGGCAGAGATATTTACCCCAGATCCCAGATGCAGACCAGCTATCAGCCAGGCCATCTGCAGTGCTGTAGTTAAGACTGTCAGCACTTCCATTACCGCCCTACTCCTCTACTGAACAGCTCATACCTTCATTCGTAAAAAAAGTTGCTGTGGGCTGAGGTTTGACATAAAAGTCTTAGATGAGCAACATCAGTGTTTTAAAAATAAACTAAAAACGCAGTGGCCATTCTCTCTTAGTGACAATTGCCAGACAATTGGCTGGCTTGGCTTGGATTTTTTTCCTCTGCACTCCTATAACTCAAAAATGTCTCTAGAGCAAATAAAAGAATCACTCAAGTTTTAAATAATCAAGAGGAGTTATGTTTAAATAAGTACCTAACTATATATGGCACTAATGAATTCAAACAGCTCCATCAAGTACAAAAGCACTGAATGGTTCTGCAATGCTCCGTGATTTTTTATTTTAAAGGAAGTCAATTTATGTTCTGGTTTGGCAGAGGATGGGCAGATTATGGCTCTACAGCCATGGCTTGCGTTGACTTTAGCAGTGCTCCATCTACTTGTCCTCCCACAAAGACGTTTTCAGTAGACAGATCAAGGTCTCAATATTCAATAATGTAACTTACAGTCATGATCCTTCACTGTATACATGGACATCTTCAAGAAAAAGTGCATTTTTATTGTTGTGCCAATAAAAGAAGGATATGGGAGGACAGACATTTATCCTTTCAGGACCACACAGCAATGCACATGTTGTGTGTGCTTGCAAAACCTGGCACACAACCTGTAAGGGCGATGTTTCTGTTCTGCCTTAGCACCTACAAGCGTGGCAGGTTTGCTGGTGCAAAACATGTTGGATGCTTTTGCTCACAGCTGAATATGTCGACTGATCTTTCAAGATCAAATAGGCTCACATTACATGTAGAAGTAAGTTTTGTTTCTTACTGCCCTGGAAGTGCCAACCGAGCTTAGAGTTGAGCTGGGTTTTCTCTCTTGTATACATCATTATCACCTGTAACATGAATTCTCCATCTCACCTGACCTCAAGCTAAACCTACAGTTACATCTCTGCTCCTTTGCTGTTCCAGAGAGGGTTGACAGGTTCTGACCGATGGGAAAAGAGCCTGCCCTGGCTCCACAGCAGCAGAAGCCATGCCCAGCAGAGCTGCTGTCCCTGGATCCCATTAGCTCCTGTGGTCCTGGGGACATGAGAAACACTTGGCAGGCTGCTGTAAAACAGGGATTTTCTGCAGAAAGGGGCTAAGGCATGCAGGTTGAAAGCCAGTGTCCTGCACTGTACCCTGGAGCCTAACGAGTCCTAATGCAGCCCATGAGTCCTGCCTGCATCCATCTGCTCAGGTGACCAACACCAAAACCCAGCCCTCAGCCACAGCCTTCTCCTGGTCACCGCAACACAAGACTAATCCAACTTACTGGAGATTTGGTCCCTAAATCCCTTCTAAGCAATGAAGAGAGCTTGTACCATGTGTGCTAAACCACCCAGAGGGTGTGAAGCCACCCGGGTGCCACCACATTATTTCACAGCCTGCATATGTGAGGTGGCATGTCTCGGGCAATCAGCGAGCAAAGATGGCACATAAAACAGCACAGAAGAGTGCTGCTGGCTGAATGCCACATAGCTCCAAATCCATAAGCCGATACATTTCCACGGTCCCAAAAAAAGATAAGAATTAGTTACAGTGCAAGTACTACAGTGACCTACATAAACACAGTTCGTTTGTAAACAGGAGTCGAGAATGATAGGAACAAGCAGCTAACAGGGAAATGGTGGCAGATTTTAATCATCATTGGCTTTAAGCAAACTATAACAATATTCCCGCACCTTTGCCCCCATCCCCAACTCTACCCTACCTGCACGGAGCAGCTCAATTGTGTCTCAAGAAAAATCTCCTCTGCAAAACAAGCGTTATATTACCACAGCCCATTTGTCCTTGGCATTCAAACAGAGCAGCAAGATTTTCTGAACAAGAAAGCCTCAGTTTCTTGGGAGGCTCATAAATTCACACAATGTGTTTTTAAAGAGTCAGATCACTCCGAATAAATAAGAAATAACTTCATCCCTGGGATTAAAGGTGGCCCAAAACCAGAATGAGCTACCAAAAGAGGGAAAACCAGATCTCCTTCAGTAAATCAGGAAGCAGGGGATGCCACAGTACACACTTTCACTTGGCATCTATTTGGAGGTACATTTCAGTGATGTTAAAGGAGGCAGGGGACACCTGCAGAGCAGGACCAGCCTTTCAGAGCTACCCGAGGCAAGCACAGCGCACAGGGAGTGCTGAAGATGGTGGGACATCTCAGCTCCCGATCTCACACCCCAGCTACAAGGCTGATGCCAGGATGACTCCAGACCCTTCTGCTCTGACCAATCTGAAAAGAGGCAAAGCCCTCACCTGAAGCCCAGGCCACACAAACACCAGTTTCAAATGCTACCAAAAGTTTTAAAAATCATAGAACTGGGGGCAGAAGAAGGGAGGAGCTGGTAATTGGAGCATTTGGGGTTTGTTGGCTGGAGGACAGGGGTAAGTTGGTTTCAATACATAGAGCTAGTGGTACACAACCAGGCCCTGCCATGGCAGCAAGCTAGGGGAACTACAGAAAACCACTCACGGTTGTCGAGAGCTTTCCTTCGTTCTTCTGCACGTAGACAATCGCATCCCGCACCAGGGAGAAGAGGTTCAGGAGGACATGCTCCATGTCATAGATGCCATGCATGCCTTTGGTCAGCCCCTCCAGCGACCCGATGTACTCTCGCCAGTGGTTATCGATCTCTACGACGCCCGCCAAGCATCCTTGCATCACCACACCACAGTAGCTGGCACAGGGCTTGGCCAGGACGAGCCCGTGGCAGTGAGAGCAGTACCACATCTTTAGCAGTGCTCGTCCACAGTCCTTGCTGAATTTTAAGTGGTCAGTAGTGTTTATCACCTCGATCCCCAGGTTGAGCGCCTGCAGAAAGACTCGTGTGGCCTGCAGTGACTTGGACACCTGCGTCATCATCATCTTCGGGTAGTTACCAAAGACTTTGAGGTCTCTCCTGGCTGCCCGCAGGCACTCAGTCATTTCCACAGAGGGATCAGGGAAGCCAGGATTAATCAAGTGAGAGTAAACCAAAGGGAATAAACTGTCAAAAAATTCATTTATCATGTCATTAACACTGATGTCAGAGCCCAATATGTACAGCGAGACATCAGTAAAAAGTTCTCCAACAAACTTAAGAGCTCTGGGCCCCATGCTCTGGTAGTGGGTCCTAAACATGCTGTTGGTGAAGTTTCTTGCATGCCGTACTACAATCTCAAAGGCTTCTGCAAAACAGAACAAAGAAAAGAAGTTATTAAGAGACCATGAGCTCAGGAACAGGGAGGATAACATTGTACCGCATTGCTGCTGCAAAGGCTGGTCCCATCCTGCCCGCTTTGGGTCACACGCCTGCTGGCAGCCGTGCCTGCTGCAAAACTTACCCGCATCAGCTATTTTCAGGGGAAATGCATATATTCTTTAAACACAAGCTACATTTCAAAATGGCAAAAACTATGATCTAGTTAACATTTCAGCTTTTAAAGAAAATATTGATTCAAGAAAAGGGCTAGACTGCAATTTCTTTCTCTCCCTCTTTCATATTGATTTGAAATTAACACGAATTCTATCGCAAGACTTAATTTAAGGCAGAGATAAATGTTTGACAAACTGTACAGTGTTTAAAATTAGGAAACAGTGAATGCTGACATTCCATTATGAAAAGGAAAATATTTATAGGAGCTTAATCACAGAGGATATTCGGACTCAACCCCCAGCACCTGCCCTGCACTAAGTGTCCTCAAAGCCATTTGAAAAGCCCCTGCAGTGCTGCAGCTTTCCCAAATGCACCAGGCTCACTTCAGCTGCAGATCCAACATTTCATCTGCCCTGGACATGAGCTGCTCCGTGGTCCAAAGTGATGCTGAGAGCCGACGACACAGTGTCCATTTATGGGTGCCCAGCCAGGACCACTCTCACACGCATCAGGTTGTGCCAAACTGCCCTGTGAAGCTCAAGTTTTACACGGAGACCGTCAATTTGCTGGGAAAAGCCAGGGTGGATTTTCCCATCTCTACCTTCAAAGACTTGAGGACTTTCTGCCCACACCTCCTCCGCGCGGCAAGGAGAGCCTCCAGCAAGCACAGTCACTGCGCGGTTATTCCCTTAATTACAGCCCTCCTCACCAGGAGGCTTCCAAAATATCCATACCCAGGTACACAAAGACAACATACCTCCACACGCCTCAGTGTGCAAGTTAAAGCATTAGAAGGGGAGCCCACCAGTGCAAACTAAAGTCTTTTTCTTCGGCCAACTCTCTACCAGCCTGTGTCCCACCCTCCAGGGTACTATTCATAAAATGCTAAAAATAATGAACAGCCTCTCGGTTCACAGGTTACTGACACCCCACGATGTAATCGCTCTCAACTGTGTCACTCTGGAAACACACATCCAGGCTCAATTTGCATGAAAATTATTCATGTTCAATAATTAAAGGGAATGTTTAATTTTTAAAACCGTAAGTGTTATTTTTCCCATTTGTTAAGGCTGGGATGCAGCTGAGCGTGGCCTGACGCCTGTCCATGGGGGTTTGGTATCAACGCTATCACAAGCAAGATCAGGCCTTGCTGCTCGCCCTGCATAACCTCTCGCGTTACTCAAGAGCTTTTGAGACCATCACATCTCCAGGACTTCCAACTCTTTCTTCCCAGGTGCACCCTATGCGGGCACGCCTGGTGGGACAGGGACCCAATGCTGTTTGCTGCCCCCCACACCAGCATGCAGAAAGCTATGGTGTAAGCAGCGATCAAAGCAGAAATTACCAATACACTTGCAAACAGTGTCTCCATCCCATCTGGTGCCTGCACCCCTCTCGGGCGTGCCACTGAAGCATTTTGTCCACAGCTCCCAAAACCCGCACCAGGACTGCCGCAGCGAGCCCAGAGCAACCATCTGCGGTCCCAGACGACAGCAATCCTTCCTAACACCACAGATTGAGGGATGCAGCAGCGCAAGGACACAGAGCTCCTCTCTCCATGCCTCCCTCACCACGACAGCAGGCATCTCGCTCTTCACACCCATACAGAATATTGCAAAGCTCTCCAGGCACAATGGCACGTCCGACGCGGAGTGGGGTAAACGTGTGGGCTATGCAAGCAGAGCAAATTCTGGTTGCACTGTTATTAAAAGTTTTAAAACAAAGAAAGTCTCTTTAAATAGGGCACATAGATTACGAAACTTTTTTCTCTCCTTCATCCTCAAGAGCACCAGAATAGCTTTTTCCTCAAAGAGCACACAGCACTTTCTGGGCCAGTGTTTTTTCTGACAGCACTGCAGACGATGGCAGGATTTTCATGCTGTGCCTTACCATTCGCCTTTAACCTCTTCTCTGTTAGTTCCCTTAGAAAAAGTCATCCCTCTTCCCTTTTCTTGCTCCTCTGTGTTTTGCAAGTTACCATCAGAGCCAAGAGACTCTTCGCTGATTAGAAAAATATTCCAAGCTCCTATGCAAACCTCCTACGGCGAGAAATGCTTCAGAAAGGAATCGAGAACAGTGGTGTTATCAGAAGAGTATGCACACACAGTCCCACTGCTTTAAAGGTCATGACACGCACGTAATTTTTATCATAACAACTGGCTAAGAGTGTCTATTTTATGCACCTTGGAGCCTTTGCATATATCCATTGGAGAGCACAACAGGGACTACAAAAGCACACGGAGCCTCCTGCTGCCCTATTAATAGATGCAAGAAATAATAAAACTTTGTAAAAAAAAAAAGTCTTACAGATCCAAAATCTCTCACACCCTAACTCCCCTAGTAGACGCTTATTCTGAAATATTCCTCACAAAGGGCTGGCTGCAAGAATTTTCAGCTGCCAGCAGCAGAAGTGACCCATGCCAGACTGGAGCACTTCAAAGAGGAAGAAACTTTGTGGGTCAGTCGCCTGTGCTCCCACGGGTGAGCCTCGCAGGGAAACGGAGGGGATGCCGCATTATGGAAGAGGCACAGGCTTCTGCTCCCCCATAAAATCCCACAGCCTGGATTTGCTGCTGGTAAAATCTGCCCTGCTCATAACATGGCATTATTGAAACTCCTGTTGCTGGAGGACAATTGAATCTTTTCTTTCTTCTATTTATTTCAAGGATATTTTTAAAAAATCGGCAATTTAAGGCAGCTGGTTTGCAGGTCTAGCTCAACAGAGTAAATACCTCAACAGCACTGATAAAGCATAGCATCAGACTTGCCCCCAACTTCCAGCAGGCAAAGGTACTGCATGGCAGAGCGGAGCTCATGTCTTACCGTCTCCACCACCGTAGCTATGCACACACAGCAGAACTCAATCATGCCACATGGTTATTTATCTGCTTTTAAAATATTTTCTAATGTGATCAGTAGGGAAAAAAAAAAACCCCAACACTAAAAAAAATAGTTTTGTATGCACTAAAATTTAAACAGCCCTGATCCACAAGTCCGGCTTGGGGAGATGACAGCTTGAGCCGCCACGGAGCACCACTCCAGAAAGTCAGTCCTGCCTGGGTAGCTCTTAAGCACATTTCATCCGCAGGTACCTAAAGGTGCTGAACACATACACAAATTGTACTCCAAAGTCATTTCAGTCAGCACAGGGACAAAACCTGGGAGCAACTTAACCATGCACAGCACCACGGTGCTCTGTCCCAGGATGGATGGGAAGAACCATACCCTGCCCAGGTGAAACAAAGGAACCGTATGCAGGATATGAGCCAGAGCACCATCAGAAAAGCATCGAACCTGCTGCACTAGTACTATAATCTGTTGACTATCTCTGTCAAGGGCAGTTTATCAGGGCTCCCAAAGGATGCATGAAAGCTGAAACTCTACTCTAGACCACAGTTATCAGGCATCAGTTCAAAATCATGGGCTATTACTTATTTTTCCAGCAGGACTCTCGGTAAAGCACCTGGAAAGGAATTGCTGCCCGGTTCCAGTGGCCAGGAAGGAAGGACTAAGCTGCTTTCAAAGTGCGAAAGCTCCCCAGAACACAGCCCAGGGAGAGCTGCACGGCCACTGCAAACTGGCAATTAGAGAAAAGAAAATAAATTGTCGAAGAGCATAACAGTGCCCTGAGTGGGGATTACTGGCAGGGGAAGGAAATCACTGCGTTCTCAGCTCAGATAATAAAAGTCTGCTGCTTAATAAAAATGCCAGCTTTCCTGAGAAGGCGTGTTCACTCTTGAGCTGCAGCTACTTCAAAGGGGCCGATGCTGGGGCCGGAGGAGCTCCGGATTAACCTGCTGGCTCCCCCAGGCTGCAGGAGGCCCCAGCCAAGTCTGGGACTTGATGGGTTTATTTAAGAAATTACGTGATGCAGTTGTCTGAATCACAAGGAGCCGGCGCGAGCGACCCCAGCGAGCCATTCCCGCATGGCATCCCCTGGAGAGGCAAGAGCTGCAATCCAATGGCAGCTGCAGAGCCAGAGCAGTGACAGAGACAGCACCCAGCCCCAACACAGCACCCCCAGGTCTGAGCTCAGCAGGTGCAGCTTCACAAGCAACTGAAGGTGTTTGGAAAGGCGCTGCTGCCGGGAACAGGGAGGTCTGTCCTCTCTCTGCACTCCCATGCCAGCTCACCAAAAACCAGCACCACGACAGCCATCGTTGCAGCCACGTGGAGCCACCTCCCTGCACCACCGCGGCCACGGGGAGAAAGCGTGAGCTGTCACACAGAGGGGAAAGCAGGATCCACCATGGCAGTCGGACACCGGGACGTGCCTGCCCCTCCATTACTGTGCTGCTGTTGTTTTGCTGCCAACACAAGCTTCCCACAGGGACAGCTGCCCTTCTCCGTGCATCACAGCACACCACACGAGTCCCCGTTGGCAAAGGCACATGAAAGACAAGGGAGCCGCGCAGCAAAACTTGCTGCATTAGCAGCCCATCTTCCATAGTGCATCTTGTAAGGGAACAAAGTGGGGTAGAAGTGCTGGATTGTGTGACATCTAGTCACCCCCAGCACATGGACACCAAGCTGTTAAAACTGCACCTACAACCTTGATTTTACTGTTTCTTGACATCTGGGCACACAAACCATGCAACCATAAAGCTCTCTCTGAGCAGGGAAGCTCCCACCATGGCTGCTCCCACTGCCCGTCAGGAGCTGAGCTCCCAACTCCCATTGCACCTTTGCAAAAGATTCTTTTCTTAAAAACTGGCCAATTGTTTCCTGACATTTAAAGCCTTATCTTGACCACGTAAAGATTTGTCTTCACAGTAGAGGAACTACAGTGTTCGTTATTCCACTGCAAGAGCTCGTAAAGACAAGGCCTGGTTTTATTTTTTGGGAGACAGACAGGCAAGTAATCCTAGACAAGGTCACAGTGGCACCATCATGTTGCTGCCTCCCCATAAAAGCTTCTGGGCCATCTCCTCCAGGACTTTGTGGCCAAATGGCAAAACAAACAAGAAACTAATTTCCATGCAGCAGAAACCTCCCTTGAGATCAACACAGACCACTGGCATCCAGCTGAATTTCTCTCTCTGCAGATGGTGATGCATTTTGTGATTCACTGCACCTTTCATAGGATGCTGCTGCTTGGAAGCGCCCCGGGCTGCAGGCTGCAACGCCACACGCAGCGCTTCCCTGTCCTGCTCACCAGCTCCACGTACAAAAATGCACTTTGAACACCTTTTGGGTGTGAATGTGCCCCTTCTCCCTAAATAAGTCTCATCTATGGATGCGACTGCTCCAGGGCAGCAAGTGAACCAGCTCCTGAAGCTCAGTGCATTTGTTGAAGTCCCTCTTTCAGGCTCTGATGGCTCTCCCCATGTACCTCGATTTGCTCCCCAGGCCCCTTCCCTGGAGGCTCCCTACTTGCAGGACCTGGCACCAAACTCTCTGTGCAAGGCACAGCAATAACTGCAGGGGCCAGAATGCCCCCGGCCCGGCCAGACTTCACCTGCTGAGCTGCCCTGGCTCTTCCTGCTCCCTGGCACTTCCCTGCCAACGGTAAAACCTCATTTACTACCTGTGAAATGATCTATTGACGCAAATCCTCTCCCTTCACTCCTCAGGACACAAATCATGTTGGGAGAGAATGAGGCATTGGGATCCCTCAAGCCCACGATGGGAATCTTTTCCATCCTGAGACAAAAACATGGGTCTCCAGGCAGGGTGGTGGAAAATTCATCAGTTAATTAACTTGGTCCTAACGCAATCGCTGCACCCCCTTCAGATCCAGGGTTTCTAAACCTTTGAAAGTCCCGTACACCTAAAAACCAAAAACGCTCAGCCCCCCCCACAAAAAACCACCAATGTTCATGGATGGGAATTCAAACATCCATCAAGGAAATGCTAAAAGTCTTTTTTGTAAGCTCACCAAAACATTTTCTGACACGGCAATTGCCGCGGTACTGCTAGGAAGCAGTGAAAGGAGCCATAGGCATTCACATGTGAGTAAGCTCTAAAGGAAATACTTCTTTAATATCTCCAATGAATCAGACAACTTCAGACTCACTGCAACAGCCCGTGTTCCTGAAAGACACACAAAAGAGCTCACCAAGAGAGAAACAACTGTTTGCAATAACAGCCTGGCTGCCACAGGCACTACTGGTGAGACGAACCGCAAGTCATTTTTCAAACAGCAGGTAATATTTATTTACAAACTTGGAAAAGGTTTGCAATATACTGAGCAGAAAGGAAACAAAATCCAAGAGATTTTCCCCTGGCAGCAATAAGAGCAGACTCCAGATTTGTTCCGTTATGATTTACACTACACTGCAAGTTTTTAACAACGTTATCTGGAGACAAAAGCTCTTCTAAGCAGCATAATTACTTTTGTCTGTGGCATTACAAAACCCATAAGATGGTGCCACTGCTGCTGTTACAGGGCTTGTTTCTCTGAGCACATTTGGGTTTAGAGCTTAGGAAATGCTTTTTTTTCCAACTATGACACAGCCTTTTGGATTACTTTTACAATATTGTCACTATAAAAATTATGGACTCGAGCTCCCAAGCTTATGAGATTAGCTTCAAAGCATTAGTAATAAAAATTAGAACGATTCAGTTATTTTGTCTTCTAAATTTTAAGCCATGAAGGTTTGCGCTTTCTAACTTTGCTCCATCACCACCAGACCAAGAGAGGAAAGGTCTCTGTCCAGTCTTTAAATGAGAGGAGGCTCCCTCCAGCTCCGTGCCCACCACCCTCGCTCCCGCAGGAGCCAAGTTAAAAGTTTCCAAAGCCAGTGCTGCTCACCAGCCAAAGCCAAGTCATTATGGTCTTGTCAGAAAAGCATCTTCTAATTATCTGTGCCTATCAAAAGGCCAAGCTCCAAAGCCATTTATTTTTAATTGTTCAGCTTATCTAGTGCCCTGGCATTTTGAAATACACAACTCCCTGAAGTTTCTAATAAAAATACTGTATGCCAGCATCTCATTATACCCACTCAAAATGCCCTGAAAACACGCTCCTATTATATTCCAGGTAACAGTCCAACTGTTAGGCAATTAGTCACACCGCGGTTCACCCATTTATTACTTACATCTCACACACAAAAACTTTGTTAATGCAGACAGCAGAGCCCACCAATGCAAGCTGCTATAAGCCCAGAAGCAAGGAGACAAGAAACACTAGTGCCCGCAGCTCCCCACCTTCAAGCAGCCTCTCACGGTAGTCCATGCCCGGACCCTGCCTGGAGGGAGTTCAGTGCAGTGCTCCATACCCCGTGCAGGCATCCGCATCTCGTGACAGCAAAAGCCAGGTTTCGGGATGCTGGAGGGGACCACAGGAAAGCAGCTTGTCTTTTGAGGGGCACTGGGATGCCTTGAGAGATTCCTGGAGACCCTCAGGAGTACCCACTTCGATGTAGGAAGCCCACACTCTAAGTGAAATTTCAAAAAAAGCCAAAAAAAAAATCTCACAGCAAACACCTCTTGAAAATGACTCTGCAGTAAAATCTTTTCTGGGGCTTCATGCTTGAACACGTGGCTGTGGCACTTTTGCTTAAATATGGGTTGCACATCTATTGTATAATTCGTTTTCCCGAGCATCAAGAAATATTCTGTTTTGTGCCATGACAGATGTGTGAATGCTTAAGAGATTCCTGAAAATTTAATAGAGAGTTAAAAATGCAAACAGTCAGGGCTGGCACAAGTGGTGGATGAACATGATTCTGCATCAAAACCAAGGGGAATGGGAGGAATAAGGTCCCAGAGAAGCAGGCTCAAACCGAACCCTGGGAGCACAAGTAGGAAAAGTGGAGACAGAAGGATGTAAAGGCTTCTGCAGCAAACAAGGTAGCTCTCTTGTGCTGGTAAACTGTCAGACCAAAGAAATATAAGCCTCTCCCCATGCAACCCACGTCCCCATCCTGGTGCTGAAGCCCACATAAGGGCTGGGGTTCAAGTGTCCAGGCTTCTCTCCATCACTGGGCACCAGTTTAGGGATGCACCGTGCAGCAGAACTGCTGGGAAGGGGCACGGCAGAGCCCAGATGCAGGAGTGCCCAAGGACGAAGGGAAGCCTTTGGCTTGGAGAACCTCAAACTCTGCACCCACCATTTGTGTGGGTGAACACTGCTCCCACAGAAGCGATTTACCGCAAAGGAAACGGTGTTTTTATCCTCGTCCAGTGCTCTCCGAGACAGCTGGGAGTTTGCACTACAGAGAGCAAGAAACACACTGCTGCTCCCCAGCGCAGGGACCGCTGGGGTCAGAGCAGTCTCGCCCCAACCCCGCCTCGTGGGAAGGCAGAGGCAAGTGCTGAGCTGGCAGAGCTCGGGGTCAGCCGATGAGGAGTTCACTTTCAGCCACACACAGAAATATGTACACTCCAAGTATTTCATATTTTCCTCTTTCCCTCTAAAGGGGAAAAGTTAATTAAACCAATCCCACAGTGCAGAAAATAAATCACTGAAAACAGCACCACCAGGCTTTTGTTATGTTATAGTTATATCAATAACATGCCCAGAACTCATGTCACATCACTGGGGAACTTTCACCTTCACCATTTTACTTTTTTTTTACCCCAAATATTTACACTCTTTGCTTCTAGTCTCTCCTACCTCTCCAAATTGCTGCAGAGCCAACAGTCTCCATCTACAACTCTTATTTTGAGCCAGCTGCTCAGCCAGGGAACACAGCCCAGTGCAGCAGGAATAGCTTCAAAAACCCCGGGAAAGGGGCATTTCTGGCCTGAGTAACCGAGCAGACAGAGATATCACAGATCCAGGCATTTTACCACTGCAAAGCCACATCTGGGGTTGTTTTGTTTTTATTTTTAAACACAAAGTGCATTTCCAAAAAAGAGAGGAGACACAAGGAAACCAGCACTTGGTCACCCCCCCAGCCATATTTTACTAATTGGAGGCTCCAACATCCACCTAATGGGGTTATAAAGATATCAAAAAAGCAGCATGCCTCTTAAAAGACAAATGACGAGCCACATTTCAAGCAGAGGGCAAGTGATTCCATACACTCCCTCCCAAATTTACAAGCCAAGACCAGGACACCAGTTTGTATAGTTCCTCCATTTATTTTAAACTAAAAGTTACAAGCAACTTCTGAAAAAATGCATGCCTAGCAAATTCCTTTATTCCAGAATAAAGGAAGATAGAGCAAGCCACGAGGTCAAGTTGAGCTTGTATTCAAAAATTCAAAAAAAAGTCTTTGGAAGTGCATTGGTCTCAGTAACCTTAGAGCAAGGCAGATCTGAGACAGGTTTTCCAGCCTCCCTTTCATTCCAGCGGGCTTTTATCAGCCTGTTAAGTCTCCAACAATGGAGAGCAGACTATTTATTTAAGAAGCAAATTCCTTCCTTTATAATCTCCCCTGGCCAAATTCTCTTTAAAGTTATCTCAACTGTCTGATGAAAAGCAAATGGCAGAAGATCACTTCTTGATCCCCATAGTAACACAAAGGACTTGCACTTATTTAAGGGCACCTGTTGACCGTTTTTAAGTCACTCCAGCCCCTTTATTTCTGATTTCAGCTTCCTACCTGTGCTAGCACAACTTGGGAAAGGCATTTGCTCAGTAACATACAGCAACCAACATCAGTGTAACTCTCTTCCCCTAGGGTGGCTGTTCCCAAGACACAGAACAGTGCTCGGGCTCTCAAAAGCAATTTAGTGATTTTTAAGCCGATTTTGTCTCAAGACACCTCAGAGAAGGACAGGGGTTTCCAACATGGAAATAAGACCGTGTATCACCTCAGTAGCACAAGTGCAACCAGTCCCTCCAATGGTCTCTGGCAGCATCCAACTCTCTGGGCACACACAGAGTATTTTAGCAGCATCTTGCTCGACACGGAGCAGGGTACCCAAACCCCCGTCCTGTCTGAGATGCCATGGGGACACACAGGACACCATACCCACACCAGCACCACTACAACAGGGCTCAGGACATCCCAGACACACAAACCCCAGGCACCGTCTCCACCCATAAAAAAAGGAGGACCTACCCATGGCCTCACTTTCCAGACTTAGCACCTTCCAAAAATTGAACTCACTTCTTTCCTTCCTTCCGTCCTCTCTGGTATCTTGAGCAGAGGTCCCAGAACAACTGGCTGTTTTGCTGGGGTGTTTTGGGTATTGGGGTTTTTGTTTGTTTGTTCGTTTGTGGGGGAGGGTGGTTTGGCAGGGGTTTTTGGTTTGGTTTTTTGTTGATCATCTTTGTTTGTTTGGTGGGAGGGTTGGTTTGGTTGGTTTCGGGGGG
>NW_008796175.1:892657-895794 GCF_000699145.1 Aptenodytes forsteri | reverse complement strand
GGGTTGTTGGTGGGTTTTCTTTGTTTTGGTTTTGTTTTTTAAGTTGATGCATGGGCAGGTTTGTTCCCAGGGAACAAACAGAAGGTGAGACATCACATCCTGGTGGCACCAGTTGAGCCCACGTCTGGGTCATCCGCAGCATCCCACATGGTTCCTGCATCCCCCTTGCCCTGGCTCAAAGCCCCATTTTGATTAACACTCATTTTAAAAGGAAGATGTTTTATCGTCTCCTTACTCCCCCCTGTAAGAGCGAGGCAGCTGTTGTAACGGGCACGCAAGATGATAATTTGGCTTTCAAGAGCAAGGCTCACCACTACTGCTGCCAGAAATGGATCCGAGGCTCCAATGCCCGCTCCAAACGGGCTTTCCTTCAAGAACATGAATAATCCTCTGCAAAGTAATGGCACTATTCATCTCTCTAAAGTTCCTCGCAGGCTTAAATCCCTTGCTGAACAGGGGGCCACGTGTTCAGCTGCGTTCCCAGTAAATTAAAATTCAGCTTGTTCTTTTTCTGAAGAGAAACACGGAGAGTATCGATCGATAAATTTACCAAAAGTTTTATGGCAGCTGGTTTTCTCAGTAATAGAGCAACCACTGTTCAGACATGGTTTAACACATAATCTCCAGATCAATAAAACTTTTGATTTATAAATAATGATAAAAAAAGGAGCAAGGACAAATATGCTTGGGAAAAAGTAAATACTTTCTCCAAAGGATATTTTCAGCGTAATCCTCTCAAAATAAAGACTGCGTATTTCAAAGGCTGCATGTGGAAACCAACAAAGAATATGTTATCTAACAAAGTTGAAAATTCATATTCATCATTACGATGCTCCGACTAGTCTATTCTGCAACTCTCAGCACGCAAGTACGTGACCTTCTTCGTGGCATTTGCTAAGCACTAGCTTCTCATAACTCCAGAATCTTTTTTTCCAAAGAAAAGTTACCACCCAGAGACACCACTCTTCTGAACACTTCCACACAAGGTATTTCCTTACTGCAAATGTTATGTTTATTATAAAGCCTTTCCTAGGCATGAAAAACACAGGTCAGAGAGGATTATAAATCTTATCACCTGACAATTTTTTCAATTACTGTGCATGTTAAAATGATGCTACCACAAATAGGTTGCAAGAGATATGCTGGAAAAATCTATTAACTTACTGTAAATCTATTTAAGTTGGGAATTCACGCCTTGCAGAATTTTACCATTAATCCTGAGAATTAGTTTATTGCTAGACAGGGAGGGCAGAGCCCATGAAGGTCATTTCAAAGATGTACTGCACCATGGCCTGTCTAAGGACGCCCCAATCCAGGTATTTAATGTGTTAGTGAGTCTTTGAGTAAGTGCTCGCATGCTCCCCTTTACAGAGATACTCTGCTGAATAAGAAAAAGCATCACCTTTTTCTAAACCTTCACATTGCTTCTCCTCCCTTCCACAGTCTCCTCTTGCAGTGGAAGCACTGACATATTTGAGAGGTTACAACAACGTATGTACAATTATTCAGTTGCTTTGGGAATCAACACCTGATATTTTTTTATATCCATGAAGAAAAATCAGAGAGGGAAGAGCCTCAGGTTCAAATACAGAGACTTCTGGTCCAAAGGCAACCGCCTTCCCTGGCCCAAGCCCACCACTGTTCCTGCCGTGAAGAATATTTTCCCTCAAAAAGCTATTCTTCGTTGACTTCTTGTCAAGAATCAAAAAATTCATTTCCTGTGAGGTCTGCACTTAACTGACTGGCTCAGGCACGTCAGAGATGGATCCTTCTTGATAACGGAGTAATGGGAGTTTTTACAGCCTCTAGAGACAGAAAGAAGAGCCAGCCCATTTTCCGCTATCTGAATTGATCATTTGCTGTTTGTCCTCTGAAGGCATCGGCGAAGGAGAGCTCACGGACTGTCAGCATCCACCACAGCTCAGCCGCTGCACAGCCTCTCACACAAGCAACATGAAAGGGATGGAGGGGAAAAGGAAAGGAATTAAATGCTGGCAGCCCAGAGTCATGCCCACATCCCCACCGTGCCTCTGGAAGATGGGAAAGGGTAAGCGTCCTCTTTGCAAACAGTATCCCATTTTTATATCAAAATATATTTTCCTGTTTGAAGTAAATAGCATTCTCCTACACATGGCCTTGCTTTTCTTCAAAGTTTTCATCTTTTCATACAAGACCCAAGGACCTTGGAAGGTCCTTTTCCCAAAGACCTTCCTGAAGGTGCCCCAGAACAGCCTCCCCCGAGCCAGGACATAAAGGGCAAAGCACCAGGGCAGTTTTGCCTTAGCTGATGGGCAGTCTGCACCCCTTCATCTACGGATGCCCTGAACCCCCTTTAGTGAAACCTGCACCCTCTGTCCGTCGGCTAACAGAGGGACCTTTGCAGGCAGGGAAAGAGCAGGGGCCAGCGAGGGATCAAAGATGCTCTACGACATCCCTGCACCCACAAGAGCCTTTCTGGAAAATACAGTTGACCATGGCCACATTGCAGCCCCATGGCCGCCCTCCCCACGTGCTTTTCCATTACAAAACACTTCACAGATTCCCTTCGTCTTCAGGGCAGACAGGGAAAGCAAGTGACCAAAACCAACGGCATCACCGGCACAGAGAGGGGCTGCTCCGTACGGCCGTTCAGCAGGCTCCTAGGGTCAAAGGCAGAGTGAAAATGCTGCCAGCAAGCAGACGGGACGGACTTGCTCTGTTGCTGACGCTTCTCCCCAGACGCGGTCCATTCGCTGTGACAGACTTTGGAAAAGCTCCTCCTGACTTCCAGAAGCAGCAGCTCAAAGCAGGTCCACGCAGACACGGACCCAGCCTTTCTCTAAAGCATACAAAGTCGGGCACAAAGCACTCATTTTTCCCTTGCACACAGCAGCCCGCTCTGCTATTGCTAAGCCCGAGGTTGCACTGCAAACCTCCCTCCTCTTTCTGTTACCAATTTGATGGCATTTTACATGCCTAAGAAATCTAAACTGCAATAAAACCACAGTGACAAAACCAAAACTGGCGATGGAAAAAGCAGTTCCTGCCCAGCGTGGTTGTGCAGGGAGCATGTTAAAAGCTGTCTGGAGCAAGAGTCATTAAAGTTTGCAAACATGCAGCGCTCTTAACTCCCCCCAGACACCACCCCCCCCCCTCGG
>NW_008796175.1:875092-892637 GCF_000699145.1 Aptenodytes forsteri | reverse complement strand
GCTTTACCCCCCCCCAGACACCCCCCCCCCCCCCTCGGCCCAGACAAAGAGCCCATGGACGCCAGGGCTGCAGAATCTCCCCATAAACACTTTCATTTTAAGCCAGTTTAACTGGAAAAAGGTCAAGACCAGTAACAGCACAACATGTGTTATCGGTTAAACAAAGTTAGCAGCTATCAGTTAAACAAAGATCACTTAGACACAAACCAAATCAAAGATCCTCTGTATTTCAGGCACCCAGATGAATCTCTAACACCCTACTAAGCCTCTGTGTTTTATGGGCAGTCACCATGAAGTCAGCATTGAGGTTTTTTTTAATTGCACGTGAATTAATTAACCACCCAGGTAAACAGACTACAACTTAAAAAAAAAAATGGGTAACAACACAAAAAGCTAGAAGTGTCATCTACATCTCCACTGCCCAGAGCAACTGCTGTGTTTCTGATTTCCCATCATCAAGTACCATCTAAATTATTGCCCAATTTGTATAGACAGCCAATAGACTATTTTTCTCCCCTGAAAGCTCAAATACAGATACCTATTAAACGTGTATTTAATGAGAAAGCTTGCTCTTTGCACACTGAATGTTTTCATACCATGTCATCTTAGGTATATAAATACAGTCAGGATTCAAACTGGTGTATTCCCTGCTCCAATAAGTGATACTTGTAGCGAAGTTTCACCTTTGACAAAGGCTGAATCTATTCCCAACCGCGGGAATTGCTCTCACGTCTTGCACAATCTGTTGTTTTTCCTGAAGCCCCAGCTTTGGGCAGAGCGGATTACATAAAGACCTCAGTTTACAATTAAAAACCAAAACAATGCAGCCCTCACTGCTGTGGGAAAAAGCTTGAAAATGTGACCTGTAGTGCCGGAAGACAAGAAAAGCAAATTAAGGAAAACCTCACAATGTATCCTTTTTCAAACTTACCAATTTTAATGCCGATCACATTGTTCTTAGGGCTTTAATCAGGATTTCGTAATGCCCCGAGGTTATGGGAACTGAAAACCACATACTTCTACTCAAATGAGACAGCAAAACATTTTGCAAATTCATCTTTCCTATGAAGATACTCATGTTTCATCCTAATCTTTACCTCCCCACTAAGGCAAAAATTTACTGAAGTCTCCCAAAGACTTACTATGGGCAAAGTGCCACAAAAAGCTTTTTTTTTTCCAGAATATCGGGGTAACCCTACTCTGATTTGGGTGAGTCCCAGCCTTTACCTTTATAAAGTAACAAAAAACCCGCCTATTTTAAAAGGGGGGGGGGGGGTGGGGGGGGTGTCTTACTCTTCCCCATTTCCCAGGCTGACATGCAATTTATCCCCCGGACCTAACAAGCGGCATGTAAGCACAAGATGCAATTTCAAACGGCGCCAGACCACAAATGATTCCTCCCAGATGCGGCAGTGGAAGTTTGGACATGTTTTCCCCGATGGCTCAGCAGCACCGGAGCACAGCCCCGACACCCCCCGCGAGGGCTGGGGCTGCCCACCCTCCCCAACACCCGGGTGCGGATGGCCCTCCCTGAAAACAGCCAAATTTCAGTGTTGGCCTCCAGAGCTAGGAAAGGAAAATTAAGGAGAAAAAACTAATTTCCTTTGCTCCTGAGTGAATTATTAGTTACAGTTCCTGTCCCAAAGTGTTTCTGCTGGCCTAAGCAGCATGGACAGGAAAAAAAGAGAGTTAGCAAGTGGCAGGTTCGTATTTAGCAATACCAGTACATTAGCCTGCATACAGCAGGAAAAAAAAAGGGGGGGGGGGGATTACAGGAAATGTTAAGGGCTCCTCTCTGAGCTTAGCTACTTCACATATTCTGCTGTCAAATCTGAAGTTAAAGCTGAAAATCCCTCGTGTGCACAGAGTTATTCCAACACCACCAAGCTGTTACACTATTTTGTCATCCCCATGCAAACACCCTGAGCAGGGAGGCGTAGCTGCAGCCGTAAGCAGAGCGAGCCCAGGCCTCACATGGAATATATATGATAGAAATTCACTTTTGCACATCAAAAATCAGAATAATTGATTTTATAAAGAGAGGGGTCAGTGACACTCACTGTAGAAGGTGGTAATTTCTAAAGGTACTTTGACATGGATTTGACTGCACCCACTTCTCCAATGCCGATACAAGGCAAAAAGGGTCTGGCTTAAATAACGAGCCACGCGAATGCCTCGGCCGGCTGTGGAGGTGATCTGCAGCAGCCACCCCAAGCCACGTGCAAAGCGGTCTCAGCCTGGATGGGGAGCGCATCCCCACCGGCACCTGCATCTCCCACGCAGGCCAGGGGAGGAAGCCCTGCCCTGGTGCTCCTGCAGCACCATCTCTGCAGCCAGAGACCTCTGATGGCCACCGCCAGCCAGGGAAAGGCTTGTTTCAACTGAAGGACTTAATTTGAGGGTCATCTTTGTGCTTATGCTGGATAAAAGAGGGCGGAGGGGGAAGACTGAAAGTATTTGCAAGTTTATTTAATTTTTGGTGCTTTTTTTAAACCACGTAAACAAACAGAGCATCACTTCCATTCCTCGCTGGTCTTTGTGAAAGGGGACTGGGAGTCCCCACAGCTGGTTTCTTCGCATATGCGTCCACTCTCAAAGTTTTTCTCTCCATCAAGAAAGTGAACTAGACAGTAACATCAGCTAGACAGTAGGAACAAAACAAACGAGCAGAGGCTAAACTGCTTCTCACCCTTTGCATTCCTGCGCAAACCCACTCCTGCAGCACTCCACTCTTCTTCCAGCCCAGGCCTGAAGTTTTAAAACGCTGTCTGCAGAGAGAATTAGGTTGGATTTATTGCAAACACCTCCTCTGGACACTTGTGAAGCAATCTGAGAGCACCTAATGGATTTAGGATTTAGCTAAATTGGTGCAACACAATAAAGAGATTAAGAGCATGGTCAATCACAAGCGATTGAGATAGCGCATCCTTAAAAAGCTACCAGCCATCAGCAAGGTCCGAGAGTAACAATCAAGCAGGGAAAAAGGGGAGCAGAAGCACAGGGCAGAGACTGGGGTTTCCTCCAGCAGAGCCTGGGGAAGGTCTCTACAGAGCTGCACGGGGCAGCTGGCATCGCAGGGACGCAGAGCTGCCCTCGCCAGCACCCCCCCCCCCCCCCCCTGCCACCTCCCCCCCGCCCCCTAGAGCAGAAAGCAGAAGCACAGGGCAGAGTTTCCTCCAGTAGCCCTGCCCTCCCCAACCCCCCCCCCCCCCTCGTCTGACCTCCCTTCCCACCCAACACATCCCTTGTGAACGCTACGGAGAGACCGCATTTGCCACGTATGTACCACCACCACCAGCATCTGTCTGCAACAGCTAGCCAAGGAGTGCTCTCTCTAACTTTAACGTAGGAAAACATTGGCACCGTGATGCATTTGGTCCAACCTCATCCATATAGGAAAAAACCTCACTACATTCTTCTACTACAGGTAACTTCTTTTAATTTTGGAAAAAAGTATTCAAAGAGAATAAACAAATTTAAAATAGCACATTGCTGGATGCAGACCCATTCCCACAGGTGACCATGCACATTATTACCTTCACGATCCAGCCAAGACCTTGTAGGATCATCTCAAAGCCTCGCCTGACCCCACCACGTAGTGAAAACACCACATGGGGCTGAGTCCAAGAGTTTCACGCACTCTGAACACGCAGGGTCTTTCTGAAGCTTGGCAAGGTACACTTTTTCTGGCTTTCACTGCAAGTTTCCATGTGCTTCCCAGAGTCCTCTTCCCCTCCAGCTCCGCTTTGGCACACTTTGCCAGGGGATGTGGGGGAGCAGATTACACACCAGCCTCTCTGCCTGCCGGCAGTTCTCCTCCAGCTGGGCAGAGATGTGGTCCAGCAAGGTCTTCGGGTAGTAGAAAGTGATTCAACTCAGGGAAGCTACAGCAGCAAACTCCATCAGCACTTAAACAGCTCAGCACCACCTTGTGCTGGCTGCAGCACCTTCCAGCCTAATTTCCAAGAAAAAGCTCATGAACAGGTTTGTCATAAAACAGTCTTTTTTGCAGTCCAGGAAAAAATGCGCACCATATTCTGGTTTCATGTTCACAGAGACTCTACACAAGAGCAGAGCCAGCCTCTTCTTAGCAACCTATCAATCACAATCCTTCCTGCACCATTTGTTTCCAAGCAAACAGAAACACTAATAACCTTCCTCCTCCTAATACACTGAAACTGCACATCTTTAGTTCAAACAAGTCCTATGCTATTAGTCCTTACCAATATATAAGCTATCTTCATTTCAGAAGAAGCCATCCATATTCCACGGTTTCAGAATAATTGTTTTTCAAACAAGTTGCAATGAAAGGTTTCCCCCTGTACAGCTCCAGTTCCACATGGGAACACAAGTATCCAAATATTTTGGCTACTGGAATTATACAATAATAGCCTAGCTTATTGCTTCATTTTGTATCAAACTTAGTGAGGCTTCCAGGCATTTACACCGCCAGCAGTCCTTCCCTTACTGTAAAATCTTTTTTATTGACAATTCAATCATGTCAGGTTTGGAACAGTAGACGTACTGATTTGATCAGCTATCATTGGATTTACAATATATAAATGACAGCACCGTATCTGGCCCGCGTCGCAAGCAGCTGCCTTTTATCGATTTATATTCTACTAGCAAGGAAGAAAAATTGCAGCACAATGTAGTGGTATAGTCTCAGATCAATACCAATTTTTTTCTTAATGACACGAAGGCCAAGATAAGGACAGCATAAGTCAAAGCCAGACAGATCAAATTTGCCCAATATCCCTTTCAATTACTGAGGTACATACACAGGGATATGTAACATTATCAAAACGCTTTAAAATTACAAGAGGCTTACAAGGTTGCCCAACGTCCCCACCGGCCCTGGGCATCGTGATGGAGAACCCGGGGCTGCCTGGCTCCATTGGCCACCACACTGCCTTGCCCTTGATGGTTGCAGGCTGAGGCTCCCCGGAGAGCATGCAAGACCAACTCCACTGCCACAAAGCAAGGGACTCCGGTTTGGTACTAACAAAGTCAGCAACACTCGTGGTTACCGATATTTGCTCCACAGCCACATCTTTGGCAGTGCCCAATGTGCTAGGGTGCTGGTGCAGAGGGTCCCTGGTACACTGGGTACCGCCAAAGCACCACAGATGCAAATAAAAGGATGGGGCCAAAAAAGCAGCAAATAGCATTTGAGTATTCCTCCTAGCTCTTCTCTTCAGGTTTAACCCTTCTCTTCTGATGGCCCTGGGGCAGCGATGATGGTGCGCAGTGCCACCTCCCCACCCCTGGGCAAACGATGCACCTACCCCCAGGCATCATCCCAAGGTGACCAAGGAGGAGGGAGTGCAGGTACGCAGTTGTTCAGATACTGTCCCCCACTCTGTAACAACCAGTCTGACCTCATGTCACCTATGGGATCGTATGTTTAACCTGGCAGCAAGGAAAGCCCCTCTGGTGATGTGCTGCTCTTCCCCAGCACGCTGCACAGCCCGGGCAGGCACCACGTGGCTCAGGCACGCTTCCAGCCGCTGCAGGAAGCACCGGCACGGGCTACAGGATTTGGGCTCTTCGAGATAATGCGTCTCTCAAGGTCCAACCCATCAATAATAGAAAGCTCCTAATTATTCCAGTAGTGCTACCATTTCATAAATTCAGTCGTTGCTTAATGAGAAGTTATGAGCAAGCCCTTTCTTCATTAACTCTTCTGCAAGGCACAGGAACAGAAACTTCCCAGCCTAAACCCTCCACACTTAGGCAGCTTAAATTCCCATTCTTAATTGGCAGCTGGAAAGCAGGGTTGTCATGATTTATATGTCTTCTGTACTCCGAGTTTTGATAATTACAAGTTCTGCGTGGCTCGTGATTAATCTATTTGCACCGTATGAATTACAAACCCAAACACATTTGGAAATGAAAATTCATGCACTAGCTCAAGCACAGGCAATGTGACAGTGAAATGGGTGACGAAGTACAAATCAGCCCAAGGCTGCAGTCGAAACAACAGTGCCTGAGATCATCCCTGCAATCTAGTTTGAGATTTAAAAAAAAAAAAAAAAACAACCACCAAAGTTTTCTCCCTCCTCGCTTCTTTTCTGGAGGCAGAAAAGGGCAAAAGCACTTAGATAATTATTAATTTATATGACCTTGATGTGTATGCATTCCTCATCTCTTTAAAATGCATTTAGAGCAGCTGGTATAAAAGCACCATTTAACCAAGGTGTGTGCAGATGCACACGGTTAACAAGAAAACACATTTTTATAGAGGTAAATGGGAAGGAAATCAAATGACTCTTGCTGATTATTCCTGTAAAATTAAATGCCCCCCTTTCCTAACTGGTGCAGCCTTTTGGGTGCTGTGAGCTTGCACACAGTGCTGACCACTGCAGGAAGACAGGACCAGCTTCTGGCCACAGAGCCTGGACGGAGGTGACCAGCCCTGGGGCACCTGGGTGACACGGGCAGGAGTCCCCGGAGAGGGACGCGGGACTGCTCACTGCACTGACAGCCAAGGCAGCAGGGTCCCCTCGGGCACGGAGGACCCAGCGGTCCCACTACATGATATCCCCACCCAAGCACATGCAGAACAGGGCGACCCCGGCATTTCACAGCTCAACGTGGCCATGACCGTTCTGCTCCTTGTCTTGTTTCAGGTGCCGCCGTGTCCAACACTAAGATTTCCAAAGACAAATGGGAAACAGGGACTGGCTTCAGCAGGCACCAACAGCCTTCCCCGAAAACCCCAGAAACAGAGGGATCAGCCACGTCCCTAAGTTCTCTACCTTGGGCAGCTGTGATGCAGCCTCAGTGCTCACCATCAGCCCATCTGGAGATTACAGACCCCCATTTCCAACTTTTTTCAGAGAACAATTTCACTATACCATACATAGCATTTGGGCTAATGCTGGGTTTTTTCCTCCCCTTCATTTCAAGATCATTACAATCCATCCTATAAATCAGCATGTCCTTTTAGTGCAATTACTCTGAAAAAAAAAATGCCATGCAGCAGTGAAACTTTTCATTTGACAGTGGCCACGTTCCAAAAGCGACTGGAACATTACTGCGATTACAGACCCCCATTTCCAACTTTTTTCAGAGAACAATTTCACTATACCATACATAGCATTTGGGCTAATGCTGGGTTTTTTCCTCCCCTTCATTTCAAGATCATTACAATCCATCCTATAAATCAGCATGTCCTTTTAGTGCAATTACTCTGAAAAAAAAAATGCCATGCAGCAGTGAAACTTTTCATTTGACAGTGGCCACGTTCCAAAAGCGACTGGAAAACCTCCCTGCCACTCTGAAAAACAAACATCGACTTTTAATTACCTAAAAGGATGAGACAATTTCCAATTCTGTTGAGAGATTGCTTCTTTGGAATAAATATTTATTGATACCTATACCCCACCTACTTAGTCATTTACTTTTTAAAAAATATGCACGTTTTAAAATGGGTTTACTTTTCCCTCCATCATAAAAAATGCAGGCTACATTTCTCATTCATGAGGGTTTCATTTTTAATCTGCCATCTCAAACAGGTTTGGTCTGCACTTGTGGTGAGAACAGGCATGAGAAAAATAAAACTTTACTTTTAGAAGATTGAAAAAAAAAAATGAAATAAACTAAGCCTCCCCACTGTGTTTGCCTCAGAGAATCCCACAAGTCCTTGTGGCAGCAGATGCAATTTGATGTTCATACCAGGTCCTTGAATCTCATTGTTCCCAGTGCACATTAACTTGACATTTAGAAATATTGTTTTTGAAAGCCATTCGAACATTAAGAAGTTCCTGACTATTTCTAATCTGCAGGGCAGCAACAGAAACAAGGGTGGTAATTTCTCTCCCCCCCCCCCAGAAAAGTAATTAAAAGTTAACCTCGAATAAAAGCTTTCCCTGGAAAATGGCAACACGTATCCTGTGAATGCAGCAGCAGAGACATACGGCAAGTGCCACGGCTGCGCCGACTCGCCATTCATCTAACAGCGCAGTGTGAAGCATGTGCTGGGGAAGACGGCTCTTTCCCTGCTTTTGGGGTGCACCCTGCATGTAGAGCACGCTGGCTTGGGCTCCCCTGCTTGCAAATTCATTGCGGCTGGTTGTTAAAGTTCTGCTGAGAGGCACAAGAACTGAGCGTGCGTGCACCAGCACGCAACACAGCAAAACAAGGCATCTCAGCCCAGCGTGCTCAGGAGCTCCAGCCGCCGTCTGCCTGGACAAGGAAGGAACTTACCCCAGTCCAGGTCCATGCAAGGGTTTAGTGACATGCTTCAGCCCGTTATTTTTAAAGGATTTGTCCAGTTTCTGGAACTGCTGCCCTGAACACAGAGAAAAGGAGTTAAGCCACATTTCCTACGTGCAAGACGGCAGTCAAACATCCACTCTGCCAGCTGAGGGCAAAGCGGTGCCACCCACAGAAGGCTGAGGGAGCGTGCAGTTGTGTACGGAGCAGTTAATTCCCACGCGGCTGCACTGCAGGAAGGGTTGGTGGTTTATTAAAGCTTTCACATGATTTCTGGATTCTTCCTTTCCTCCCCAGGCACCCCCATGCCAAAGTATTACAGATAAAAATTACAGCTAAAACAATTTATTAACTAATAAAACAGCATTAAAACAGCTAATAACATTTTGCAAGAATCCTGGCTGCCTGATAATAAAAAACCAGCCTCATGTGGAAGGTTGCGAAACAACACCACAAAGTGCAAGTCGGGACAGTCGCCTGGGGCACAGCCAGGTCTCAGATACATCCTTGATCTCTTCTCCTGGAGGACATCAGCCCATCAAACTCAGAGCCCAGTTCCTAACCTAGGCAGCCACCACATCAATCGTAGGGCATCTGCAGCTACCAACTTCAGCACAGGAGAGGCCAGAAATCATCCCTCCTGCCTCACGCACAAAGATCTGCTTGATGCTTCCCAGTTGCATCTTTCTCCCCTCCACACCCTGCCTCTCCCTTGCTGGTAGGGGAAACGTCCACTTGACCTATGCCCAAGATCACCCCACCTTCGAGCCCTTCCCTGCCCCTTGCTGTTTCTGCACCGCTCTGCAGGACTCAATTCAGAAGCGACGCAGAAGACTCTGCCATGGGGAATAAAAAGGCAGCGTGTCTTTTATGCTCTGGCAAAAAAAGGAGGGAAAAAAAAAAGTCTGCCTCCTATGTTGCCACAGGTCTGAGGCATCATTCACCCGGTTTGCTTCGACTGCATCATTGTCAGGACTTTCTGAACGGGATGGTGAATGCAACACTGCAGGATGGCAACTGCAGATCTACTGCATTTAAAAATAAATGTTTTGCAGTCTTGCAGGAGGGATGCCAGGGTGATTTTATCACCTACACACCGAAGAATGCCCAGGGCTAATAAGCTGCTAAGAGAAATGCTGGAAACTTGCCTTGGCAAGAATCTCTTCCTCATCTCTCCACAAAGAGCTCATGGATCAAGTGGCAGCCCAGCAGTGTCGTACAGAGAGGTCTTTAATACCCTTCTGGCTGCAAAAGGGACCTCTGAGCAGATAAGCTAATACCTCCTTATCCAGCACTGAACTGCCGTATGGATGTGGCAGCCGTCCCAGCTTGAGGGGCAGGGGCTGTCCCCAGCCCCCTCTGCCCTGCAGCTGGTAGGAGGACAACAGAAATGGGGCACAACATCAGAGCAGCCCCCAGGCTGCTCAGGAGCACACAAGGGGCTGAGTAGAGTGGGATAAAAGCAGCAAGCCAGTAATTGTTAGCCAGTTATTGTTCTCAATGGGGCAATATATATATGTTTTTCTTAAAAAAAAAAAACAAAACAATTTCTGAACTCTATTTCTTGGAAGACACCCAAGGAGATACTGAACAAACTGAATTAACAATCCTGAATTAAAGCTCCTGTACTTCTTCCTGTCTGAAGGTCATGAAGAGACATGCTCTGGAGCACATCTGTCCCCAGCCCTGGGACACCTTCAGGTTAGCAAAGGACCAGAAACAAGAACCACCAAGGTGGGCCGAGATGCCTTCAACAAAGAGGTGAGGACAAAAACGAGAGGAAGAGAGGAATGCATACAGCTGGGTACAGGAGAAAGACCAGCAGCAGGAACTCTGTGCTTCTTGCTCATCTTCTGCCTCTTCAAGGAAAATAGACATAATCCCACAGCCACCTTCATCTGTCCTGCTGCACCTCTCTACTTACAGCGCTGTTAACTTTGACCTCTAATTGCAACTAATAATTATTTCCTCTGCTTCAAGCAGGAGGGGTATCAAGGAACTTTTATACAAGGGTTATTAATTTCTGGCTTGTGGTCCCAACTGACAACTGAACCCAAAAAGCCTAGCAAAGCAATGAGCCCACGCTCTGCTGAGTCCACCCGGCTGTGCCTGGGGAGAGGGGACTTGCCTCCCTTTGCATCCTTTGCAGAACAAGGCATAAACAGCCTTTAGTCCTGTCTGCACACACCACTCTGCTCACAGTTCGTTTAATAGCATAGTTCTTAATTCAGGCACATGCACGAAGAGTGAAACAGATATTGCGTGCAGAAAAGCAGTATTTACTTATGGAGATCATTTTTGCAGCTGATGGACTAGAACTGTTCCCACTCTGTGCTCTAATGCTATACTACTGACAGAGCAGGCATTTTCCTGCTTTTCCTGTATTTCCTCTAAATCCCAAACAGATGGGTTTGCTGGACGGTTAGTCACCCGAATCTGCCACATTAGAATCAACAGGAATCGTAATCCAACGCAAAAATCCACCTTATCCCTTATAAGGCTTCTTTCAACAGACCCCAGAATCCACCTCCAATACCGACAGGTGAGCAGTGTAAGACAGAATAGCTATCCCAGACATCCACAGGGAAGAGTTATTCAGAAACAAAACATACGTTTTCTTCACTTAAAAAAAAGATGCACAAAACAGGAGTACAGCTTCTTCAGTCTGATAAACCCCGTGTGCTGAGTTACATCAGTAACTGCAAGATCCCACTGACAGATCCTCTCTAAGGTATTTCCACGCTTCAGATTTGGTTTTGTATTAGGAAACAAAGGATTTGGGGCTAAAGCAGAAGTTTGGCTGCCAGCATTGCCTCTGTGTTCTCCATTATCAGATTCAGACACATTTTTTCTTACTGAGCTTAATGACGAACAGACTAGCTGTGATTGCCGATACCCCATCAACGGCTCTTCGCTGTGTACAAACACCCAAAGCCACCCTCCAAAGGAATATGCTAATATCTGTCATTCAGTTGAGAAGAAAGTGGATCTAAAATGTTATTAAGGATGAACGACCCGAGCTCTTTGGAGGGGGGGCTGAAGTTGATGACTGACAAACAGCCGGCTACATAAATGCATCGAACTTATCAAGATGAAATGCGTAATTGCACACACACAATGCCACATATGGGGCATTCCAGTGCAGACAGCCATCTGCAGGAAGAGAATATTTTAATTTCACTCAAAAAAAAAAGGGGGGGGGGGAGAGGGCATTTTATCATTTCCCCTCTCTACTTTTTGTCTCTTGCATCAATTTTTTACTAACAATTCCAAGACAGACTACACGTGCTTTGATTTGAAAAGCTTTCTTCCTCTTACGTTACTGAAATGAAGCTTTTTTAAAAGGGGAGCTGTGATTTTGGAGCAGCACAGCCCCATAACCACCAAGCAGCACAGGACAGAAGCTGTGAAACAAAGAATAAGCAACAACTTTTAGACAAATATTCTATTCTAAGCTCATTATTAGTGCGGCAGGTTCTCCCCTCTCAATAGTTATTACTCAAGCAAGCCCAATACAGACAATTCTGTGATGCAAAAAATAAGGGGAGGAAGAGGAGGGTGCTGTCTGATTTAGCTGACGTCTGGCTAGCAGTCCGGCATGCAACAGCTGCCTTGTTCTGTGAATAGCTGCAGCCCAAATTACAGGCTACATTCTGCTCTCTTACACCAGCCACATGAATATCAGCATAAGTGGTATTTTGAGTTTAAATCCAGGCAAAGTTTGAGGCAAGTTTCCCAAGAATTATTCCACTTTAAAGTAACTTTCCCCTCTTACACTTTCTACCCTGACCAACCTCAATGCTCCAGAGAGATCCAATTCCATTTCATACCCGCTAGTCAAAAAAAAAAATTCAGACAGACTTGAGCAAAACTGCTGTAATTAAGCAGCCTTCTCAGGAAGCATGACTTTGCTAGCACAAGCAGCAAAGCGAGTGCCTGCAGTCCCTGTTAAAATGAGTAATGGCTATCCGAAGAGAAAATGCTGCCCAGGATTGCTGATTCCTTCCCCCACCTACACCAGCCCCATGGTCCCTGGCAGGCTGTGCTATTGGGATTTTCTTTTTTTTTTTTTTAATTCTTTTTATGCGATACCTTGGTTAAAATGTAACCACAGCAAGTCCCTTCAGCACGTGAAGTGCAAGCATCTGTCAAAGTGACAGCAGAAGCAACATAATCCCCTTTGGTCTGGATAAACCAAGTTATAAAGCACATTCCTCCCAGCCGCTGCCGGCTCCGATGCGCAAGTGCTGAGCCAGAGCTCCCTGCACGGTGAGGCTGGAGCCAGCGATGCTGCCATGCTCCCAGGAGTTGATGGTGGTACACATCTGGCCATCCCTCCACTCGCCAAAGGCCATCACATCATTCTCTTGTTCCCACGGCACAAGGGAATTTGGCAACGGGCTCAGCAAGCTGTGATGGAGAGGCAAGGGAGACTCTGGGATCCTCCTCAGAACAGAGCCCCCCACCAGCACGCCCTGAGCCCCCTCGCCAACAGCACACACAGCGGATGCTCCCCAAGGCAGCAAAAGGTACAAGCAAGGCAGGTTGAAGCCTCACTCAGCAGTGATAAGATCAATGCAAGCGGAGAGGGGCGGAAAAGCAGTTCAGAGGAGAGCTGGGTTCGGGACAGACAGGCATACTGTTCTGCAGCGGAGGGTTTATGATCACCAAAGCCTGTGCTCACTGCATGCCCACCCAAAGCAGTAAAAAAAGAAAAACCATCAGGCTAAAACTTAAGGTCATTTAATAAAAATAAGGCAGACTCGTTTTATTTGTCTCCTGACGTCTTAGACTGTATTCAGGACTGGGTTGGGTTTTCAAGCCTCTCCCTACAGTTACCCAGGCTAAGCTTTTGTTTGGAAAAAAACCACACCAAACCTCTGCCTTCGTTAATTGCATAAAATTGGGATCAAGGACTTTCTTTTAACAGCATAGCAAGTGTTATAAGAAAGCTACCACTGCTGTTAACCAATAAGCTCTCAACTGTCCAAATGGAATTAAATTATCTTTTTTAACAGCTAAACTTGCAACAGCACCTGACTTCATGAACGGTTCACTAATTTCAGGAGAAACGCTCAAACTTCTCTGCCACTGCAGGCTGGAAAATGCTTCAGCGCTGTTAGGAGGCCAGTTGGGACTTGGTATGCAATCTGCATTTTAAGCCATGGGAGCTTTGCTAAACCCTGACCTTGACAGCCGTTGTGCGTTCATAAGGGATTTCATCTCAATGTCATTTGATACTCTATAATTATCACAGCTTTCAACAGCACCCAACTAGTTGCCATGTTTATTCGCAGCCTACAGTAGTTAGTTATTAGAGAACATAAATTTTATTTTTTTAATCCTTCAAAATGGATAAAGAACAGTCACACCTCCACCTACCTGCAAACCAGGATAAAAGAAGAGGGGATGGGAATACCAGCAACCAAAGCCTCAGACCACCAAAAAGAGGTGTTACATTAATAGAATTTCTTTCATACACTTGTCTACATCCCTTAACTTAAAAGCCTTTATTTGCATTGCAGAAAATTATAACGAAAACTCACAATCTTGTGTAGCCAACTCACTCTGGTGTGCCAAATCACCACTGAAAACATAGCGCCCGGGTCTCTACATCATGACGAGCAACATTATCTTCTTGTGCCTCCCCGCAATTCTCTGCGGCTGCCTCCTTCTCCCGTACAAAAACACCCAGAAACCCTGAAGCGCTGACTGCAGCCACAATAGCAGGGCGAGGAGACGCGCTGAACAACAGCGGGCACGACAGATTTTTGGGAGCTCGGAGCCACGCCTTTGGGCGGCCACCACTCCCTCCATCCAGCACCAAGCAATTGTTTCACATAATTAGGTTTAAGTGATATTTATGGGCGGACATTTTAGGAGTCACCTCCTCAAGCCCACTGGAGGCTGGTGGGAGAGCTGCTCAGGCACGATGCTCTAGGATCATACACAGGGCTGTGTGCCAGCTCGCTGGTCCTTGCTACGGGCCACCCAGGGTCTCACCCGAGGAATGATATACAAGGAGGTGAATTGGACATGCTTCCACCATATTACTTCCTCTCCCCCACAAAATACATATTTATCATATTCCTTGCAATACAACCGAATGAGACAAATCCGGCTGCTGTTGGCTTGTCAGTTTTCCCCAGCAAAACAGAACTATGCATGAAATAAAATTCATTGCATGGATTCTGTGCTGTGCCAGGAGGCAACCACAAATGCAGGTTTCTCTCCTGGCTGCAATCAAAGCCTCTCCAGTGACGAGCCAGGACAGACCCACGGTCGTTCCACAACAGCCTACCTGGGGCTGTGAGCAGAAATGAGCTGAAAGGCGTTTGAGTCTGAGATCAAGACAAGTAGCAGTATTGGGAAGTTGGGTGGGTTTTAAGTTACCATTATGCATACCACACTAAAAAGTGAGACAAATATGAACACTAATATATTTTGATCATGAATTAAACAGAAGTGTGCTCTTCAGAAGGGAGTGCTACAGGAAAGCAAATAATGAGTCACGTAGCAAGAAACAGGCTTAGATCAAAAAGAGGTTTACAGACAAACTAGACAGTTCAGTGCAGAGAAGTGTAGAGTAATGATGACTTTGATGAGTCTTTATCACACACGCCTCTGTGTCAATGACTACAAAAAATAACAAACACAAGAGGAAGGCTCCACTGACACTTGTGTACATCATTAATGAAGAATGAGAAATTGGAAACACAAACGTCCCAATGCTGAGAACAAGCACGAGGAGGCTGCGTTTGAGGAAACTGGGCAGCCCCAAGGTAGGAAATGCACCCCACAAAACAGACCACCTTTGAAATGTTCATGCGTCACCCCAAATACAAACACCTTTGCATTGGAGTCATGCACGTACAAGGCATTGCTCGCTAGAGGATGGTGTCAGAGGCAGAGATTCATCACGTTTAATGATGTCAGGATGAAGCTTAGTATTTCACAGTTATGTGCGGTTGGACATCACTATACCCTGTGAGCCCTATATGCCCTAAATCATTTTTGTTAACTCATGCATTTTGCACGTGGCATCTGGTAATCATTTCAAGCTGGTTCTATTGGTTTAACTGGTGCCCCCTATAAACTTACTGACCCAAGTTAATTCAGTAAGTCAAACAGAAAAATTCATGCACATGAACGGCACCAGTTAAATCAATAGCAAATCACCTCTTCATATAAACCCTGCAACTCTGTGCATGGATCAGAATTTAGGGAGAATGCCTCTTTGAAAACAGCAACACTATTAAAAAAGAGACACCACGATAGGGGAGAGGGAGCCAAATGCAGGAGGCACACAGTGCATGAAGCAGAGATCAGTATCACAGGAGAAGCTAGCCCCGGGGCTTATGGAGGTGCACTGGGGCAGTGCACTGAGCAGCACAGGCAACTTAGAAACTGCAACCCCTGCCCCGAGAAGGCAGCTGGACCAGATGAGCTCCAGCCATCCTTTCACAGCTTAAATTATTCAGTGAATAGACTGGAGAGGTCATACCTAGACAGGAGGCTCCTAAGGGACAGGTTTTTTTTCCTCTTATGCCTCTGTTTAATGCCCAGTGAGGATCAGAGGACTCAGCAACTCACCACACCAAGCTTCTTGCACCGTCTCCCACATTTCTCATTGCACATTCACCGTATGAATATTTTACAGCCTCTCCCACCTCTGAATCACAAAGCCCAGTCCAGGCTGGGCCAGTTTGGCTCACAGTTTTTATTTGTATGCGTGAATATGGAAGAGAGGTCTGCCAAGGCACAGCCACTCCTGAGACCAAGCACAGCACCAGGCATAGCCCTCGCCCTCCTCCTCCTCCTCCTCCCTCTGCACTGGCACAACCCTTCTCAGCATCCCACTGCTTTCCAACACCGTCCAGTTTTCTGCACTTTAAAAATTCCCAAAAGTCGACACACACAGGCACCTGGACAGCAAATTTATGCCAACTGACAATCAGGTGGTCTTGGTTTCACAGCTCCTTCAGAAGCAGACCCAGGACCTAGCAAGGGGTCCACAGATTAAAACCCACGGCTCTAGACAGAACGAACCCAGGGACATTTCTGCAGACCGACAGCTATTTCCACGTGGACTGAGGGACCCAGGAAGCCTCAGAAAAAGGCAGCAAGGTTCACACGTTCCCATGGGAGAGGCCGCCAAAGCAGGGTGCGAGCACGCTGGGGATGCTGCTGGTGAAGGGCGCGCAGCTCGCAGGCAGCATGACACACACAGCATCCCAGAGTCCCGGCTGGCAAACAGGGCTGGGTCCGAGGACAGCACAAAACCTGTGGGCCATTATCCTGTACAATAAAACTGCCATCCTCAGTTAACAGCATTTAAAGAAGGAAAGAAAGCAGCCTCAGCATAAAACAGGATTAGCTGATTTTTGCAAATCATCTTCTCCCTGGTCTTACTGCTTAATGAATAGCAGACGCCAAAACTCCCAGAGAGGGTGGTTGTAAGAGACATTGCTACTTACAGGAGGCCATCACTCCACCACCCACACCGAGGGGCCAGGGTGCAGCACAGCACCCCAGGCTGTCTTGGGGCAGTCCTACTTAACGCTCCCTCCTCTGCTAGGAGAGGCAATTCTCCTAGGCCTGAATACTGCCCCACTGGGGAGGAGGGAGGTTAAAAAAACCTCTCAAATTTCTGGAAGACAAGACTAGAATTCAAGATTATCTTGACAAATCGGAGAGGCAATTCAATTAGCTGAGCCGAGAGCCCAGGGAAGTCCTCCACCAGAAGAGCAGGAGCCACACAGACTGACAAACACCAGGATGGGCAGGAGCACAGCAGGCAAAGCACCCGAGGCTGCTTATGGGCCAAAATACACAGGCACAAGTGGTGATGCTGAGTGCCATACATCAGACAGAAGAAAATTGTTCTGCTCTGCATCAAAGGGTGAAATATTAACTGAATACCATATCCACTCTGTTGTGCCAGATGTTAAGGAAGATGCAAGAGAACTACAAAAATCCAGAAGAAAGCTACAGGAATAGGGACTGGTTTAGGAAACAAACTGTAGGGTTCATACTAGACTCCAGTTTGGCTAAAGAAAAGCTGGTTTGAAGTCTATTGATAGTGCTCACCCGATCCTTTGTACTGCTTTCCATCAAGATGCGGTTTTAAACAAGGTTAAACAGATGGCTCTTTGCCCCAGATCAGCAACACATGCTTTTGCCTTCTCTAAACAACTCAGGCCTAGCAGCTTTGTTTTTAAATAGCCATTAAGGAGAAAAGAAAAAAAAAAGAGACATTAACACTTCTCTAGTCCCACTCCTTGAACCAAAAGCTACATGATGGGTCTAATGGGGGGAGGGATGG
>NW_008796175.1:854736-874671 GCF_000699145.1 Aptenodytes forsteri | reverse complement strand
AAAGAAAAAAAAAAAAAAGAGACATTAACACTTCTCTAGTCCTACTCCTTGAACCAAAAGCTACATGATGGGTCTAATGGTGTGAGGGATGGGGAATCCAGAGGCTAGCTCCAAAGTATCACCTCTGAGACCACACTGCCCCACCAGCAAAAAAAAAAAATTCAGTATCTATTCACAGACCAGCTTGTGAGCAAGTCGTCTATAAGTAAAGACCTAGAAGAAATTATTCTGGTGTTAACACAAGACACATGATGCAAAAGCAAAAGACAGTTTAAGTGAAAAAGTTGATTCCTGCTGCATCTCTTCCTTCCTCTCCTCCCTGGAAAAGCACAGCGAGGAGCAGGCTGGAGCACACGTACTTCCACCTCCCGGGGACTGCCAGAATAATACTTAACAGTTGTATCTGCTGACCGGTCTGTGGTAGCGTGACTCCTGGGACTAAGATGCTCATCTATCAGCCCAACTGTTGCCAGGCAGCCCCCGGGGACCACGTCATTCAGTGCAAGGAGGTCAGCTAGAGCATCCTGGCTGTGTTCCTGGATATCATTCCTCTTGCAAAACAAGGCACAAATGTCAAGATGTAAAAAACACCTCAATACAGCTGACACCTTGGGGTCTCGGAAATAAAAGCTTGTTATTAGAAAGCTGTCATGTGAGCAATGACAATGCAGTGTTTGCACTGTCTTTATACACTGAACATTGCTTTCTGGGATTATTTTTTCCCCCTCATAGGACAGAGAAAAAAAACCCAAACATTTTAGAGCTAAATTCTATATAGCTTCTCCAACCACAAATGGCTCATCCACACTGCTGGGCAATCTGAGCCAAGACACCAGTCCTGGTCCTTGTGCTAAATCGTGCAGGCTGGCTTGCGCACAGACCCCAGACCAAGTGCCCCCTCTGCTCCCTCCCTCCAGGAACCATCTGATCCACTTCAGTCCAGGGACTTAGGAACAAATGAAGATACGGGGTGTGATCTGGGGTACCACCAGCCTTATGCAAAAGCAATACAGGGAGGGGTTAAAAAAAGTATCAAACCAACAGCATAGGAGCACCCACAGCTGCATTTCATGGGAGAGGAACCCAGAGAAATCCATTAGCAAGTGAATAAGATGAGCACCAAAGGGAGCATCCAAAAAAACAGGAAAGTCAGCTACAGTGTTAACTCTCACATTTAGAAATATTATGCAATTTATTACATTGCAACACCACCCCCCATTCATAGGCACAAGGAGGAGGCCAGGCATGCTCTGCCTTACTGGTTTTACTGTCTTTCTGGTGGAAAAACGTTGTTACATGAATGTCTGGGGTGGTTTTGAGTGCAATGCCAGTAGTTGTCTAAAGTAATTGTTACTTGTCATACAAATTTTATCTGAACAGCAGCAGGCTCTCGTTTACCAGAGACGTACACCCCTGGAGATACACAAACGCACAAGTACACGGTATGGTAAAGTGGTACCTGTTATCTGAGCCACCATGTACGCTCACTCACAAAACATTAACATCTTGGTTACAACTCATTTGTCTTCCTTACTGCCCAGCTACACTGGACAAACAAAAAAATGACCTCATGTTATGCTAATTTAATCCATATTTCATGCAAGGCAGATACAAGTTGAGATGGTCTGTCCATATGCAAATTTGAAATATAAAGCAAAGTTCCCTTTAGCACAGAGTCTGATGTTAGGAAGGGAATTTTCAGTAAATTGCACATTTAATTTCCATGTTATGGGAAGTGGTTTCCCTTAGTTCTTCCAGCAGTCACCTCCTGCTATTAAGGACCACAAGCAATGCAGTGACCCTTATAATGTCTGATTTCACAGCAAATATTTTAATTTCTGAAGGTGAAATGCGAGATGTATTCTCCTATAACACTTATCTTTATGGCTCTCTTAATTCTTTAGAATTTATAGTCTCCACTAAAAGCACACAGAACATAATTGAAATAGATTTTCCAAGATATATCTGGATTATTTTAACCTACCTTTCCTTGTTAGCCATTTATATTATCTCATTCTAACATAGGAAAAAAAAGTATTTTCACACTAAGAGCTTCACCAGCAGCTTTTTAAACTTAAAAAAATTAATGGCTTTTTAAAAAAAAACATTGGTTCTGGCAGCAAAGGTTTTCAGAAATCAGGACTTGAGGGAGGACTTTACAGCCCCAACATTTTCCCATTTCATCCAAATGGATCAATCTCTCAAAGGCATTAACACTTCCTTGAAATTATGCCTCAAAACAGAATGTGCAATTTTAGAAATCCTAGAGAAGTATGAACATGACATTGTAATGAGAGTCTGCAGTGCATGGAGAACAACTGTGTTCCAAGTCAGCCCTCAGGATAGGAAAACAGCATTTTCCAAAAATCATTTCTGCTTACAGGAGTCCCACTGAGCTCTGGGAGAGATCGCCACACCTCCAAGTTTGAGAGCCAAAGTGGACAAGTGCCTAGCAGACACAACGGAGGCGAGTTTAATCTTGCCATTAGGGAAATGGGGGACCAGAAAGCCCCTCCAGATCCCTCCACCCTACTACGTCGCATCTGTTAGCCAGGGAGACACAGCATCATCAAGACTGGCTTTGCAGCCTACTAACCTTCTCTAACTGTTTTTCGTTGTTGTTGTGTGTGGGGTTTTTTTTCCCTCCAGAAAAAAAATAGACAAAAAGAACAGTTTGAAGAATGAATGCTTTTTCCAGTGTTATCACTGCAGAAATAGGCACATATGGGAACTCAATGAGAGCTCAGTTCTGATTTATGCTTGATATTTCATTTAACTGAGTTTTGCAAGAAAACTGTTTTCATTATTGAGAAATGGACCTCCCATCATGCAAAGGGGGGAATCAAACGCTTAAACTCTGCCTCATTTAGCAGTGACACTTTTGGAATGAACAATAGCTTCATACATAAATTTGCTTGTTTGGCTGCCACAGATATGAATTGTCAGGGCATTTTAGAACAAAAGAAATGACACGTCAAAGCAAATCTATAGTTTAGCTAATCAAAATGCCATGTTTTAAATATTCAGGTTGTTTTACACCAAAAGAAGGCATTTATCAGAAAGTATATAAATTGACAGGAAATCTAAGATGTAAGTGGAACACAGACAAAGTAAGGATTTTTCAAGTACATACAAGAAATTTATTTCCCTATGCACTTTATCAACCACCACCACCACCTCCCCCTTCCCCCAAAAAAAACCCCACATCAAAAAGCATATCCTCTGCCTCTTATAAGCAATGAAAACATTAAAGCCACCTAAAACATTTTAGCTAACAAAGCTGGCTCAGCATTTTGCACTGCTCAGAATGACAGACCTGGTCACAACACTTTGTAAACAGCCCTTGCTAGAGCAGCCAAGCTTCTTCCCGGTCTTTCCACTAAGTTTTATCCAGGTACTGGTTTTCAGCTTCCAGAGCTCAGAGCGGTATCACTGATAATGAATGGAAATGTTGGGTACATCTGCAAAGCTTTAACTTACTTTCTGCAGGCAGTCTGGGGAGGAGGAGTGTGAGGGGATGCCTTTGGTGTCTAATACATATGCATTCTTTACGTGTGTCCTGGTTTCAGCTGGGATAGAGTTAATTTCCTTCCCAGTAGCTGGTACAGTGCTGTGTTTTGGATTTAGGAGGAGAACAATGTTGATAACACATCGATGTTTTAGTTGTTGCTCAGTAATGCTTACACCAGCCAAGGACTTTTCAGCTTCCCATGCTCTACCGACTGAGAAGGCTGGAGGGGCACAAGAAGCCGGGAGGGGGCACAGCCAGGACAGCTGCCCCAAACTGGCCAGAGGGACATTCCACACCATGTGCCGTCATGCTCAGCACAGAAACTGGGGGAAAGCTGGCCGGGGGGGCCGCTGCTGGGGGACTGGCTGGGCATCGGTCGGCGGGTGGTGAGCAATTGCATCGTGCATCACTTGCTTCGTATACTGCCGATTCTCTCCCCCATCCCACCAGGGCAGGGAGAGTAAGCGAGCGGCTGGTGGTGCTCAGTTGCCAGCTAAGGCTAAACCACAACAACATGTAAGCAGGTAAAGGCATATAGATGCTTTCAAGGATACTGCAGCAGAAGCTTACTTAGCTATGAAAAAAAATAAAAGGCATTGGGCACAAAATGCTCATTTTGTGAGTCCCCTGCAGGACTTCTGCCGCTTGCAGCCAGCCTCCTTGCACCCGCTTAGCACAGATTTTATCAAGCCCTGCTCTCCCCCGGAGCCCTCTACTCCTGCCAGCTTGCACTGAAGTTACAGTAAAACTTGTCCGAGTGAAAACCTTATTATGCAGGCAGGACAGCTCTCTGTGCTTAGCTGCTCACAACACAATGCCTGGTTGTAGAAGCTTAACATTATCTCTTAAAAGTTAAACCCCATTTGTTTATCATCTATTGCCAGAATCGTTACTAGGACGCAAAGAAAACACTCCAAAGGGAGGCTTTTACAGCAGTCGGTCTGTCTCCTGCTTCTCTGTGCTTGGGGGGGTTAATCCATTGCCAGAGTTTTGTCTTTGCAATACAAACATGTTTCAGAGCACATAAAAAACCACTAAGCCCAAAGATGTGGGTCCAGTTCTGAATCTCACCCCTGCCTACATTCTGCAGCCTATAAACCTGCAGGTAAGCTTCCTGGAAAAACACCATCTCTCTTCTAGTCTGCCACAGCATGGAAAGCTGCTACATCCTAGAGGCACAAAGAAAAAGCCACAAAAGGTCATACCCAGACGTTAGAAGAATTTGAGGAGCTAGGCTTCACAGTCCATTAATGAGCTGGGAACCTAACAGATTAACCAGAGTTCAAGAAAGCACAGCTGGGGCCCATCTCCACAGAGAAAGCAGCAGCATTAACTAGCTGCAGTATTGTTTGCCATAAGGAAAGCATACCATGCCATCAGATATTGCGATTATCACAATGTTCTTCCGCATCTTTTAGCCCACCTTTCAGCAGGTCCCAAAAGTCTTCCCCCTCCCAGGCTCCTGACTGACTCTTTATCCCACATGAAAAAAAAGTATGAAAATAATTCAGTTTAACAAACTCCCTGCATAAGACAGGTTTTGGCATACCCAGGATTTCTTCTCCGTGGCAGGTATAGCACCGATTCTGGTAGGAGGGGATTTGCACAGACTGCAGTCCCCAGCCCAGGGACCAGTGGATGTGCTTCTGCAAGACAGGCTGAAGAATGAAGCAGCTTCAGAAGAGACACTTCTGCGTCTAAAAGATAAGGGTGTTTTCTACAGGAGGCTTGTGCTTTAGGGTCACTGCATTCTTGATTCAGCAACAATAATTTATGGTAGCCTAAACTCTCAGACAGCAAAGTGACTTCATCACTAGAAACGTCTCTGCAAAAGAGAGCGCGCTGTAGGATCAACGTGCCCGTCACCATACGAATGCCACGCTCTAACAGCGGGGCTGCATGCTGCTACTGATTTCCTGAGAGACTGAACTCCGGTTGCATTTCTAGTAAGCAGCTGGATTAGTAAACATTTAAGCTCAAGACTTAAACACCACCACCTAAAAAATACGTAGATATTGCTACAGTTAGTGCTGCTAGGCTATGGTGTCAATTGGATTTGAAAATAAATGGTACTAGCAGCTATGTGTACGAGTGTCTTATTTCTCCGATTCCCCAAGAAGCTGTCCTTTAGCAATCTGACAAACCCAGCGATTCCAAATGACTAAACATTTTTTGATCTCTTCAAGTGACAGCTAAAAAGCAGCATCTAACACTTCGGGGCTTTACTTTGGATATAGCTGCAAGAAAAACCATTCATAAGATCTTTAACTGCAGCTGTGAAGCAAAGAACCTTTTAAATGTTTCTTCTCACCAGTTTGAATAACCAACATTTCTAGGAGAAAACCATCCCCACAGCTTCTCCAAGCGAGTGCTCAGGCAGATGGCATGCCTGCTCAGGTGATAGCTTTTGTTTTCTGTGCTTTGAAAAAAGGCATAGGACTGAGAAAAGCTCTGTTCTCTGCAAGACCCGAGCTCTCCCGCCCCAAACCTACGCTGCCCGGACCACATCCACAGCCTTTCCCTCATCCAAACTCATCATTTTCCAGCATCCAAACCAGGCACCTCTGCCTGCAGCATCATCCGCTCAAACAGAACAATGAGCACTGATCTGGTGGGGATGCAAAACAGTACTTCAGTCGTGATGTAAAATACAGGTTTCAAACACCTGCCATGTATATATTGCAGCATTTCGTTATTTGCACTGGACGCATGGCAAGAAGGGCACCACCACCACATACATTTCACTGGGGTTCTTGATCTCCCGCTTTAAATGACTACACGTTCTCTATTACTGAGAACTACACCATTTTTTAAATTTTGAACCCGTCTCCCATAGAAGTAGTTAAGTAACAAAGACACTGTTGTAAGTCACTGTATAGCTATGGTACAGTCACACTTCCTAGATTGGACTGGGGTTTGAACGAAAGATTGCCGTCTCCTAAAACAGTGAAGCAGTGCTACGTTTGGAAACATTATTAGACTATTTAGTTCTTTATTAGTAGAGCCATTGAGATTTATAGCCTACAGAAAAGGGTTGTTCAATCAACAAGGAGCAACTGAAGTGAAAAAGCATTAATGTTACCACTGAGGCAATTATTGTAACATGATCACAATTCCTATGCATCTTTAATTTTTGCCAACACAACAGATTCTCTAATACATGGATCCCTGTTTCATTAAGATAATATGATTTGTAATAATAATATGAGGTGGGTGAAACAGAATCCAGTCTCTTAACACTTGAGCATTGCCTTCCCTCGGGGGATATCAGTATACAAAATGGGGTTTCCGACAAAGTGCTTGTAATCTCAGAAGCCAGTGCACCTATTAAACACTTAGTAGGGCTCCAGCAGAAAGACAATACCAGAGACAACAGTCTCAAGCGAGATAAAAATCTCAGTCCTGCTCTCAGGAGCAGAATGCTGGTTTAGTTCCATTTAATGTCTTATCTACCTGGAAATCCAAACAGGCAAGAAAATGTCATCGCCCTCCAAGGAACAGAGCAGCGATTCTCTGATCCCACGGCGCTCCAGCAATGCAATTTTGGGCAGGTGACCGGTTTGTCGTGGGGAAACCAACTCCCTGGGGCCAGTTCTCCTGCTGCATGCCTCTGGTCCAAGGGTGCTGCTTTCCTTTGGCAGTCTTGGAATGCAGACCCAAAGGGATGGGAACGCCTTGATCCGAGAAACCAATCTGAACTACTTCTCCAAAATTTTGTGGGGGGTTTTCTTCTTCTCCTTTTTGGGGGAAGGAGGGGGAAGAGTGGAGCAGGTACCAAGAAAACAAGCTGTTCTAACTAGAACACAAAAAAGAGGAAGATGAAGGAGATTTCTATTAACGGAAGAAAGTCTACTGCACTGTAATCATTACTTTACTAAAAGATCCGATCCTATCAGGACACTGGTTATCTCCATTCATCTCCTAATGAAAGCTTATCTGAGGACTATGGAAGAGCTGGTCACAGACCCTGGTCCTACCACAGCCCAGAGTTTTTGACAAACTTTAAAGCTTATAAGATTCTTCCCTTACTACTTCACTGGGTTGAAGGAACCCAATCTTGTCAGGAAGAGACAGACACCAGTTGCAGCAGAGAGAGGAATGCTTGTGCTGTGTACAGTCAGAGCGATAGTGCAAGGGTGCAAGCCACACAGTAAGTCTGAATTTCAGAGCAATATAAAAGAGAAGGGAAAAGTGACTCCCTTTCAGGATCAGTGCTGAGCTCTGGATGGAGATATTCACAGAGGGGAGAAAAAATAATCTCAAAGCACAATTTGCTCATTATGCTTAGGACTTTAGAGTGAACCTACCAGTTTTCTTGCACCAGGGAAGCGGCAGCTTTGCTGACCCCCGTGCATGCCAGCAGACCCCCTGCTGCAGCACCCCCCCACCAAATACAGTGCCTCTTCAGGTCCCCTCTTTGACAGCCAAATTTTTGCCACATACAGACCTCTAACATGCTGCTGTTCTTGTACAAAGCCACATGCTCCCCTTAAAAATCTCGCCAATGTTCTGGCACCTGCTTTGGCCCTCAAAGGAAACAACAGTCAGAGGGACGACATTTCTGTGCAACCCTCTGACTGCAGAGGTATTGTATCATTCACACCCACTTCCAGAGGGTATCATGCAATAAAGCAAGAAGGGAAAGTGAGAAGCGTGCACAAAGCTCAGCCCTTCCCATGGAAACCCTCCAGTGGATGCCCTGTGGAAAACCCCAGCTCTGTTCATGAACCAGGTACCCAGGCGAGGGCAGCTCTACAGACCTCCTCGGTCACATTAGCTGGAAGATGACAGCTTGGGTTTATGAAAAATGGAGGCTGTGACATTTGGGTTTTTTTGCTGAAACAGATGTTTTTAGCTAACAGGCATTTTTCTGCCCAGCTCTCAAATTGATTTTTTCCTGGATTCTCTACACAGTGCCACTGTTGCTGTGTTATACACTGAAAATATTTACAAAGGCATCAAAATTAACTCCGGGTAGGACTTTGGCAAGCAGGGGAGGGAGACTGAAAGAAAGCAATTCTACATGTGGAGAAGAAGCTGTCTCCTTTCACTGCAATCAAAGAAATAGAGCAACTTGAGGACCAGCTCTGAAGTCAAATAAGATGAATGGCAACTACAGCAGGGGCCATAAAAACACCAATAGAAAGTAAGTTGCCATAAGGCAAATACCCAGCTCAACACCTCTCCAGCAAGGTAAGCATAATAAACTCACTCCTAACATGGACATCAGTTTATTTTTTCAGGTGCCACCTAAATACAAAACCAGGGAGAGATGCAGGAGAAGCAGCACCCAAATTAAATTCCATCTGCTATGTAAATATTCTTGCTTGCTGATGGAATTAGTTGCATGACTTAGATCAACGTAATCTGACCTTAAACAATGAAATTAACAGCCAAAAGCCAGTGCTCCCCCTTCCCTGGGGGCTGCAGCAGTTTCTCTGCAAACCCCTTTCTCAGACCCTCAGAGAAGCGATTCCTCCTGCGCCTGTCTTGGCACCTGTCAGAGACCATGTTTTATTTTACTTTGCACCAATGCAAAGAGGTTCTAAATATTCTGGAATTAAAACGATCACAAAACATGAAAGTGCTTATAAGGCATTTCCATGTTCTCCTCATCTGGCAAGTGAGTGGCTGATTTACAAGCCAGCTGTCAATACAGAACAATTGCTTACCTCGTTTTACAGGAAAGCAAAAAAGTACTACAAAAAAAAAGAGACTTGCAGTGCAGAATACTATGCAAAATTACTTTTTTCAACATGGCAATCAGAAGTGTGTGTTCATCACTGACCTGTCAGGAAAGATGTCTGTTTAGCTTTCAGATGAGCACCCAAGAGCTGGGAGCTGCTAAGCAAATAGCCAGAGACCACCCCAAAGTTTCCACCACTGCAAAGCAGCGACCAGCATGTCCCTACAGCTGACGACTGGCCTCTCCTCAGAGCATCTGCAACCGTGCACTTACTTGTGTCAACACAAAGCAGGATCCCACAGGCTCCATGAACCCTAAATGTCAAAGGAAAGATAATCCTTGTAGTTAATGTTTATCTAGGCCAGCACACAGTTACAACTCTCAAAGGAAGACTCCGGCTTGAAAGTGTGAAATGTTAATGCCTGCGGAGGGTAGATGGCAAATCCTTCGCTCCATTTGGATGTAACCCTTACTAAAACGGAAAGAGAATACCAAAAAGCCGTCCCATGCACCCAGGGACACCTCTGCAGTTTTCCTGAAAGAAGGAACCAAAATGAAAGCAGAAGAAAGCATCAGCATCTGACCTTACAGCTACCAATTATATCTGCCCAAGACTCTGCTTATGATGCAACAGCAGATGGTATTTGTCTTTCCTTAAAGAAAACATCCATGCTTTAGGGAACTGCATGCAAAAATACCATCTCAAGAAGGGCAAATCTAGTCTTGTGAGAGACAGGGAACTGCCCTTCAAGTCAGCATTTTCAAGTTTGAAGAATCTGGCACTTTTCTGCACAAGGAAACCTCAAAACTGCCTCCTTACTGTTTGCTACACCATGCTATTCACCACTCGTCCCGGTGGCCTGCAACACAACCGTCTTGGTGCAAGCCTGGGTGGTGCCCCAGGGCAGCCACAAATACACATAAAATGTCCTGATGCAGTGAAACCAGCAGCAGCAGATGGATGACCGAGGTCTACCACACTGCTCTGGAAAACAAACAGCTCCCAGTTACAGCTACAGCTCATTCTCCTACCACATCCACCAGAGGTACCTGCACGTGGTCTTCCCCTCCAGCTGGCCCAAGGGGACACGCCAGACCAACCCTGTCTTCATCCCTGACCAAGCACCAGCCCCACAGCTGCTCCCGCCCGGTGCTGAGGCTCCCCAGTAGCCTATTTTGGAGACCCCAGCCTCCACTGCAGCATTTTGCATTTTCTTTCTGAACTGCTGCCAGGCAGAAGTTTTTGGCAAGCCCCCGACTCAGCCCTACACTTCTGCTGCTTGTTCTTCTCCCCCAAAAAATGCAGTTGGCCATGTGCTGCTCTCAAGTGAAACCCTCTTTCAAGAGTCTTGGACCAGCCCTCACGCAGCTGGATGCTCTCTATTACTGGGCTGCATGAGGCAACTGGAAAATCCACGATTTTCATGTCTTTGGCCAGCCCCTCTCCGTTACACATAGCCAGTTTTGCAGCCCCACGTACAAGCAGCACTGGGCAGTTTAGGTGCTCTGACTTCCCTGGGTTTCCAGCCCCCTGCTAGTGCAAAACAGCTCCTGTTTACTGAGCTGGTCCCTCAATCTGACTGAATTCTCCATCGACACTGCAATTCCTAACATCCCTCAATCTGCTACACTGCCTTGCTTGTTAAATTGCTAATAAGTGATTAAAACAAGACTCTTGCCTACTCCCCAGGCACCACGTCAAAGATGCATTAAACTGCTTTTTAAAATTTTAATTATTTAGCTATTGCAATCATATTACACAGCCCTTATCGTAATCGTTCATTAACCTTTGGTTTTAAATAATTAGCAGGCCTCTGCAACAGTAATAACATTGTGTTCGAGTTTGAAGTTTGTTAAATAGCACAAAGGAGGACGCAGCGATGCCCCGTAGATGACAGAAGAAGGGACAGGTTGGTACAAGACGCCTTGCTACTGAAGTTATGCAGAAGGACTACACAGCTGGCAGAAGAGCAGTCAATGCGACTGCAGAAAGACCCTTCCAGCCCACTGCCAAAGGGCAATCAGACAGTACCTCTAGCAGAGGTCAGAAGCCAGGACGCGTCTCCTCACTGTTTGCAGGACTGTGCGAGCCACCAGCTGTGTGCTGCATGAAGCTGTGGACCACATCCTCAGCTGGAGAAGTCAGAGCATGTCCTACAAAACCAGTGACACGACAGCACTGTACACCTACATCTGCCAGACAGCAAACACTTCAGCTCTGTGGCTGAAGGAACAGACCTTTTTCCATGAAAACACTCAAGCAGGAACAAAGCACGTTCTCCGTAATGGGATGAAAGCTGCCTACAAAAGCATCCTGGTTAGGAGCAAGTCCAGTGGTGCACAAATAAACATATACTTCCATTTTCTGCAGCTGTAGTAACTAACCACATCTCAATCAAGCTAGTCCAAACCTCCTTCATGCAGAGGACCTTTCAGCAGAGCTGTTGTCATCAGCAAAGCTGCTAGAAGTGTTCAGTTGCACCTGTATGTGCCATTAATATGCATGGTGTTGGCCAGCAACTATTACAGTCCCTATTACTATACCTACTATAGTCAATGAACAGCTGGCATCTCCTCCTCTAAGCAAGTTAAGAGAGACCATGATAATATTGCAGGAGGCAGAGAAAGCAAAACCTACAGAACTGACTCATGCAGCAGCAAGCACTGAAAAAAAGAAGTCAGATGGCTGAAAACAGATGTAGTCCCCAACTATTCCCCTTCACCTCTTACAGCCAGGCAACAGAGACCTGACAAATGCACATGCTATAAGGTCCTGGGCAGGAAACCATTCCCGCACGGCATCCTCTGCATGCTTTTAGACTACAGAACAACACACGCAACAAAATAAAGAAAGAGATGGACACTTCTATGCAGTGTTGCATTACAGTAAAGGAAAATTCAGCCCAACAGAACAGCCACCCCTATGCTACAGGGGTTTAAAAGCTTATTAAAAACCTGATATAATACTCTGCAAGACAATATCATAATGCATAAAAAAATATGATTATGTAGTAAGGACAAGGCAACTGCGTTTTGAAGAAGCAACTATGACTTAGCCTAAAATGTTATTACCAGTAGGAAAATAAACAAGCCAAGGACACTTCATTTTATGCCATTAAGCATTTCAAAGTATCTGGGTGACACCACTGTACTCAGGAACAGACTACTCACTTTCCCATATAAATTGTTTAATAGGCAGCTGAAAACATTAGAAAGACAAAAGGAAGTTTTTAATATTCTGGTCATTTACATTTTATCTATATTAACTATCAAAAGCATCATAAGCAGTGAAGGAACTGTTGTCAGATATCACTTTAATGACATGCATCCTTTTAAGTGTATCCAGTGTTCCTCATCATTAGAAGCAGGGGAAAAATTAATAGAATACTAATGGACAAGCAAACTCCAAGTACAATAACTATTCCTTTTTTCCGTTCATGTTATCAGCCCATATTCTAGCTCCATTTCTTCTTGAAGACCATTTGAAGAAATAAAATAGAAATTTGAATATATTGGCTGACTACTTAATTTTCTCCCATGCTCCACTACACCTGAAGGGCTACTGGAAACATGGGCAAAGCTACTTATTTCTATGCCTTCAGGTTCTTCCTTCCCACCTTTTTTTGCTGTAATGCTGAGACCACAGCTCTTCACATGCTCATCATTACACCTGTTTCTTTGCATCCCCTTTTTATCCATACTCAACTGCTGTCACCTGTTTTACACTTGGATTGCAAACCCCAGAGAAGCGAGATCAGACACAACAGCACCACTGCCCCTTGTAGGGGCTGGGTACCAACAGTTGTGTGTGTATTTATAAGCCAATGCTACATCATTGTCATTCAGGTGGACAAGTTGCCCCTAATCCTAGCTTTCACAAGAACCTACATCATCATTTACCTTATTCCTAAACCAAGGCTTCCTGATGATCCCTCCCTTTCAAAGGACAAAAAGAAAACCAACACTGAAAAGGTCAGAAAGGATCAACAGGACAGCCGTTTGGTGTTTTGCCTCCTCTTGTACTTCTTACTAAACTAGATCTCTGAAAACTTTTAAGAAGTGCACACGTGTACAAAACCCGGCTGGTTTTCCCCTACCTGTACCTCCACACACTCCTAGAGCAGCACGCAAGGAGCAGTACGTGCACTGCTGTACCAGGTGTATCTGTGCATTGAGAAGAGTGGAGGAACAGAGAACGCCAGTGAAGAGCGGAGAAAGTCATAGTCCATTAACTGTAATTAGAGGAAAGACTAATTTATGAAGCAGATAAACTTGGGTGTATAAATTAGCTCTATACAGTAAGTGCACAGAACGTAATGCCTTCTGAAAAGTTTACATCGTTCCCTGATAATCAACGCCTAATTAAATCTTTTTACCATAATGCGGATGATCTCTCTCTAATGTTACTGCTGTCCTTTCACCACCTCGCCCTTTCCACCTAATCTTAGTGGCTTTGTCCTCTGACAAGAGCCAACCGCAAAGGGGAAAGTGCCAACATTATTAATTTTTCAGTAAAAGCTAAGTTGTTGTTTTCTCTGAAACAATTTACACTTCAGAAAACGTCAGAAATGTCAGAGTCCATAAGCAGAAACAAAATCAGAGATCTGCTTCCCTATTAATACTGCATGACCTCCTCAACCATCTCACTCCGGGAGAGGGAGACAGGGCGCTCTACGGGGAGCAGAGGAGCCAGCAACCACGGCCAAGGAAGGGAGGGGGGCCAGGGAGCTAAATGAAGTATTAACCACTGGCAGGTTAGAAAAGCAAACATTTAAAATATAGGGAGCACGGAACCAAGTGCCTCTGCCTTGGGAGCGGGCTGAAAAGCTGGATGCTCTTCTGGAGAAGGGGCATGCAAAGCCTGGAGGAGAGCAAGGAGGCAAGACTTGATCCTCAGTCCCCAATCAGTCTTAAATTCCTTCTCCAACACCTCTGCACGCAGATGTGGCAACCCAAAATTATAATTGCCTATAAAGAGGATGGAAAAAAAGTGCTACGTTGACACTATGTGTCTCTCAGTGGGATCCCTTGAGCCTCCCTTCAGTGCATCACCCAAAACAAGGCAGGGGGTCATCTTCAGAAATAACACGTAGAAGTCCTGTTTTCTGTCCCCTTTCACCCTTGAGCTTAGCTGCCACTGTTTTACTGCGACCTCAGCTCCAATACATGCACAAACACTCCTCCTGAAGCTTTCAAATATATCACAGTGAGTTATGTGCACTTTCAGACCTCTACAAAAACACGAGAGGAGATATATCTCTGCTCCCCGGGAGAGCCTTGGCGGAAAGGCTCAGACACAACGGGCATTGGCCATGGAAGACACCAACCCCACTTCCACAAGAGTTTTACAGCCCTAAAGATGTAAGGGCTCAGGTACACAACCGGACTTCATCATTTTGTGTAGCTAACAGCTGGTTTGAGTACCAAATCCTGGTATTAACAGGGCAGATTAGCTGCAATCCAGAGTAACTCAAAAGCGTAGTTTTGGTATGACTTAAAAATGAAGCTTTGCTCCAGCCTGCTGGTGGCCTTTCCACTTTTTATTGCCCCATGAACCACGATCAGCAATGTTACTCGCAGAATTGAGCAGTGCTTTGTCCGCAGAAGGGTGACATCAGGCTCGACTTGGGCTACTGCAGCATCTTTTCTGCAGCTCCTGCCACCTAAAACAGGCTCAACTCTTGTTAGAGATAAAATTGCACCTTTTTTTTTTTTTCTCTTGTTCCATTTCTCCTCCTCTCCTCTGAGCACATTAAGGAACTCTGAACATTTTTCTGGCATATTCATAGTGTTCAGAGTCAAGTCCTTGTACAGGTGATCATTTCTCAGCCCATAAACTAAGTTCTCTTGCTGGATTAGTCCCCAAAGAGTTTAAAAAATGGTATTGAAATGCTTTCCATGCAAGAATATCCACACACGCTTCAATTTGCTCACGCTGACTCCTGCAGCATTGCAGACATGAATAAAAAAAGGGACAGCCATGTGTGCCTCAGAACAAAAGTTTTCATTATGAATGCATCAGCAAATCAGTAATAAACTCAAACTTATGAAAGATTTGTTTATGAACAAGATTCGTTATGTTCATCTATTACACAGACCGATTACAGGAAGAGTAAAACAGCAACAGGGACACCTGAGAAGGTCTGCATGACCACAGCAGGTATTACTCACGCAGCTCTAGCTGTTAGGAGGTGACACATTCCTAACATCATATATACAGAGGATAAAAAGCCCTCTTGCATTCTGCAAGCAAACTCACTTTAACTACAGCTTTTGAGTCCCTTCCAAGTCTCTGAATGATCACACTTCAGAACAGCACAATAGCTTTCTGCAACAGACATTTAGATTAAATATTATAACTGATTAAATATTATAATTGATTAAATATTATAACTTATTAAATATTATAACTGATTATAGGCAGAGCTGGTAGCCCTGCATATTAGCAAGCAAACTCACTTTAACTACAGCTTTTGAGTCCCTTCCAAGTCTCTGAATGATCACACTTCAGAACAGCACAATAGCTTTCTGCAACAGACATTTAGATTAAATATTATAACTGATTAAATATTATAATTGATTAAATATTATAACTTATTAAATATTATAACTGATTATAGGCAGAGCTGGTAGCCCTGCATATTACAGTTGCCTAATGCTTCTGATCTTTAGACCTACCTATAATTATTATAATTGATTAAATATTATAACTTATTAAATATTATAACTGATTATAGGCAGAGCTGGTAGCCCTGCATATTACAGTTGCCTAATGCTTCTGATCTTTAGACCCTACCTATAATTTTGCCAAGCTCTAACCATCTGGACTGCAACTTTGCATGCCTTTTGTCTGCCTCAGGCAAATTTTAATTTCAGCCAAAATGGTTCGACTGCTTCTGAGAACAAGGCAGAGGAAAAAGATTTATCTTTTTTTTTTTTTGCCTACAGTAAAAAATCCTGCTGACCTTTTCTTTAATTAGCTGAAGCATTTCCCAGACTTTGAAACAGAACTCGACTTTTGACAGGATTTTGTGAAAGTCTGTATAAACATGAACTTTTTTGCCACAGTTCAGGGGTGCGGCTGAGTTTGGCTTTTCTTGCTGTATCTGCAAGAATGTACCCAGATCCAACTCACTTGTGCTTTGAGGGGAGGGGGAGAGAATGAGAGTTGAAATTTTTTGGTTTTCAACCTTGAAATCTCTTGCTTTTAAAAAAAGAGCCCAGGTTTTGGTGCATTATTGCTCCTTTTTATTAACTTAAAGGCAAATTTGAAGTACTTGGAAGTCGGACACTGCTCCTCCAGCTCCTTGCCTTGCCAGCTCCAGAAGTCGAAAGGTGTGGAGTGTAACAAAGCTAGCATTAACCAAAGAGGCTGTAGCCAAACCCAAGACCTACACCTTGAATATATATTGCTACACTGCAGTGAACACAATCAAAAAAGGTCTTAATTAGGCTCCTTCTGAATTTCAGTTTTTCTATCTGTGGAAGAAACATGCTACTACTACTCAGCGTTGAACATCATGAAACAGCATGACAATAAACTATTCACATGCAATTGAAAATTTTGAAGAATTCTGTCCTTAAGTGTCATTTGAAAGTATTAAGAACCAGGCATCAAACAACAAGGAGAAAGAAAATGGCTCATTAAGGGACATTCATTCAGTGCCCTTACACAAGGGAAGAAGCTTGTGGAAAAATACACGACGCTATAATTAAAGGCTGTTTCTAATGCACAGGATACAAGAAACCAAATTGAGGTTGCAGAGACTGCCTAGTTTGCTCATAACCTTCATATACTTTTCACCCTCAATAATGTTCTTCTGATGTAGTTTTCTGAACGCAATTTTGCAATCTAGTTGTTGATGTGAGACAAATCCAGGAGAATCAATGTGCATCTGAAGAGGTTGCTTTCTCCCAGCTCTGTATCTTCAAGATGCATTTCAGGATCAAATATTTACTTACTAGTGAGCATAATTATTTTTCATGCTTATGTCACAGTGAAGCATCACAAGCTAGATAAATAAATGATTTTCAACCTCTTACCAGTTCAAAGACTGCCTTCTCATTTGATGTGAAGCATTTGCTTTTATTTAATACTAGTAATGCAGTGCACTTTACAGAGCATCTTCCAAGGTAAAAATCTATGCAACCTACTAAAGAAATAGCATTATACTGTCCATTAGTTCAAGAAGTAGATTCTGAACCACATCCCTTAAAAAATGAACCATTTCCCCAAATGTCAAATGCACTGCTTATTCTTCACTGGTAGCAAAATGTGACGTACAGGGTCACTAATATCATTTCCAGGCCGTTACCTAAACAGACAGCCTATGAACAAAGCAAGAGAGGGGAAAAAGCAGCTTACCACCTCCAGCTTTAAAGCTGCTGCAAATTCCAACACGCAAGTGCTATCTCTCAGCAAACACAGATAGAAGAGCCACTCTGTATGGAAACATACCTTTTTAATCTTTCTTCAGAAATCACAAAACTCATTCCCAGGGTCAATGAAGGCTACATCAGCGCAAGTGCTCTTCGAGGCAGACCTTTCCCCCCTTTTCAAGACTACCCATTTAAATGCAGGCACTTTCTTCATTTATTACAACGCTGCATCACACAACTTGCGGTAAGCACGTGACCTCCTGGTCACTGCAACGCGTGCTTTCCCCTCCGTGCCAGCCGACGGACAATGGATGCATCTCAGCCCCATCTTCGGTCCCACCCGCAGTGGGGAGCTGCCATAGGAACCCAGCACAGCTGGGCAGATGTGAACCTACAGCAAACCAGGAGCTGTGCTGGGCCGTTCATATATGCACCAAACACCTGCAAAGCCTCCCAGTGTTCAGCCCCCAGCACATCCCACAGCAACGCCCCACCAGCCCAGAGGCCAGTCATCCTCCTCCTGTTGTCCCCGTGGTTTCTACAGAGCGTAAAGCCCAACACAGCTCACCAAGCAGCCATGCCATCCTCCTGCAGGACCACAGGTAAAAGTAACCATCCCTTCCCCTAATCTCACCTAAAACCAGCTCGCTGCCTAATCCCGGGACAGCCACGGGTCAGTCTCATACATATTGCTCATGTGCATCCATGGCAGTGCTTTTGCAGAGCTGGCTGCAGTGCCCCACATGCAAGAACTGCACTGCATGCAGCCTGATGGTCAAACACCATCTTCCTCCAGCCAGCACATACAGCTCTTCTGCTAAGAGAGGGAGGACCACTATTTATCACCCTGTCCTCCACAAGAGGCTGAACAGAAGACCACACCACCCAGCACTGGGCTCTTGCTATTCCCTCAGCCAAAAAAAAAAAAAACAGTATGTGTTTTCAACATTTCTTACTGATGCACTGACAGCAGAAGCCAACTCCTCCTTACAGCAAACATTTCAGTCATAAGAAATGCTGTGCAAGAGATTCAGCATTCTCCTGGTCATTATTCTCTTTAGACAAGACTTTGTATTTAATTTTTTTTTTTAATGTCTTTTCTACACAAGAGGAGGCTTAGCTGCAGAACCATTCACCAGCTGTGCATCCTAGCCCTGCTTCTACCCAGCCGAGGGGGGCAATGCATTACATCACGTGTGAAAATCCTTCTCGGGCCATCTCAAAGACCTCCATCCAGCTCTCACTAAGTACCTAATAATTCCCAAAGGCTTCATAAGAAGGTTGATCACAGCTGTGCAGCCGGACATCAGAGACTGAGCACTCCCCTGACAAACAATGGCATAAGTAACAATCTTAAAAGCCTCGTCCAGAGGGAAGCTGTGCACCTAAATTAGCCAGTGCAGATTTCCCTAGTACAAATGGTAGTTCTCACCCCACCATGATCTGGGCTGGCATACTCAGCTGAAGGACCAGGGATACTATTTCCTTCCATTTAAAGAACTATTTGGAATTTATGAGCCAATATTTAAGAACAGTTGATAGCCCACTTACATGGGAGACTCAAGCAGATTGAAATAATTTTGTAATTAAAAGGCAGTAAAAGCAGGTGTGTCATTTCAATATAATTCCTTGGAAATTCAGTAGCAATTTGATTTTATTTTTTTAATGAGATAGATTCAAGAGAATGCATTGATCTGATTAGCCTTCACATTCTTTCTTCCCCTTTTAGTGTAAGCCAATCTCCTTACATGGATTACTAGGCCTATTTAATTTCCTTTCCCTAAAAAAAGGAACATCATTTTTCACTGCAATCATAATAGGAATTTGACCAATACAAATATGCTGCATTACTACAATCTGTTACTCACCAATTTCCTTCAAAAAGAGTGAATTCCAAAGCTATGAGCTGTAATCCTAGAGGCAGTCTTACTGCTCTCCACTGCTTTTGAAATTGCTTCTTTATGACACTCAACCATAAATTTTCTGACTTGAAGATGACAAATTTGGGAAGAGCTAATCAGCAACAGAATTTGTTTACCATTGATCTACACTGCTGTTTGTTTTGCCTTGTCTCAAAGGGTTGGTTTTTTTAATCTTCATTTTCTAACCAACAGGTTTATGTGTTTTCCTCCCCCCCCACCCCCCAAAATGTCCCAGTTTTGGCTGGGATAGAGTTAATTTCCTTCCCAGTAGCTGGTACAGTGCTGTGTTTTGGATTTAGGAGGAGAAAAATGTTGATAACACACCGATGTTTTAGTTGTTGCTGAGCAGTGCTTACACTAGTCAAGGACTTTTCAGCTCCCCATGCTCTACCGACTGAGAAGGCTGGAGGTGCACAGGAAGCTGGGAGGGGGCACAG
>NW_008796175.1:834441-854520 GCF_000699145.1 Aptenodytes forsteri | reverse complement strand
ACCCCAGGGGGGGTGGGGAGTGGGCGAACGGCTGTGCGGTGTTTAAACCACAACACCCAAGTACACATTCAGATGATTTTTTTTTCCCCAATTAAGGTATTTTTAAAATATTAGCAGATTAAATATGCAGTGCTTCCTACATTTCATCTGTCATAGAAGATGCATTGGTTCATAGATGCATTACTTCATGGAAATGCCTTTGCTTTCACACAATGAGAGTTTTGACTCGCCTCCTGTGCGGCGCCGACTGCCACATGCAAACCCAGTTGTCCGACTCTGACCTGCCAGTGTTACATGGGACACATGGGCCCAATCCAGCATCACATCAAAACCATGCCGAGAAAGCCAGCCAGTGTGCACACTGCAGCAATTACAGAGTCAATCTAACCACTGCTAAATCTAGCATCGAAAGTTTAGCTCATTGCATAAATATACCCTGAAGTATTTTCCTGTGCCTTTTTAGCATAAGATCTGCGCATGCCAAGGTGTCACCATCCTGGCAACGTCACTTCCAGGCACTACAGCAGAGGCAAGGGTGGGGGAAAAAAGTAATTTCATCACATTGGTCACCAATTTCTATTTTGTGGCAGTTTTGAACAAATCTACAATGCAAAGCAGAACTGAAAACATTCTCAGGCATGCTACAACCAACTCGTAATTCATTGTGGGCTGACAGGAATTGGTTTTGACTCCAGCCCTCCACCCACGCACCACTAGCAGCAGCACATAGGTTGCACGGGAGCAGCAATCAGCTGCAGTGTCATTGAGACTTTTGGATCAAGATTAAGAGCAAAAATATTTTCCCTTTGTGAGAAGAAAAACCTGTTAGGCCTATGTTTATCAGAAAGCCAGAAGGGTTTAATCTTCTTATTGGCTTTTAAGAAGAAGAAAAAAAAAACCACCACAAAGAAGGCAACAGAACCAGACAGTAACTATTGCATTGCTATTTTCAGCTGGGGAGAGCATTGCCAGCCCCGGGCACTAGTGAGACAAATGCCACCCCTTCCCAAACATTAATAAGAGCTGGGGTTCTTTCCAATCTCCTGGTAGGATCTGTCTCCGAGATGCACTTGGGTCACATTCGTCTGCAGCCAAGATGCAAGAGCTTTAATTTCAAAAGCAAAGCTTCTCATACACCCACATGACTCCCACACCCAGGACCTCGCGGCCCATACTGATGTTTCATCCCAAAAAGTGCTCCAGTTGGCAATACCACAGAGGGACAGCTGGAGGGTACAGCCAGGGTGCCACGTTACTTAGCCAAGCCTGCCACATGGTAAATCGTAGCTTTCAAATTCCATGTAGCCCAACCCAGCTGTATGCAAGGGAGACAGCAGAGACTCTCCTATCGCTTTGGCTCTGTTGCAAGACCTTAATCAGCAACCAGGTTCAACGTGCCCTAGCTGCTGGTCACCAGCCTGTTCCTGCCACCATGCAATGCCACGCTCGCCCCTTCGCTTTGCTGTGGGACCCAACCCTGCAGCAGGGAAAAACGGGGAGTTTAAGAGTGTCCTGGAAGCCACAGCAAGAGCTTTGGTCAATCTTTGGGAAGCACCAGGCCACCCAGAGGCTGCAGCCGAGCCCCCACAAACCCCAGAAACTCAGCCATGCCAAAACCTCCCGGGTTCCCAGCAGCTTGTATAATCAAGTTTACAGAAAGAGGACCTGCAGTGCGCCTTTAGCAACCTAAAAATGAGGCATTTCTTCCCCATTAGGCAAGTCTTCTCCCACACACACATGCCCTCAGGGCTTTCTCCCTGTCGGAGCTTTTCCAGCACTGTTGATGTCAGGCAAGTTACCCGTTGATGCAAGGAGGCTTCCTTTCACCCCTGTCACAGCTGACTTGGGTGGAGAAACTGCATCACAGGCCCATCAAACCAGCTACATGGTGAAAATAGGGCTGGAGACTCTTCCAGCAACCCCAAAACTCAGCATATTTGCAGGGGACAGGACATGGGTCCTCTCCTGCTGTGCTGAGGGATGGCCACTATGCAACAACATGACCATCCTCCAACACCCACAGAGCTCCTGAAGCTATTTCATTTTGAGAGGAAGATGAGATGTTTTAAACACAGCTCAGTTCACTACTCTTGTAAATAAACACTATGTAGGCACCACCCTTGCTGCCTGAACCCATAAAGCTACCAAGGCCCTTCAGAGAAAAGCAGACCTTTCGGCACACTCTGCTTGGTGGAGCAGAGAACGGACCACCACAGGGACACCACCTCTCTGAGGCGCACCAAGTATCCACCGACAACCCATAAAGCAACAGAAGATCCAAGAAGCTGCCAAAACAAAACCTATCTCAGAGAAACAGTGTCCATGCAGCAAGCAACGAGGTCACCCTGAAGCAACGTCCAACACAGCATGCAACAAGGTCACCCCAGAGCAAAGGTGCTGCATCTCGCAATACAGACACCTCCACTCCGAGGGCTGCAAGTAGACGCAGCACCAGGTACGGCATCCCAGTGTAACTGGATGAAAGGGGTTTTCCAGGTAACACCTGCCCTAGGCACATCGGTCTGAACTGGACGCAGTCCAGCCTGCATCCCCTTCACAGCAGCAGGAGGAAAACCTAAACCCGAACGTTTAGATACTGTTGCCACAGAAACAAAACACAGGGAAGATCCCACATCCCTCAGCATCTCTCCACCACTCATGCGAGACGTCTGCTTTATTTTCTAATGAGCAGTACATACCACGAGTCTGCCACGCTCGCTTCTTTGCTGCTCTTGATATCAGAAAGAATGCGGAAAGGCGTGCCTCTTCTGGGCTGAAGGAATAAAGCTAATTTCAAACTACTGCAGTTGAGTAGTGAAAAATGAGACCAAGACACTCCCATGATTTCAGAACATTTTAAGGATAAAGCCCAAAGCTTGAAAACTGGATTGTCGTTGCCTCCAGCGTGTCCAAAAGTTACACAGGCTTCTACGTGCCAGATAATCTAAGAGGCACTGCCTGCTATACACACTCGTGTAGAAAGCTCTCATCTGCCCTCACTATTTGAGTGGTGTTTTTCACAGATTAATATACTTTCACAGGAAAATGAAAGATTATAAATTGCTAACATTGATTTCACATCAGTGGTGAAGTCAGAGTGAGTAACACACCTGAGGTGACCCAGTCTGCTCGAGGGAACGTGAAACCACAGCGTATTGACAGTTTAATTGGCTCAGCAAGAGTTCATTTCCCTCAGATGAAATGCGCCATTGGCCATTTTATCACTATAGCTTATTGCTGCTTTAAAAGTAAAGTAGATGACAATCTAGCAAAATGTTTTCTCTACAGAGACAGTCCCTGCCTTTATTGCTGGGTGCTGGCTTCTTCCCCCCTTTCCTCCCCAGCAAATGCAAACCAGCTCTTGTTTGCATTTTAAGCACTTTGCACGATGAGAACACCTCTATTTATCCTTTCAGGCCAAGAGATGGAAGATGCTGCCATGCCCATTTCTGTACTGGAATTACAAAGGAAAAAACAAAAAAAAAATTCAATGGCACCAAGCAGCTCTATAAATACCACGTTCAAGGGTAACACGACATTTATATCATCCTACTACAAGGTAGAAAGATGTAATTTGACTGCTTTATAGCATTAGGAGGCAATTTAAGACTGTTAGTACTTGAACTATCAAAAAATGATAACTTGCAGCTCAAAAGGTAATTACAGAAAACAGCCCACTTGTAGAAGCGGGAGACTTGAAGGAACACAGGAGCCCTCGCTCCCTGGTTATCTCACAATTCACGCTCTGACGGGGAACGCAGGCAGAGGATCGTGTTTTGCCAGCACGGGTTCAGAGCAGATGGGACAGAGGCAGCACCACCACACTGCACAACGCAGGGACGTGGAGGAGCTGCAGAAGACACCGCAGGCATCTCAGCAAGGCCATGATGCTCCTGCAGAGACCCAGCTCAGACACCTGCCCATCCAAAAGGTCCACATCTCCTATGGAGGCAGAGCACCACAGACACGAGAGTGCTGCACAAGGGTGCAGCATCTGCCACAGCCCTGCCCAGGGAGCAGCCCCAGGGTGCCCATGGCCAATGCCTCCCTACATCCCTTGGAAGCAGGGGAGCACCATCCCCTTTCATAGCAGAAAAGCAGCGGCAGAGCTGGCAGGGGACAGTACCCCGGCAGCAGAAGGCAGGTCCGCAAGTATCCAGGAATTCCTCCGCACACTTTGAACTGGAGACCCCTAAGCCCTGACACCAAGCACAGTATTTAAAAACTGCTGAAGCAGCATGTAGGCAGTTACAAAAAGCCTGCTATTAACCTCCAAGCCTCATTTCACCGATGAGGGGAAAGGCATCAGCAGTATTTAATTGCAGGGTAAAAACAAAGAGAGGCAGGACACAGGGAAGGGATCTCAACCACACGCAACTCCCCATGGCTGCACCCTTCAAGCCACAGAGACCCCAAAAGCAGGGGCTGGGGGGCCAGGGACATCTCCTACCACACACTTCACTCCTCCACAGACGTGCCAGGGAGTTGCTGCTAGCCCTCTGCAAAAGGCACAATGCAGCTTCTTCCTACAGCAGCCAACCTATGGATACCCAACATGGGGACCCCACAGGGGCCCTCTCTGCATGGAAATGGAGATGGGAGCACGAGAGGCTGTCAGTGTGGGTATTGCAGAGCTCAAACAGGGATGCAGGCAAACAGCAGCAAAAGCCAACAAGCTCCCTCCTGGAAGAAGGCACCCCAAAGGTGCATGCCGAGCTCTCCATCAGCTGTGAGCAAGGGCTGTGCAAAGCTGTCCAAGATGCATCAGGATTTTGGAAGATGAAGGGAATGTGACCACTCTAGTATTGACTGAAGCAGGGGAGAGGAAGCCCCATATCTCAGGCTCAGCGTCACGAGGAGCACAGAGAAGCTCCTCCGGGGAGCAGCCCCATCCAGCACACCCAGAGCCTGGCGAGCCGCATGCCAACACCATGCTGGCATTGAAACTCCAGGCAGCGAGAGGAAGAAACAAAAGCAAAACCAAACATCTTTCAAAGTCTCCCTTCCTGGTAGTGCGCACTGTCATGCAATACTTCCAAACCCATGGTTTATGTGGCTCAGGAGGGCAGTTTCATGCCCTAACTCCTGCATGATGGATTTTACAATTTGTTAAAGAAACTCATCAATCCTCAGCAGTCATTTTTAATGCCCAGAGCCTCCACAAACTCCTGCATTTTGCTGATCCTCCAATTTCAAATCATTTGAAACTGCTGCTACTATTACAGCTCTGTTCCTAAAGCTAAGCATTATAGCACACTCCAGACTTCCAGCTTCGTATGCTAGTGTAATAAACAGATTAACTGTGATTTATGAACAGTAAGTTCTGGTTATTTGAAAGGAAACATCACCTCCCTAGACCAATTCTGACAACCGGAGATCTCATTATGCAGACAGCTCTTTCCACCTACCTGTAATCATCGGTTTAGAACATCGTTACCAACCTGGGAAATGTATCGCCGTAGTTTTCCACTACAAACTTTGTGCATCCAAAGCATCTGGCAGGAACCACTGCCAAAGGCAGAATACCAGCCCGAATTGACCCAGCAAGACAATTCCTATTTTAAATACACATTAATAAAAAAATTAAAACAACAAAACAAGAAGCTTTCAGAGAGGAGAACTGCCACTGTGGAGACAGGTGCATCAGAGAAGGATGCAGCAAGACTTTAGTTGCAGAGGACTAATTAGGAGCAGGAATTATAAGATGACACAGAGATCTATTTGTGGTGCTTATTTACTTGTAAAGTCTAATTAGAGTTTTAATATTCTCTTCCAAAAATGAATTCATTCTTTGAGTCCACTCTAAAATGTCAGCTTAATATTTTACAAGACCACAAGCAAGAGTTCACATTTTCACATGCACTTTTCACAACACACCTGCAGCTATTAAGCTGACCACCCCACTCATATCACATTTGACTACGCTAAGAATCCTTTTTTTACATTTATTCAGTTAACCATAATCACTTTTCTCCTGCATAGAAAAGCTGTGCAAGAAGCCTGGCCAATGATCCAAACCTGCACACTGGTTAGACATCCAAACCCATGCACACACGACAACTGTGGCCCGCTGGTCCCCAGGGCACATCTCCCCTCTGCAGGGCTGGTTCAACTCCAAGACCTCCCAACTCTCAGCACCTCTCACCTCCACTGCTTTACACATTCAGAAATAGTTATTAACTTTTCAAGCTAGAGACTTCTCCCATTTGCCCCACATCGCCTCCTTCCTCCCTCCCCACACTGTAAGCGACAGCAGTCTGCAGAACGGTGAGGTGCTAAAGCCCATCCAAGGCTCCTCCTACTGCCAACACCTGAAAGACCCTCCTGCACTGTCAGACTTAATTGGCTTAAAGACACTGGAGTATTAAACTATTCCAAACGATAAGACACGAGCTCTGCTGGGCAGCGCTGGTATCAGTGGACCCTTCTCGGCGATTAATGTGCAATAGCTCCCACCACACAGCCCATCTCTTCTCACCTAATTGATGCCACATGCATCTTGGATTTACCCATGCAAGGCATAATTACTAAAGATAAAAGTTTTCATATACTTAAACCTCTTTAATAGAATAAAAAGAAATCTCAACTCCCTTACCTTGACTCTAAAGTAGTAACAGCGGCTCGTGAAAAATGAAAAGCCTTGAAGGATTTGGATTAAGAAACTTGGAAAGACAATCGCTGATCTTTTATCTTCCAGACTTCAAGCAGAATCAAGTTCTTCAAAGAAAACCCAATAAAGCCCAGACATTTTCATCATAACAAAATAAATAATTCAGTCATACTTTAGAGGACTCCAGCATTAGGATCGGCTATTTGATATATTTGTGGCTTAGGTGCCTCTAAACTTATTAAAGATAACCTGATAGAAGCTTGCAATGTCAAAACCGCCTTCATTTCTGACAGATATGAATGGATAGTGTAAATAACTATAAATAACCAAAATGGCTGCATTTATGCCTAATGGAAGATTTACAGCCTTCAGAGCCACCTGGTAGGACTAAGAGTTACAGCTCTGCCTTCATCCTATTGCAGCACGCAAGGGGAGATGAATTGGCATCCTCCCCACGCCGCCTGCTCTGCCAGAACCACCGAGGGCTCAGCTCCGGAGGGGAGAAGAAACAGAATTCTCCCACAAATAAGAGAATACCATACACGTACAAGCAGGTTTATCCATGGTCTTCCCAGAAACTACTCTGAAACACGCATCCCAAAAGCCCCTCAAATCTCCATAGCCCCTGCAAGCTCCCCTTAGGTACCCAACAGAGCTCCTTTTGTCTTCCAGCTGCCATTTGCAGAAGGTTAAATGCCGTTGCCTTTGAGAGGGAACAGATCAGGTCTTAATTTAAACCTACAGGCTTTCACCAAGGGGAATTCAACTGCAGCATTCTGGCCAATTTTCCAATGCAGGTAATTGCACTCCTGCCTTCCCACCATCCCTCACATTCCCAACAAAGTCCCAGCAGCTCTGCAGCCCCACAGGAGCTACCTTTCACAAAGCTGAGCTATTCAGATTTAATATTTAGGAAATCAGTAGGATTTGTGAGGGCTTTGTTGTTGTTGTTGTTTTAATAGAAAAAGATTAGGTGGTGGCAGGGCCAGAAATCCCCCACCAAAAAGCCAAGATCTAAAGTCAGGAGAAAGAGAGGGGAGAAAGCAAACTGTAGGCAGGGCTCTCGCTGTTTGCCACAGCAGGTTAGTTGCACTAACTCACCGGTTAGTTTGGATGAGAACCCCAGAGCAATATTAAATGTCACTTGTCAAGAGACATGAGCAAGTTTTGAAGCGATGTGGTTCAGCCTAGCTTCACGGTACAGAACGTAGCTGCCATCGGCTGGGAACCTGAACCGGGAGGTGCACACATGGGCAGATACCAGCACGGATACACCGCATGAAAGTGAAAAAAAACCTGTCCCCAAAGAAATCCTAGAGTAAGATTTAACTGCAGTCAAGGCAGCTGCAATCCATTTTAACAGTGTCAAACACAGCAAGTTTCCAAAGGATTAAATCACTACTTAAATCATCTTCATAATTTCAAAAAATGCCTGTAAGATAAGACCAGGAGCTAATTGTACCATTTAAATTTAGTGAAGGGAGGATTTTTTTGGTTGGGATTTTTCCTTCTTAACTGCAATAAAGAAAAAGCCCAAGGGTCCAAAATTAATAATCTAATAAACTTTGCTAAGTGAACATTGTAACAGATAGGCCTGGATGAGATTTTCTGTAAATGCCAGACAATTTCCCTTGATCTTTATGAGCAGAGATGCTGCTCTAGCTTCAGCAGGAAGAAATCAAATTTGGTGCAAAATAATAACATCTGGGTGAGATTTTGTTATCAAACTAGCAGTCCCTTTAGATGGCAGGCTAAAAATATTAAAGTTAACTCTGAAGGGTTTCACATTTGTGTTTTTAATATGAGTGGTTAGGGTATGTTTCCATACCAACATATTACCCTGCTCTAAAGAGCAGTGCAATTACCCATCCTCAGTGCAGGATGCCCAGCAGTCGCTGGGGTCCGACCCAACGGAAGACACACACGGAGAGCTTTCTCCCTTGCCAGAGCAGGCCGGTGAGAGCTGTCGTTGCTTTGAGCTATCCCACTCCTATGGTCCCAATTCCTGAAGCCACAGGGCATCTGTCCCCAGCTTCGAGCAGAGACACCATATGGAACAGGACCTGCAGGAGATGCTCAGGGACCACAGGGGCTCCAACAGCGGTCACGAGCGCCTCTTCCCTGACCACTCCAGCATCCCCCCTGTAGCTGAACGCAGCCTGCAGAGCCCCAGGCACACCCCTGTGATGGGCATCCTACGCTCCCCAGCTGTGCCAGGGCAGCAGCAAGTTTTCTGGCCTGCAACCAGCTGTCATAGCACATACCTTGGCAACGTGGGAGGAAGCAAACGGCACACTGGTGGGGTTTGATTTGAGACATCACACCCCAGCACCAGATCCCTTACTTAGTGATACCTTGAGACAGAAGCCTGTCCCCTACCATGAGCAGTGCCAAGAAACAAGAAAACAGACCGCCGTATGGTGGGTCCGAGCACAGTTTCTATAGCTGGAACAGCCTCTGGCACTGCAGCCATCAAAATACTCTTAAACAAGCAGCAATCAAAAGATCCACCTATTGAAAAAAAGTGTTCTTCTACAGACTTTGAGACTAAATTTAAAGATAACAAAAGTACATGATTTTCAAAGTCTAATGAATTGCCCTTCCAAGTTCAAAACACTTTATACGAGGTAATTAAAGTGAGCTCCTCAATGGTTCCAGCTAGGAATTCCTCTTCTACAATGGGATTGCAAAAGATCTTTAAAATTAGTCATGATCTTTTTTATAAGCAGAAGTGGTCAGGAATTCTTCAATTAAATGCTTTTCTTCCCCACCACCAAGAAGAATGGCAATTCAGCATTCAGCAACATCAGCTCCAAAACCCCTGCACAGGCAAAGGGCTCTCACGGCCAGGATGGAAATCACAGTTAAAAAAAAAAAAGGAGAAAAAAAATCAGAGCAAGGGATTCAACTTTCTCCAGAAGACACAGAAAGTTCAGAGCTAGAGCACCCGACTCTGCTACGCTATGCACAACCTGGGCGTCACTGGGTGTCATTCCTACACACAATAAGAACTCTAACATTACAATGTTTTTGTCAAACGGTAGGGGAGGAGGTAGGCACTTTGTATTCCAGCCAGGTTATTCACCATTTCTGAAGCTAGTCCACATTTCCAATGCCTAGGAAACCAATCTCTCATTAGTTTTACCCCATTCTGTTTAGCAGAATTGGAACTTAATAGTCACTGCATTAAGAAGCGTTGGAGAAAATATGCTGTTACCTCCTCAGCAATTTATTTGATCTTACGTTGAGAAAGACAACACATTAGACTTCATCAGTCAGTTGTGGACCAGAACAGAGCTTTCCCGTGATCCCACAGGCTTCAGAAGGCTTTGGGTCTTGCTGTTACTGAGGCATGAACAAAAATAAATCAATTATTCTGCAAAAATATCAGCATGAAGGAAAAAACGCTTGATTGCTCATGCCTTCTTTTTTAAATATAGGCAAAAATGCCATTAATACAGAACGATGGAATCTCAATAGGAGAGCACTCAACAAACAAGCAATCATTTCACCGCACATTAACCATGGATGGAATAGCTTTTGCTTGCGTAAAGGCCCTAAAAACACGTTTGCAGATTTAAGTAACACAAACTGGTGTGTATCCACAGCAGAAAACATTTGTCAAAGGCCAGTTTTGCTAAAGAGACAATACATCACATTAACATCAGAAAAAGAAGAGAGCTGCCACCATATAGTGTGGCATCAAGTTATCAAGCACTCAGATATCCCACAGCGAGCACCAGGGACCACACTTGGGAACAAGGCAGCCTCTACCCACCTCCACATGGAATAGCCAGCTTTGTTTTGCGGTGGATAACAGTAATCAATACACACGTTTTAGTCAGATGCTTACCAAGCATTACACTGGGTTTGCAACCAGATCACATTGCTGCAACATGGTTTTTGGGACTGGCAGAATCACACAAGATGGTACTTGCACAGATAGTTTAATTCTTGGAGAAGTGGGTTTTTCATTTATTTTTAAATTTGCACTTGAAGAGGTTTAGTCTTTAAATTTACATTTGCTGTTTCAGCTACAGGAATATTTAGGACAAGCCCTGCAGAGCAGCCATATACCAAACCAGGTGTATTATTTATTGTAAATAAGCATATATAATATATACAAACATATGAAAACAAGCGAACAGAAAGCTTCCAGCCACCTGCACATCTGATTGCCAGGTGCTGAGGAAGAGGAGCAGAAGTCCCTCCTCCTCCCACCGCGTGCCTGGACCACTCCCCAGCGCTCACCTTGGAAGACAGCAGCATTCTGGATGACGAGGAACTTCAGCTCCGTGCTGGCAGACTGCAGGAGCTGCTCCATGTTCAGGCGGGCTGTTGCCTGGTACTTCTCCTCCATCTTCCTCGAGCAGCACGTGGAGCCCTTCGGGATACATACTTGCAGATCAGACCCTGGAGAGAGACACAAGAAGGACAGAAAATTTGCATTAGGAGGTGGAATTGCTGGGAACGGAGAGGAAACCAACTCCATACGTTGGTATCACTGCAACTACTGTTTGGGCAAATTGATGACATCTCTGGAATTTGTCCTGAGCAAGCAGCTCAGGAAGAAGACCGATAAGGCGGAACCAGGATTGCTGAGCGATAGCCCCCAAGAGCTTGCTATGCACACATGCCAGCACGCTGCTTGCTTTAGCTCCCACACACTCCATCCACTGATGTGCTGGTGCTGAGTAGAGCGATACAGAGCATCGCCCTGCTGTCTCCCGCATGCCTACCAGCACACTGGTAAGGAGCTGCAGGCAGCCAGCAGAGATGGAGCAGGGGATGGAAAAAGGAGCCAGGATTTGAAGTTGTGGATTTACAATGAATAGAGCAATGCACGTAGCTCAGCATGCAGGATATGCTTGGAATTTGCATAAAGACTTAAAACAAATAACAACTGCGTTATTTGCCTGTGATCTCCATCCTTTTGTATCCACAGCAATAACAGTAACAACAGGAGGGCACAACAATAATGATTTACTTTTTTTTTTTAGTGCAGACTTCTAAATTGTACATATCTCTTGAGCCCTCCCACCGATTTCGCCATCTCATCCTTCCTCCATCGCAACAGGCAAAGCCCAAAGTTCATCATCTCACTTGTGCAAGCCCCACTGCAGAGGGACAAGTCCCGAGGCACGCACTGAGCACTGCAAAAGGCAAGTGCCCTTGCAGCAGCAGACATGCAACTGCATGGATGCATGGGCAGCACCTCCACCCATTCACCAGAATGGTACAAAAGCCAGGGTACAAAGGCAAGAGGAGCATCGCTTGCTCTGGCATCTCAAGCTGCAACTCAAAGCACTGATCAGTGATCCTAAATTTTTGGTTTTGACATTCCCAAAGCTCTCACTCCTGGAGGTAGGAGACAAGGTTAGCTTTCATTTTCGGAAAAGTGTTGTTAGCTAAAAGGTGATAAATAAAATCTAGAAAATAAAATATTCATCTTTTGGGTTCAGACAACAGGAGAAGATGGAACAGAAGAGCTGGAACTGGCAGCAACAAAAGAAGTCTCATTCTCAATCAACTTTCAGTAGCAAACTGTGGCCCTGCAAACACAAACAGAGCAACAAGCTCATATCAAAGCAACCCCCCTCATCATGCAAGATGTATTCATCTAATCCGATGCTGCTGTTAGAAACTCAAAGGGTAAGCAACAACTCCATTAAAAATGGCTATCCAGGGCCAGACAGCAGCAAGAACCTTCCATTTCAGCATCTGCCACCCGAACTGCAGCGTGCCCCCGTCATGCCAGTGCAGGAGCAGCTCCCCGTTACGCTCGGCACTACCCAGAACCAGGATTAGGAAGCAGTGCCCAAGCCAGCGACCAACAGCCCAGACAGGGCTGAAGGCTCCATGCGCCCCTCAGCCTTCGCTCTGCCTTCCCATTTGCTACAGAGGTTTTTTCCCCTCAATAAAAGCAAGTTTGGTAATTTACATCTTTGCTCTGGAAGGATTACACATCCTTCCAGGTTTCCCTCTCCTCTCCTTCTTAAGAGTCTTTTACCACATGCACTCTCTCACTAATTACTAGAAAGTGTCAAAAGTCACTTTTGTAAGCGTACTCTAGAAGAACAGGATTAATATTCATGCCAGTTCAATGGTGTACCTCCTAAAGAAGAGTCATGCACACTGCGGAGGGAAAAACAGCTGCCAGGGCTCGGGAGCAGCGACAGCAGAAACCCTCCTCCCTGGCACTGCCTGGGAAAAACACAGTGAAACACTTCACCTGCAACATGCATTCCACGTGCGGAAAGGAGTTTTAACCGATGCAAGTCCCGCTGTTGCTGCAAAACAACGCATGCTGAAGGGGGAGAAAGAGGCACAGCCCAAGGCTGGGCCCACAACACCATCCCAGCTCCATCCCTACCCGCTGCCTCAGTTTCCCCTTCTGCAAAACAGGGTACACAGCATAAATTCCTTCATCGAGCCCTCCAACAAAAAGCCAGCACCACTGACATCTAAAGATGGAGTCTCAGCGGTTCGTCAACTAACCCACTCCAGAGGAGCACAGCGACAGGTATTTCATGCATTGAAAAAATAACAGGGACCATAAAACTGCGAAACAGCAAGACACTGTGCTAATGAGAGAAGCGGTTATGTAACAGCAAGTTAAAGAGGTTTTTTAAAGTCAAATCCAAGTCAATTTACACTGCAAAAAGGCCTAGCATGGTCCCTTTAACACTACAATACAGCCATAAATTTCTTGTTAATACAAAGCTTATTTCCTCTACATTTATTATATTAGGACACATTTCAAATTAAAAAAAGCAGCCTTCCATGATTAATGGAAATACCAATATAGAAAATCTGAGAGTTGGCAATTAAGAGATCTGTGCAAGTGAAAGCCAGGGATAGGAAGCAGCAAGGTCATCTACCCACCTCCCACCCTTCTTTTTAGCAATTAAGCCAATTTCTCCCCTTAAATGGATTTTTATTTTTGTGAAATAAGTAGAGACAGACGCATACTATAGCAGGGCAATCACAGAGGAGGAAAAAGCCTGGGAATTAACTCTGACAGCTTAAAACGAGATAGCCAACTAACACCGATAACCAGAAACGTCATGGTAAATGCAACCGGTCAATACAGGCAGGACAGGCTCTTATCAGCTACCAGGGACAAGGTCCTTCTTGGCGCAGAGCATTGCTACAGAGCGCCAGGGAACGGGGGCCTGACTCCCATCTGCCAGCTGTTTTCTGTATATGGCTTTCCCAGGTGGCGAGCAGACCCATCTGTAAGTCCCAATAGTAAGGAAAGGAGGTTTTGATGCCCAGGACCCTGCTCCCCCAGGAGCCACTAACCCACCTCACTGACCCCAGCCCCAGCAGGCACCGATGAAACAGGGACAGCACTTTTTGACCTGCAAGTACATTTGGGGTTTATTCATGCCATTGCTTGGAGGACCCTCTTCTGCACTCATGCCACAGCACCACCCAAGAGACCCAGATCCTGCACCCCAAATGCTAGGAGCTGTGCAAACCGTGCATGCTCCAGAAGTGTGGTGGATGCAGAGACACGCACGCCTGGAAACACGCCGCAAGCCCACAGATCAGACACTAGCATGAATTAAACTGCCACACATTTTTGGCTCCATAAATGCAATGGAAAAGGTCCTGTGAGTCATCAAATCCTACCCCCTGCCTCCCAGTCCACCCCCTCTAAGCATTTTATCTAACACAAACACCTCCAGTGATAGCTCCGGCTTGTGAGATAGCAAAGCCCATTCCGCTGCCTAATGGCCCTTACTGTTAAGGCTGTTTTTATCTCCCAACCTACACACCCCCCTTCTTCCTAAAGTTTCAAGCCATTACACCTCGTAATGCCAGTCTCAGCCCTTGCAAACAACCTCATCGTTACAAATTCATTTTTGTAAAGAAAGTATCCCACGAATTACTCTAACAGTTTTATTAAATCGCATTTGAATGCTCACATACCGATCTTCGCAAGATGAGTGATACCGATGCTAAGCACAGGAGCCTGACCCTCCGACACCCAACTCCCACGGGTGAGAAGGAGCTGGATGCGGCCCCTGCCATAGGCGCACGGACGCCAGGCACCAGAGCGCTGTGCCATTTATGCCATCTTGGGGAACAGCAGTGTAAATGCTCCAGTAACTTTGCATATGCTCCTAACTGACAGAACTAATCTCTACAGCTGCAGTAACTTCAGCAGCACCCTGCCTCTTCCTCCTTCTGACACAGGGAATTTTTACTGAACACTGGGTAGTAGTGAATTTAAAGCATTAAATTTGACTCTGATGTACAATTATTCCCACAGAGAGGTGGTTAGTACAGCAGAAGTGAAAATAATTTCAGTGGATTAAATGTCAAAAAAAAAAAACCCCTTGAGATCATCTGCAGGCAGTTGTGAACTCCTTCGTGAGGCTGAAGGATTATATTTTGATTTTAAGCATTCCAGGATAGCTCCAACCCTGTCATCAGATACAGGCAGACAAGCCGTGCTTTCCACTGGGGCACGCAAGCCTGCCCACCCAGATCCAACGGCAGCTTAAATCAGATTAACATTCCCCCCGAATTTACCCCAGGCATTGCCAAAATGAGAACCTGGCCCTGCTTAATGTTACTGCAGCCTCTCCCCATGCAACGGCACCCTTCACCTTCTGCGGTCTGGAAACACTGGAGGGCTTCGTCCCAGCCTCTTAGCTCACCGGTTTGTAAATATTACACGTAACACAAAGCAGCAGCTCTCTTAATTTTCTTTCTCTAATTGTTTTGCAGTCAGCATCATGCTTTAAACAGATAAAAGCAGCGACTCAACCTTTAAATGTAGTAGATTTTCCAGCCTCTTAGCTCACCGGTTTGTAAATATTACACGTAACACAAAGCAGCAGCTCTCTTAATTTTCTCTCTCTAATTGTTTTGCAGTCAGCATCATGCTTTAAACAGATAAAAGCAGCGACTCAACCTTTATGTAGTAGATTTAAACAGATAAAAGCAGCGACTCAACCTTTAAATGTAGTAGATTTTCCCCCAGCTATTTTAATACTTTTTTTTTTTATTGAAAACCTTCTTTTAAATTATGTGACTAGGGGTTCGTGCATCTGTCACTGGCTTTTAATGCTCAGCATTTGGGGGGAAAAGGAAATGCGACTGTTCAAAACCCAGGTTAAGCGCTGATCTTTTTAAAACCTAATTAAAGAGACATTATAAACCAACCTTGTTCAATAGGTGATTAAAGTTGGAACAGTATGGGTACTACATGGGATATTTACTACTGCTTAATTATCCTTTATTTTCTGTTCCATCTTGTGTTTCACAAAGCCATCTGACTCTGGATTCCTCCCCGAGTCTTGCAATGTTGGCCAGATGATTGTCATGCAAATATAACGCTCTATAACACCGCATCTTTTAAAAGAAGTAGTTATGGAGAAAATAGAGAGGTTTTACAGAGTAAGAGTTTCCTCCTAACAAATGTACAAATCTATCAACAATACTGTCAGTCATCAAAAATATGGAGTTAATTTGTGGGCACCCACTCACCATACACGTTTCTTACAGTCACACGCACACGCCCTACAGCCATTCCAAAGACTGGGACGAACACTGTTCAGGATGTTGTTAAAATTAACCCCTGGGAAAAAAAAAATAAAATTAATGATCTCACTATAAAACCACTGCCTGGGGAGGTTACTAAATTTTAGGGTTCTGCTCCTGCTCTCTTAACTATCAAGAGAGCAACTTGCAGGCCTGAAATAATTAAGAACAGAAAACTCAATTATCTAGTAAACTAAGATCTTAAACCACCACGCTAAACTAAACGGAAAGGCCGCACGGGGAGGAGTATCATTAGTCCCACTCAGGAAAAACAGAATAAAAGAGCAGGAGTACAAAGGGAGCCAGCTCACGAGCAAAGGTGCATCGAATGCAGCAGGAAGAGGTGGGTTTTTTACTTTTCAAATTGTATGTTGGCACACACCAGCTGCCAAAAAGAAGAAAATAAAAGAGAGGAGAAAGCTTGACACGCTCAGCCAGCCAGTTGTAAAGCTTTACACCCCAACTCCAAAAGCAAAAGGCTGATCTCCTCCATTTTCTTAGGGTGAACCCATATTTGCTTCCATCAAAGAGAATGAACAAGAAGCTGGAAACTGCACTCTGCTGTGGGAGGAGGAAGACAGACCCGCCAGCAGATATTTCTGCCGAGAAAAATATTCCTCAGCTTCCACGTGACCAGGGGCAGAGACACCCATCTCCTCTCCCCGCCTCAGCAAGGCAACAACTCGCCCCTTCCCCTCTACCCACATGGACCAGCCCAATTATTTGGAGCATCACCACAAACACAAAGAAATCCGAATGGCAAAGAGGAGAGAAAAACAGACCAGGAAAAAATGGAAATTCAAGTTACTGTTTATACATGAGAAATTACACAGGGAAAAGACAAAAGGAAGAAGAAAACCACGACAGGCAGTGCAAGAAAAAGGGAATTTAGTTATTAATGAATGTGAAGTTACCCCAGCGCAGAACCACAGCCTGGCTCACGAGCTGGCATTAAGTCTTAATTTCAGAAAAGCCTATGAAAAGCACATTCCCATCACCCTGTCTTTGCTCTTCTCCAGCACAAGGCCTCTCATCTAGCTTGAGTGGAGTTGTTGGCATGAATTACATCCTCCCACCCCTCCGAACAATCAGCCACAGCTGACAGTAGTTAGGTCGTGCTGCTCCCCACCTCCGAGCATGCCAAAGCATACTGCAGAGCTGCAAAAACCTGGTCCCCAGGCTGCAGGACCAGGGGAGACCAAGTTTCTGCTCACTGCCTGATGCATGCCTTCAGTTAGAATTACTCCCGGAACATTAATACCGCTCATGAAACAGCACGACACTTCCCTCACGTTTATCAGAATTGCCTTTTTTTTTTTAATTAAAAGTATCAACCTGGTGTGGCTGGGCTCCTCTACAGGGAGAGCTGTGCCAACGTCCCCCCAGCCCACACACCACTGATCCAGTAAAACGGAGCCGTGGGACGTTTCTTCTGCGTGTGTTGCAACTCAGCAGCATTTCCTCTACTTGTGCCTTCAGCCACAAGTGCTCATAATGCAAAGTGTGGCTTCCAGAAGTCATTGTTTTCTGTTTGTGTCAAAAAAAAAAAAACCCACGCTTTAAATAAGTTGTTTAAGCCCTCGGTTTCTCCAGGGTGATATGATCTATAGGCAAAGGTTCTCAGAATTGATTCCGTAGTGATTTGTGACTGGGAACTCCAAAACTTTTTTAATTGACAGATGTATGAAAGGAAGAAAAGTGATAAACAGAAGCCTGGAAAATAGCCCTTGAGTGATGTTCCCCTATTACAGAGATTTATGCAGCTGCTACTAGGAGAAACAAGTGCTCTGAAGTGTAATTACTACTCAGAGTCACACGAGATGGGCCAGATCCAAGGTATAAGCAAGCAGTCATTGCTTTAATTATGATCAAGTTTACGTACTTAGGCAAATGTAAAATCCACTTTCGATTTGATATGTGGGAACTTTATCATCATAACAAGCTGGAAGCGTTCACTTGAAACACCAGCCCTGTTAAGAGATATTGATCCAGCTACACACAGCCTCTGCAGAGAGGCAAAGGGCTCCTTACTCCTCCCGAATATCAGGAATGCAGCTGGGGCTCCCGGGGGGCAGGAGCACAACTGAGCAACTCCAGCAACCTGAACTCTGCTGGGAAAGGAAGATGTCCAGGCAAAGGCACCCGCTGCAATCACAGCCCAGGCGGCACCACACCGCCTGCAGCTGGGATGGAGGATGCCACCAGTTTCTGGGGAAAGGACCAACCGTGCTGTGGAGGCCCCAGCAGCCCCTCGACACTCACAGCACAGCCTGCAGGGACCCGCCGGGAGCACCCCGGCTGCCCGCCCCTCTGGCACCTCTCACCGTAAACATGCGCTCCGAGAAAGTTACCTGGGGATCAAAGCAAACACTGCATCAACTTTCACAGAAGCAAGGGAAGACATTTCTTTGATTACAGACAACAGAACTTGTCATTTTAGTGGTGATTAGAGCAGCTCTTTCCCCTCTCTGCAACTCTCCATGCAAACATTTCATCGCAAAGTATTTCCAGCACTACCTCCACACTGACCAGGAGACCGAGGCCCTGCAGGATGGAAAAAGAAGAGGTGCTGCTCCTGCAGCTACTCTGAAGGCAGTATTAAGAAGAGTCAAAAATTGTATGGGAAGGGGATGTAAGGATAGGAAGAGATAGGGGAGGTACTCTCACACCAGGACTTACATCTAAACTCTCCCGCTAGATCTAACAGCTGTTGGTAAGCTGAGGTATTGCTACAGTCGTACAGCCCAAAGGATTTGGGATTTGCACCAGCAGATGCAGCACCTTGCAGTCCCAGCCCTAGGCACCCCGCTTCTCCCCTTCCTCTCCTGCGCAGCAGCAGATCGTTGCTGAAGCGACTCTTGTATTTCTGGCCTGTGCGACACTGAATGCAAGAAATGTAACTCAACACATCATTATTAAAAGCAGCTACTGCTGGCGATGATCTCATTGCACCTCCCCTGCCTGTCACGTTTGCCTGTTATCTCTTCCTTTTCATACTTTGATCATAAGCTTTTCAGGGCAGGCATTCTCCGCTGCGTATTTAATCTAACACAACAGCACCCGAGTTCTCCAGGCAGCTCTGTAACGCAGCTATCAAAACCCATCCGTTTTAGGTACACACACTCCAAGCACACAGCCACGCACCTGGGGGAGCCGACACCAAAAAAACTGCAAAGGACCTTTAAAAGGCAGGGAATTCAAGTATTTCACTTACATTTTAAAATAGGAACGAGGCATATATACTGAAAGCAGCCTCATAGGGCGTAGGTGGCGAGGTTTGGTGCAGTACCACACAGGCAGCCACCTGTAATGCTAATTGCACAGCAGAGTAACACCTCACCCAGATCTGTAACAACCTCCCACCCGGGCCATCGCACCCCGCGCTGTACACACGCAGCTCAGAGAATGCTGTGCTGCCGTGCTGCGTGTTTCCAGCCCCATTTTCTGGAGCTTTGGCAGCCCTTGAGCCCAGGCTGGGGATGAGGGTCCGGACGCTCCCAGAGTGGCTTTACAGAGCGGGATTTCCCTCACATGACGGCTTTGCACTGCTCGCTGCCTGGCACGCAGTCCATTGAGGAAAACGGCTCTGGCAGATGCAGGACCAGCAGAGACATGACGGGTGCGTGGTGCCTCCGCTCGCTGGCAGGGACACCGCGCTCCCCCGGGCACCTCACACCGGACAAGATAAGACCCCCCCCCCAACAGAGGGGCGCGAGGCCGGCCGGTTCTGCAGGCAGCACACCAGCTCTGCCCGACAGCAGAAGTTTGCATGCGAGCCGCCTCTAGGTAAAAGACCCTCCTAAACAAAATGAGAGCAATAAAAGACCCGCTCGTCTAGGAGATTTCCTTCTCAGGGACGTAACCGCAGACTCCGTTTTAAGCCAGCAGCGGGGCGCCCCCGAAGCGCGGAG
>NW_008796175.1:810466-833676 GCF_000699145.1 Aptenodytes forsteri | reverse complement strand
GGCGCGCGCCGCGCGCCACACCTGCACCGTCCTGCGCCGCGCTGCAGGCCGGGAGGGGTCCGGGACCGGCGCACGCGGTGGGGTCTTGCACCGCTGCTTGCGGGGGCTGCTCCGCGCTTGCACGGGGCGGGGTGCAGCAGCACTGCGGGTCTGCACGAGGCTGGGTGTTGCTCTGGCGCTTCCACGTTTGCCGTCTGTGCAACGAAGCACCTGCGTAAGCCGGCCACCGTCCTGCGCCGCGCTGCAGGCCGGGAGGGGTCCGGGACCGGCGCACGCGGTGGGGTCTTGCACCGCTGCTTGCGGGGGCTGCTCCGCGCTTGCACGGGGCGGGGTGCAGCAGCACTGCGGGTCTGCACGAGGCTGGGTGTTGCTCTGGCGCTTCCACGTTTGCCGTCTGTGCAACGAAGCACCTGCGTAAGCCGGCCCGGCGCTTTGCACAGTGCCACACCTGCATCCAACACGGGGTTCGAAGGGCGGGTAGTCTCGCGTTTGCACGCATACATGTAGCACGAGTGCGTTGTGCTGCGCCATGAATAAATAGAGCATCTCTTAAGCCCTCACCGTCCCCAGTTTGAGCTGCAAGGAGAGCTGAGTTATGCCTACCGCAGCCAGCCCCCTTCCCCTTCGACCAACGGACAGAGTGGGACCTCGTTCGGGAACTCTGCACCGAGAGCAGGGCGGTGCTGAGCGCGGGGCCCCTGGGACGGCACCGGAGACCTGGATAACCCCCTCTCTGAGGGGGCCCAGGGGTGACCACGGGTCTGGGGTGTCATTGGGTGAGCAGTGGACAAATTATCAGTGGGGCTACACTGGAAACAGGCAGCCATGCATGGGCAGGCTGTGTTGCTCCACCAAGGCCATTTCCCCACCAGTTTCCAGCTGGAGCTGATAGGAACCTCTTGCTCACCGAGCCAAAGCCCCCACAGGGACCCCCAGGCCTGGCCAGACCCTGCGTCCCCCAGCCGCGGGGACACGGGGTCCTCGCTGCAGCACCGGCCGGGGTCAGGACAGCCCAGCTCCATCCCACCAGCAAAACAACCCTAAATACCAGCAATGCGTGCTCACCCAGAGGGGGCCCACACTGCTCGTTGCCTGGCAAGCAGCTCTATAAAGTGGGAAGCAAGCAGGGCGGGGTGAGGGAAGGCTTTATTTAAAAAAAGCAGGGACCACGTACAAAAAATTGCCAAAATTGTGTTTGCCCAGGCTGTCTCCTCGCTGCTCGCCCCCAGCCTGCACAATGCTGCTTCTGAGGAGAAAAACAATGAGGGAACAAGCGTAAGCAGAAGAACAGGAAAAAATCTATTTAAAATTTCCAGTGCAAATACAGGATCAAATTATCGCTAATGGCTCACTGCAAGCTCTTTTTCACTCTGAAATTTTGAAGAGGGTTGAAAAATGAAAGTCCAACCTGTATGTTTGTTCTAAGAAAATGCCTGCCAGGGAGAGATTGTTAAAATATATTATGGATATGAGACTAATAAGCTGGAATGTGCAACATGTCTCGTTGTTTAATGGATTGTCGGAGCCTGTTGCTGTCCGCAGACTGCGCTATTTATTATCCGTTTATTGTGTCTAGTAAGCACGGCTGACAAAACTCCCATTAACCGGGCAGCAAAAAGTCCTGCTTTGCAGGAATTTGGAGGAATCCAGAAATTTCATTTTGTTCAGAGAAGCAGGTGCAAATTGCGCCTGATTTCAGCAGAGGAAAGAGCGGGCGTACGCTCAGTGATACGGATGAGGATTCATCCTTTACACGTTTTCATTTCTCCCAGTTCCTTCCATGAAATACCGTCACATGTGCTTCAGCTCATGTGAGCCACGTCACGCTGGGTAGTTAACGTATCTTTTCTGCATCTCCTTCATTGATTCGGTGATGGATTTGTTATGTTTATGCAACAGTTTGGGTTTCAGGTACAGTATTGCTTTAGGTTAGGAATCAGTTGGACCGAATTGCAAAACACAAAGGCTGGTATTTGAAGCGCTTCTTTACATACACTATTGCAATCTATATTATGTTTATGGTCTGAATTACAGTTGTCTAAAAGGCATTCAAGCACCTCCTGTGTTCATCTTCAAACCTGCTGTGTGTATTTCAGTTAAGTACAGGAGGCTTCTAGTGTTCCAGGTAAGTACACAGATGTTGTCAAGCATGCCATTGTAGCAAAGAATTCCATACAGTGCCAAATAGGCGGCATTTAGGTATCTCTGCTAAGACGAGGGAGTGCTTTAAGATTTCAAACCAAATTAGAAAACAACATTACTGCACTTTACTGGATCTGGCTTCACAGTGGGATCTGTCATTATCTTGACAATGACTCCCTGCAAAAATAAAGTTTCTTTATCAACAAGGAGTTATGTCAGAAGTGAGTTAAAGCTTGTGGAAATGTACAGCAAAACAAAGAGGCAGGCCTCTCTTTCAGTCACTATTTTACGTTATACCCAAAGTCCGCTGGCAGGAAAAAAAGAGCTCACATTTTAACTGAAGACTTTCTCTAATCAAGCAAGTGATTTTCACTCATTTCCCTCAGTTTTCACTCTGGCATTACTGACTTTCCTTGGGGTAATAAGCCCAAGGATGCAGCTGGATGGAGATGGGGGGGTGAATCCCATCCCATCCATGGAGCAAAAATAATATTGTGTTCTATAGCACCCCCAGCCCCGTCCCCGAGCCCAAAGGGCACTTTCCACCCCGTGCCTGCAGAGGCATTCCCCAGGTGACAACTGCAGACACTCTCACCTCCATCAGGACTGCAACGGCCCAAAGAACATCTGAAGCAATTTTCCTGAGCGCTGCACATCCGCGCGACTTGTCCTTTCAATGTGCGAGGGTAGCAAGCGCAGGAGAAAGCAGACGACTTGCTCCAAGATCAGAGGCAAAGTCACGGGGTTAGTTGTCTGCCAGCAGATGTAGTAAGAGCCAAGTCATTGTCTCATATCCAGGATGATAATTTCCCTTGTTACAACTGCTCACACTGTAAAAATGTCACTTAATCATCTACCTGCCTCAAGCCTGTAAGTAATGAGAGGCAGGATCACGTGTAGCTGATTTTATCAAATGCTCTTATGAAGTTCTCCACTGGGAAAACCCTGAATCAATTAAAATGCCAAGGAGAGACGTAGGAGAGGGATTCGTACTCCCCAGTAGACACTTGCCAGGTTGTCAACACATTTCACTTACTCTTCCACTGTAGATGGGATGGATGAGCTCCATGGGGACAAGGTCAGGTGAGCCACACCTATAGCAGAGGAAATCTCCATGGGGCAGGGGAGAAAAGAAAAAACCTGGAGCACCTGTTGACACATCTGTGTGTTTTTGGCACATACCTGACAGCCTGCATGGGCATGTTTGGCCTGGCTTTCTCATCCCTGCTGTGATCCCGTTGTGCTGACTATGGCCCAGCTGCATCACTTGAGATCTCGCGTGTCCTGATGCTGGCAATGATGGCTTCTCCCTGTCAAAATGACCCTTTCCATCTTATTCTGCACCCTGCAGAAATTGCATTTTCAGGCTTTCATAACCATTTGTGGAGGAGAAGGGAGAAGCTCTTCACTATATAACAGTACTCGCACGTTGTCTGATGGAAAAAAGAAAAGTGCATTTGCCATGGGGCACTGGGAGAAATGATGGATTGCCAGGTAGCAGACATCCCTCCCCTTTTTGGCAGGATATTGTATTCCATGTGCCATATAGGAAAGCTGATAGATCCATAAAGCATTAGCCTTTTCCTCACCCCAAAAAGCAGTGGCTGATAAATCACTAGCTCTCTGGAGTTTGTGGGAACAGATCACACAGCAGAAGCAGTGAAGCCTTCAGAGAGATGCATCACTTAAAGACACTGCAGATGCCAATAGAGCTGTACATCAAGAATACCCGGACAAATCACTTCACCTATCCAAAAATGAGATACTTCAGAACTGGAACTTTTCTTGCGAGTATGTGCAAGTTTCAGTCACATTCACATCAGAAATGCCTCCCAGAGCCATGGAAAATCTCTGCACTCCAGTCCTGGGGGGTCCTCCCTTTTTTACAAAGAGTTTGAAAAGTCTTCTCTCCCACTGAGGACAGAAAACTTTCTGAAATTGCAGAATATTTCATGGGACAAAATCCCAGCCAGACCCAAACCTTTCCAAACCAGCTCTTAACTGTGGGTAAGACACAGGTTTTGCAGGGGGCAGCTAGATTTACAGCTAACTGTCCGGTTATCTAAAGAGTTTTGCATCCTTTGTAAAACTAAAAATGCACAGACACAGCAGGTGTGGCTCAAAAGTTCTTCCACACACCCCACATCTCTAGAGGACCCAAAGCACAGCGTGAAAGGATGAAACACATAGTGTGCTAGAGTTTGGGGCGTGCTGGTCATGGGACATGGCCGTCAGGGAGGAAGGATGCTCGTAGCACTCCTCACCACTGCCCAAGCCGCAATACCCATCTCTTCTCCAGCTCGCAGCAAGTGGGGCTGAACACTAGCAGAGCTTCTGAGTGCAAGAGAATCGCCTGAGATGCAGCTTTACAGAGGGAATCGAAGCAGAAGAGATGGGAGAAAATTATTCACCATGCACTGCTGCCTCTGCTGGGAGCACAGGGCAGACATTTCTCAAGCTGATATTTTCATTTATCATCTCCTGGTGATTAATCAACTGAAGAGACACTGCTGGGAGACAGCCCGAAAGGGATCAGCCCAGAGCATTCACCTATGAAAATAAAGCGCTGCCGACAATTACCAACCCAGGGCTGTCACGCCATGGGCATCCCACTCACGGGGGGAGCTGGGATGTAAAATTACAGGACACTGCTGTGGACTAGCCCTGCACAGAGCAAGCAGACTGACAGCTTCAGTGCAGGCATGGGAGGCAGTCTGGATTTAACTCCGGAGAGATGCTGCACTCCCGATTCCCCACACCAGCACAGGCTCAACAGCACAGAGCGAGCTCTGCAAACAGCTGCAGCAACAGGCGATGTGGTGCACAGTGTACGGTCTAAGCACAAAGCAAGACTGGATCTTTGCAGACCAGGTGGCCCGAGTAAGAGTCATGTGGCTGCACATGCTGATGAAGTCCCATTGTACGATGCAGAGAGCACACAAGCTTTGAGATGGGATTTACAGCAGAACCAACAGAAGTTATATTGAATATATAAATTGCTCCCACTCCAAAGGAGGCCATGATGTATTCAGGTGCCTTTCCAGGAGTGCTTTTTTCCTATGCAGTAGCACCACAGTAAAACCTGATTTATGCCTTATTAAATTATTTTAATGCTTAATATTATATGCAAAAACTCTGTGAAGAGATATATTAGAGGAGTATTTCTGCTAGGCTCATGCAGAAGCTGTCTCCAATCGCATGGTAATGAGGCTCTTCCAAAGGTATCAGAAGCGTTAGACGGCTCCTCAAACACCACTTTGCAGGTAGAAGAGTGGATGGGTGACCTAGTGGCAATTTTTATACCCAATAACTCAAGAAATGTTAGGGATGCAGCATTCCTCTCCCTCACCGACACAGATCAGGAGTCATTGCTGGAGCCAGTGGATTTGGAGCAGCCCCAGTGGGCACCGAGCCCCAGCAAAGGAGGAGACCTTGGAACGAAGCAATGTGAAGCAGCATGAAGAGCCTCCATCAATGACAGGGTGGCTTTGGGGCCAGCGATGGGCTACCACAGTGTTCAGCCACTGTGTAGCAGGATGGACAACATCTCTGGTACTTGCCGTGTTCCCCCGGCGCCTTCTTCCTCCCCCTCCCTCCCTTTCAGGCTTCTCACTCTCTTCTTTCTCATTAAGGAAAGGTCACTGCACACGACGGCAAGGAGAAAAAATTGCAAACCAAAGGAGCTTCTGTTTTTACAGCCGCTTTCCCCAAGTTCCCACCAGACCTGTGGGGTTGTTGTGAGCCTCATCCTGCAGCCAAGGAAGTGGATGACGTTCACTGGCTGCACGTTCAGCTCACAACGGGGCACAGCACCCATCTGCCCCTCTGCTGCAGACGCCTGCTGTTCCCCAGGGGCTCTCTTGGCCTGTTTGGGCTTTTACTACTCCAGGTCTCCCAGTGCAGACACCATGTCTGTGCCAAGCGTGGTTGGCTGTGTCCCAGAGCCCTTCTCTGCCCGGGAAGTGAGGGTCCCACGAGCCATGCAGAGCTGTCCCTTGCCATCAGCACCTCCCTCGTCCTTTGTACCTGCTCCAGCCCACCGCATTGGGAGACCATGACCTTGCACTAATCAAGTTTTTTCCAGCTGCCTACATGGCCTGATCCTGCAAGCAGCAGCTACGCAAGAAGCCGTCCGATCACTCCTCCTGGCTGGCCAGTCTCAGAGCTCAGCACGCATTGGGCTTCTCATTATTAGCATCCTTTCTTGCATCTGTGAGGACATTAATAGATCTCAGAGGGCTTTGCTGTTAAGATTGCATCCTTCTTGCACAAGCCAAATAGTCTAATAAAAAAACCCAGTAAGATTTAACAGTTACGCATTTGAAGGCATTTCCCAAACACCAACTAATTATCCTGCTGGACGCTCAGCCAGGTTTCAGAGGAAACGTCACCCCTCCACGGAGGAGGACAGCGTATCGACAGAAGGGAAGTTTTCTTTCGAAAGGAGCCTCGCTAGACGTCCACATTTGTCTCATTTCCAATCAGTTAGAATAATGAACCACCTTACATAAAGAGATTTATTTTAGTTTTAAATGCTAAATCATTCCTGCACACAATGTTTAAATGTCAAGCCTCTCAAACAGCTCTTCGGGGGTTTGGGGTTTTCTTTATATTATTACTATTAAACATTAAGCAGAAATTGAGAAGCAGATAAGTGTGAAGAAGAGCTAGCTACTCCTGACTCCCCCAGTCCTTTAAATAAAACTGAAACCCACACCTGAGCTATGGGTATCTCAAGTAGAAATTCTCCTCAAATGCAGAACTCTCTCTGTGTGTGCATGTTTCGCGGACAGGATCGGAAAGAAAGGGAGAGCAAGCCTCTGTGCTCCATTTTCTGACTCTGGTGTAGGGCACTTCAAAGGTTTTCCATAAACTCAGGAATTAGTGCAATTAGGTCAAAACTCCACTTTAATGAAGAAGGAATAAAGCTGTTGACAAATTACTCCAGAGAGCTTGGCCAGCAATGGAGAAAGCAAATAGAAACAAGCCCGAGCTTGTTATTTTTAGTGCTTTGGGGTTGTTAAAATCAGTCTCATGATACCGGAGGTGTGGGGGACCCAACCGGGCAGCGCTTGGAGTTGGCACAGCTCAAACACAGGACCCAGAGCCTTGAAACGTCGGGGAGAAGAGCTGCTGGGACCGAGGCACTGCTCGGTGGGCATCTCCAGAGGAACCCAAGCACAAGTGGCATTTTAGGACTTCATTTTAACCTCTAAGTGCAAGCACTTAGAAATAAAAGTGATCACGATGTATTTATTCAATGGGCTGTTTTAGGAGAAACTGAATAATTTAAACAATACACGCTTAAAGCCAAGTGACTTTTCCTCCCTGTGCCCCCCTTCCCTTTCCCCCTGTGCACCTTCTCTGAGGCCAGCAGTAAACATCCTGCTGATTTCGGCAGTGGAGCAAGCAGCATTCAGGTCTTACCCACGGCCTTTCAGGGATTTGTCCCCATTTGTGACCTGGGCAAGAGTAAGCAGGAAGAACTTAGGGAGAAAGAGGTTTGGTTCTACTAGAAACTGCTGTCACGAATGAGAATTGCTGAGCGTTATATTGAACTATCCCAAAGCTGTCAGTGACCAGCATTTAGTACTCACAGGGAGAGTGTGGGTGGCTTTGGTTTAACTTCCCATGGAAAGCAAGACCCTGATTCAACAAGAAAGTGCATTCAGTTTAAGAGCAAAATACCTCATCATTGCATGATACAAAGCATCGAACCAATACCAACGTACTCTGCCAGTGCTAGCATCTTGCAAATGCATGAAAGGTTCACTTTGTTCTGCAGACTTTCTGCCAGACGAGGCATTACTGAGTGCTGAGGGAACGCAGACCAATTCTCACTCACAGGACACAGTGCTAAACAAGAATCCTGCCACAGAGAGGTCCTGGGCCCCACCACAGGCACAGCACTAATGCATTGCAAATTGGCCAGCAGCATCTGACCTTTCGGGACCCGTTCAACAAAATGACTTAACTCCAAACTACAAAGCAATGCCATTAAAAGCAGGCCTGTGTGCAAACCCCTGGCTGAATCCAGGCAGGAGTCTTAGAAGTGAAAAACTTCAGTACAAAAGGAGTCACTGATAGTCTTGCGTAAGTATGTTAAGCGTCGGCCATGCAGTGTTACAGTGTTGGGAGCTCCTTCATTGCCTTGCTCCTACACCTCTCCATTGGCAACATGGGGATAATGGTTTTTCTCTGCTTTGCTGGGGTAGTGAGGAGATAAATTCCTAAGTACGCTGAAGAGGATCAGCAATTACAGTGCTGAGGTCACCCTCACACCTACCACGATGACAGCCCAAATGGACGGTGCGAGAGATGTCCCTGCATCTTCCCAGGATTAACATTGATTAAATACCACAGAGAAACTGCATCATTTAGCAACTTCTGACAATTATGAAGGCGGTCAGGCTCATACCTTGGAAAAAGGCTTTAACAAAGCTGCCAACGGGAAAGCAGGAAATTCCTGCTGGCTGCGCTCAGGCTGCGGCTGCAACACCAGAAATCTCCGAGGTCCTGAGAACATGAAGATGCCATCTTCATTTCCAAATGGATTTCCACGTTTATTAGATATTCCTGATAGAAATGTATGAGTAAGGCAGATCCAATTAGTTCACCTAATAGTCTTGCATGATGAGATTGGCCTAACAATCAGAGCGCAGGATTTTGCACAAATGAAAGAGCATTCTTATAAAATTGAAAATGTAATTTAGCAATTTGGAAAGAAAATTGACAATCTTTTGAGAAAACTAATAGCTTTTTACTGTGTAATATAAGCTCACCTAGCTAGTGTGGAAAAAACATATAAAGCATTAAAGAGACAACCCTACCACTAAATGTGGTAATAATAAAACCTCCTCAAATTATTTCTTATTACCCATCTTTGTTCATTTTCAGACTCTCCAGAAATAGGAAGACTCTATGCTTCTGACTGATAATCTCAACAATTCCTCATACAGCTGAAAGTAGCACACTCCCCGCAAGCTGCCACCCCCCCAAAAAAGGGACATTTCCTGCTTTATCATTTAAAAGGCGGCCCCAGGGCCCAGATCACGGCAGGTGTGAACTGGCCGAGCTGCAAGTGATTTCATGGCACTGTTGGACTGAGACCAGTGGAGGAGGTTTGTCTCTTTTCTGGAAGTATTTGTAATCACCTGAGGCCTTTTTTGGGGGAGACATTAATTCATAATCTCCAAGATCAGAAGCACTGGGTGGATTATCTGCTCTCCTGTACAGCACAGCTTCAAATTGCCTCCCATTGCCTCTGCCCCTCACCCGTCTGTATTGGTCTGGAGGCATCTGGATTCAATCTGAAGATGTTACAAGATGGAGACCCTGGGGTTTGCCTGCCCGCTCCCTTCCCTCAGTGTCCCCTGCTCCAAAACGCAGCCCTCCTTCCTCCACTGCACGTCTTGCAAACCGGTGGCTCCAGCCGTGCTTCTCCTGTCCCTCTGCACCCAGGGTTTCTTTCCAGAAAGGCGCAGGATGCAAAGAGCAGATCACCCTGGCAGAAAACTTTGCCTTTGCCTTTTGGGCTGCCAAACCACGGGCTACGCACACCCCACAGCAGCTAAAGCCATCGAGCATGGCGTTAACATCACCTGGATCTTTGGTCCCCCTAAATCCTGAAGCATGGCAGCTTTGCCATCGCTGGGGCCACCCAGCATAGCTCCTCTGTAACCAGCACAGTGATGCCAGGGGCTGAGTGGTCAGAGCAGGTCGGGAGCTATATATGAGAAGAAACCCCCTCCATCCCACCTCCCTCCTGTGTCTCCCCTAAATCGCTCATTAGCATTTACTCCTTGGCCAGGCAGCAGGGCAAGATGCTCTGAAAAAATATCCCACAGCTGAGCAAAGAAGAGCTTGCATCCGATGAGATGGTTTGCAGCACACAGTATCGGAGGGCAAATGCTGAGCACACAGCACGCGTATTGGCTCGGTGATACATGGAGATATTTACCTGACCCCTCAACTGAAAGCAAAGTGCTTCAACCGCCGCTGAGAGCATGGAATGTGGTTTCAGAGACATAGCTAGAGATTAAAACAACGTGAGCAGTGAGAAGTGCAAAATTAAAAGCTGTGCCAGTGTTTCTGCACTGGATTTTGGATTATGACTTGCTGCCGATTAATAATGTATCTGTCCTGTTTGGATCCTTCGCATCCCCCATCAGCTCTTTCTTGAATGCTGCTGCTGTTTTCCAGGTTGCAACAACAGCAGAAATCCAAAAGTTTGTCCCACAATGTGCATAATTATTGATTTCAGAGAAAACCTACCCCTCCAGCTGCCCTGCTTGTATAGGTTATAATGTCTGGAAAGGGAATTAATTAACCTAGGCAGCTCTCTAGTACACACATGAACTCACTGCAGCCCATTTACAAACCTGCTTAGAAATGCTGGCTTAGCAGGCAGGCAGGCAGCTATAAATACAGCTGCAGATGGAATCCCTGAACATTTCAATGGTAATTTTGAACAGGAATAACTTGACATTTAATTCTGGGACAATAGTGAAACGTCAACATCTGTTGTGGAAACACAGAATAATGATTAAATTAACACCACTTGCAGCTTTTAAACATGTGGTAGCATAACGCCACACTGGGATGCGCTTGGACAAAACCGTACTGATCTTCACGGTTTGAGTTAAAGAGAGCAGCTGGCTGGGCTGGAGCTCAGCAGGATCAGGCCTTGCTCTGGGCAGCTGCACTTCAAGGATGGAGAGCCCATAGCTGCAGCCTGCCAGCTCAGGGCTTGCCATATCTATATCAACTGGAGTGCTATGGTCTATAAATACATCACTCCCAGCCTCTACAGAGGAAGAGTCTGCAACTACCATGGAGACCTCAGACCGTCCCTTACGACTTGCAAGAGCTTCACTGTGATATAGCCGAACAAACCAAGGCTAGCTCGGTATTTAGTTATAGGTCTGAAGTCTTTTACAAAGGTTTATTCAAGGACTTCACCTTTTGCTTCCACTGAATACGAAGCAGGCTGGATGTCCTAGCCTAAAACTTGTTGTGATCTTGGTCTGATGTCTCCCAAGTGAAACATCTCCCTGTGTCGCGAGGGTATGATGGTGGAGACAAGGTGAGACCCCACAGAAGCTGATGGAGCAGCTGGAAAGCGAGTCTCCCGAGGCTCAGCACGCAGAGGCGGATCCCGACAGGAGCTTTGCCATTCACGGCTTCTCTATGCCACCAACAAGCAGCCAACAGCCCTCAGGCAGACAGCAAACTCAGCAGCCAAAAACAGCCTGGGAAAAAGAGCAAATAACGGTGCATTTTGCACAAGACACCCAAGCCCCTCTGCACCACTCAGTCCCAGTCACGAGCAGGGAGCAGGGCTGGGCAGCTCACCCCATTTGCAGGACTGTGTCAGAGAGGTGCCCGGGGCTCCCCCCCGTGCCCCCCGCAACCCTGAGAGGCACCAACCCGGGCAGCAGCTCATCCGAGCAACGCAACGTTGCAAGAATTTGTCAAACCGCTTCTACCCATCTTGGCTAAAACAAGCCGAAGCACCACGGACTTGGCACTGAGCGAGTTTTTGAGCTGTGTTTTATGAATCGGTCTGAACGCCGGCCAAATCCCGAAGTACTCAAGGACATCGGTGCCATAGATTTTTTGATCTGAAAGAAAGTTACTGTATTTAACCATTATGGGGCGGTGTTAAAAAATGGTCGCTACACCCAGTCATCAAAGGGGCGGCACATTAGCAATACTAGCTGGTTTGGCAAGCAATAAATACACCAAGTGCCCTGGTTTCCTCCTCCCTGTGATCATGCAGCTACAGATTTTAAAAAAAAAAAATATTAGGTCAGCTGGTCTGTCTCCTTGGATATTTTATGCCATTCTGGAGGAGCCTTTTATGTTCACAGGGTCGGATCCAAAAAAGTGCTGAGTCTTAAAATGTAATTGCGGGTATTTTAAAGGTGAACTGAATTGCAGTAGAACATCGCATGCAGCACGCAGCACGGCAGATCCCGGTGCTTGGCATCAGGCTGAGCATCCTAAGCTCAGCCCACAGTCAGGCTGGTGCGAGGAGCCACGGAGGGGGACCCGGAGAGGTCACCGACGTTCCCAAACTAGCAAAAAGAAACGCAGGTTTGTTTTCATACCCAAGCTCTTGATTGTGCTGGGAGCTAAGGGGGAAAATCAGCGCATTACCTGTCAGCCTACAACCCACGGGAAGGGGGAAGCGCCTGTGAGTGGGGACAACCTGTGCCAGAGAGCGGCTCAAACACCCCGCGCAGCATCCGATGGCACTTCAGCTCCTGCAGCAACCACGGCGGCAGACCCGACACACAACAAAATAGTTCGATTCAATGTGGCTAAACCCTACTAAAATAGAGGTTAGTCCTCAGGGCTCCAGTGCTGGAAATGGGGAGGTGGAGCTGGGCTCAGCATCAGTGCTTTGAGCCTTTAACCCCGCTGCCCCCAACCCAAATCCTGGCCCAGCTGAAGTCGGTGGGAATTTTCTCGTTGATGTTCAGCCCCTGCACCTTGCCAGAGGGCCAGATTTCCCCGCAGAGCGGCTGGAAAGCTTTCTTCCGCTTCCACCAACCTCACACAACACTGCAAAGAGATTTGCTCTGGATTTCATTGGATTTGAGCTTGGCATCGGGTCAGAGGCCCTGACGTAGTGGCATCGAAGAACCGCAGGAAAGCAGCCCACAGGACCAGTACCAAGAAAGAGTGGAAATGTTGCTGTTATACCATAAACTCTGGGACCAGTACAACACCAGCTGCAAGCCAGGTGCTAATATCCACCAATTCTGGGTTTTTTTCATCAACTAGCTCATTTCTGTGCCTGCTGGTACATGATTACATATTTAGCAGAGGAGTTTATTCACTGTGATAATAGTTTTTCAAATTAGTGCTTCATGTTTTCTAGGTGATGGGGTGGCCAGGATTCGGGGACAGAGGGAGCCTTCCTTTGAACAGCTATTTTAACCTGTTTCTATCATTAGCGGCCAAAAAGGGTGAGGAATTTCCTCGGCCAGCCCCAGTCCTCCCGGCAGTCACTGGTGGCAAACTGGCTGCAGGACAACACACCTCCGGCACCCGGACCGGGACCACGGAGGGACACGCTGCGAGCTGACCCAAAATGGATTCAAGGCTTTATCTCAACAGCTGATAACACCCCACAGAACATCACCTTTTCTTTCCCCCTCGTTATTAGCAGGATAACAACACTCACGGAGGGGTTGGTTTTTTTCCAAATTCAATCCTTAAACTCCATCATGATCTGTCAGCTGTTTACTCCTGTAAATCCGCGGGAGAGCGATAGCAAAGGAGAAAAATCACTTGCAAAGATAAATAACTTTTCTGTCCCCACTGGGGCTGAGTGGCCACATCCAGGCCTGGCAGGAGGCATGAAATGGCCTGCCTGGCCACCTCCCTCCCCGGCTGCTATTCTGCACTTCAACTCATCGCGCACAACAGTGAGAACAAAGCGACCAAAGAAACCACCTCCTTCCATCCTGGTAAAAGCCCAACAGTTCAGCAGCAATTATTTATGTCACTCTGGATGGAAAAAAAAAAAAGCCTTTTTTAAAAAATGCAGAAGGAGAGAAGAAAGTTGTCAGCAGTCAGGGCACCCCATCGGCACCAGCATCCCCTCTGGCTCCGGCGGCCTCAATCCCAGGATTTATCTGGCTCACGTCAGCGGTCACGCTGGCATAACTGTGGAGAGACCCAGGCTCAAGGAGGTCAGATTAGGTGGGGATGAACAAGAGCGGAGGGATGCTAGGAGTGCAGGCTGTGTTTGCTTGCCCCATCCTCCGTCCACGATACAGCTGTGGCCGGGGACACGTTTCTCCCACAGAGCTGCAATAGCTTGACCAGATTGAAGACACTAATAAAACCTTTAAATGGAGCCAAGGTGTCCTCCCAAATGCTTCACATGGAGGACATGAGAAATTATTCGAGACAGCAAACGAATAAGAAGCACATCTAGGAGGAGTTGACTGGGACAATATACGTTGATTTAAAACCAATAGTGCCTGCAGCTCTGCGGGCGCAGCCCTGAGGGCAGGCAGGGGTTGGACAGAAATCGGGTTTCGAGCAGCAGGAGCAGGATGGCACAAACTCACTCATAGCGAAGGATGGCCAGGGCTCCAAACAACAACATCTTCTCGGACACTTCCCCCAGCAGCCACCTCTGGGATTTTTTCTTTTTTTCAAGTGAAGTTTTGAAAAACCTGCAAAAAGCAACAGATTTATTGGAGCCCTTGGCGAGCAGAACATAGCCACGCAGAGGGGGTTTCCCATCCTGTCTCCTGACTGAATCGTTTTCAAGATAACTGATAGGGACTTGTGTTTTATTGTGGTCACTATGACATTTCTGATGTTTTAAAATTAGTAAGATCTGGTAGGCCTTTCCCCCACCAGCAACCACATCGCTCCACTGCGGGGCTTGGGCTTTATCCTCATTTCTTGTTCTCTCACTTCTAATAACATGTTAACAGACATTTGCTACTCCAACACTGGATTGCAAGCGGGAGGATTTCCTCAGACCCATAAATTGCAGCCTGCTCACTCACGCTGTCTGCGAGAGCAAAACATTTTGTTAGTGCAACTGAAGAGGGTTTTGGAGAGGAACATCTCAGAGGACTTTCCTTGGAGCCACTCATGGGGCTGCCCCGGCCCCACTCTCACTCCCTGTGCTCCTGCCCAGGGCACCCACCACAAAGCTTTCAGCATCCTCCTTTGACACCCTAAATGTCCTTGCTTTGGTTTATAAGTCCATGAGTCTTAAAACCGTGAACATTATTTGCTACACTGACAAATCCATATTGCTTTTTTCTTAAAACCATATATTCCCACTGGGCATTTGCTGTTACATTTCCATAAAAAAAAAAAAAAAGAAAAAAGAAAAAGAGTTAAGGAGAGGAATAAACTTGAGTCAGAAAAGCAGAAAGCTTCCAGAGTACCAAATCCTCAGCAGCATTAACAGCTATCAGACAAACTCCAGTTAACTCCCTTCTCTTTAAAAATCACTGGAAGCTGTGTTAACTCACACAGCAGCCAGCAGATAGAAGCTGTGAAGCCGGGTGAGACCATGGCACTAAATCCTCGCGGGGCTGGGCGACAGCACCGTGGTGCTGCCAAGAGCATCCCTGTGCTCAGGGGGATGCGGGTCCCAGAGTGAGCAAACACCACTAACCTGCGGCTGGCACAGCAGCAGCACGATGAGAAAAGGCATTTATTATGCAGAGCTAATGCCATTAGAGTAAATGGAGTTTGCCCAGAGGAATAACGAAGCAGTGAGATAGTTACAGCAAACGCTGGAGCGGTTCCCTTGGGCAGAGGTGATTATAATGTTCGTGTGGACTTTGCACACACAGGCTACAGACGTGTTCGTCTTCGTCCGCTGCAGCCCCCTTGGACTGGGGGGACTGAAACCCGGAGGGGGCTGCAGTGCCCAGCCCTCCCCAGCAAGAGGGAGGCTTGGGCTGGAGATTATCAGCTGTGTGAGCTGGAGAGGATTTCTCACTGTATTTTATTTAGAAACAGCCTGCCCTCATGTGGTGAATGGAAAACCAGGAGGCTGAAGATTTTTGGACTAAAACTGTTCGGCACGCGCGCTGGGGCAGGGACCAGGAGCCAGGGCCAGGGGCCCTTCGGAAAAAATCTCTCACAGCTCAGTCCCTCACCTGTCGCACACAGCTTTTCCCCACTCATTTTTGTGCCTATTCCCTTTCCCCCCCACCCAGCACCCACTTCTCTTGCTGGCCTGGTAATTCCCAAATAGCCACGGGCAAGTGCCCCAACAGAGCCCAAGGGTGCCCAGCACAGCACCGGACGGGCAAGGGGCAAGTGCCCCAACAGAGCCCAAGGGTGCCCAGCACAGGCTGCAGCACCCCCCCCCCCTCCGCCGCGCTGGTCCCCACAGCACTGGCATGGGGGAAGCGCACAAAGTCAAGGCAAGCCCTCAGCGGAGGCAGAGCGCTGTGGCTCCAGCATCTGAAATGAGGAAAAGCCCCATTTGCGTTCAGTTTATGGGCAGAAGAGTAAGTAGTTTTTCTTGAACGGCTCCGGTAACACTTTCTGTGAGGCTGCAGGCTTGGCTCAGAAAGGCAATCGCACTCACGTTGCATACGGGGGTTTCTGGGCAGCCTCAGCTTATCATGACAGGGAATAAAAGCTTTACCCAAAATCAACATGATCCAGAATAAGTAAAACCAGGCCGAGTAACAGATCCAAGAAAGCCGTATCTTCCCCACACAACCAACTTTTTTTTTTTAAATCAGTGATGTGCATGAATCTTCTAAATCAGCGCTGAAAAAACAGCTTTGATGCAAGACCAGGCTGCATCAAGGAGCAGAGCGCGCCAGCTGCATTCTGACAGCCGGGACAGTAACTCAACAGGCAGCGGGCGATGCTGCGGGGCCAGGAGCAAGACGGCCATAGCCAGCCCCGACACGAGCACCAGTACATGGCTGCAGCTCGCGGCTCAAACGTGATCCCTCAACATGCAAACAGGACACATCGCAGTGGCTCCTGCCTGGGGCTTGCAGGAACCCAAAACCCAGCACGATGACATACCTGCAGGTCGCACCGACAGCCTGCGCATCTGCGGTGCTGACACCCCTGGCTTCGATGGGACACAAGCAAAGCGGCTCTGGTTCCGATCGTCAGTAGCTTCTTAACAGCATGGAAAAAGCAGAATAGGATCCCACGGCAGGAAGCGGAAGCAAGGCAAATCCTACCCAGCACAGGTGCAATGTTTCTAACCCCGGGACCAGCTCCCGTGAAGACAAGAGGGTCCCTGAGGTCTTGCGCCGTCACTCTGAGCCATGCTAGGGGACAGGCTAGTGTCCAGCCGAGCACCGCGGGCTGACACGGAGCTGCAGGGGAGGCGTCTTCCCACTTTTTCCAAACCCCTTCATTTAACGTTCCCATTTGCAAAGCTCCTCGATTGCAGTCGGCACAACCAAGCACCAACAACTCATCCCGTCCCCGTTCCACTCATGCAGCTTCAAAGCCTCCACCGGGACGCTGACTTGCGACAGCCCATTAGAAAATGAGGGGGGAAATGCAGTAAATGGCATTAGTCTAGATGGCGCTCATGTATTTTTTACAGCCTGAAAAAGCAGCAGCAGTGGAGTTTCACCCTAACGCCCACTTTCTATCCCAGTTTCTCGCAGCAGCGGGTCTGATGGGCGATGCTTTCCGTTGGCACCTCAGGCAGAGGAGTGCACGAGCATGTTTAAGTCCACAGAGCAGGATGCTCGCAGAGGTCTAAGTCCTCATCCGAGGAGTTCAGAGACCTGCTAAATCCCTGTCTCCTGATGACAGCCTTCCAGCAGCTGGAGCGTCAGCATTGCACCACAAACTACCCAAGTGAGAAACTATTAAAGGCAGCACTGCAGCCCTGCCCGCACTCGAGCAGGGGCTCTAATTCCATTTTATCTGCTTGTCATCACCTCCTAAAGCAAGCCAGGCCCATGTTTTAGTTGGAGAGTGAGGTGTAACTGGGTAAAAGAGATTTTTGGCATATAAAAATCTGAGCAGGTCTGTTTACCACCCTGCTGCCTCGGGAATGGCCGATGAGCAGAGCTGTGGCAATGCAAGGATCAGAGTTAACGCAATCGTATTTTGCTACATTTACTGTACTAGTAAAATTGCACAGGTAGGTGGCAACGGCAAGCAATGCTCCTTGCCATTCCCCGCTGCTCACACACAGGCTTGTTGGTGGAATAACCACACTCTGCTGATACAGTCCTAACTCTGTTGGGTTTAAATTTATTTTCTTCAAAACTAACCATGGCTTTTACTGCAGATAAAGCACTTACCATGAAGTCTCCCCAAAACAGAGGGTGAATAGCCATCTCGCACTCCTTTCTGCACTGTATCACGATAAAGAGAACTAAAACATTTTTAATCAATCAATTAAGCTCTGTCATATGCTGCTCTTGGATTGAAGGATAAGGCTCAGACGCAGCATTCTTCAGCTATAGGGCTGATTTATAAGGTTTTCATCATCATCATAAACATTTTGTTTCAGTAGAAATTGCTCCTTCTTTGAGCAAAACAAGGATTTGGGGTTTTGCATAAGCTGAAAGAGAGAGCAAAGACTAAATTCTTTTCCCATCTTTCTGTATTCTTTTTACTCCATATCAATGCAGATTCAGATTTTTCATCAGTCAAACCAGAAAACTTCTGTCAATACAAAAGACCCTTTCTAATAAGAAGAGGGAAAGAAAAAAGAAAGAGAGAAGCCACGTCAGCCAGTCCTGCAGCCTCCCCAAGGGAACAGCGATGCCCGGGGAGCACCGGCAGGACAAACCTCCTGTCTCCTGGGACAGCGCTTCCCTGTCAGCCCCCGATTCCTCTCACATCTCAGCCGGAAAGCTGAAAACTCAGCTATGAGCAGCATCAGTTTGCAGCTGAAGGCCCATCACCACCACCGATAGCTAACCTCAGCACAGGGATACAGGCTGGGATTTTCAAGCCACTTTCAGGGATTTAAGCGCCCATCTCAGACGGCTAAAAATTAATACGAGTGGACATTCTGGGAGCCGGTGCTACTTCAGAAAATTGTGTTTGTTAAAACACTAACGAGCATCTGCACCGCTGCTGGGTACGGGAAGGAACAAGCACTTTGGGCTTTGCTGCTAATGAACATGGAGGAGCGGTCCGGCTTTGGAGGAGGGAAGGGGGCTGTGTTTTTAGGGCAGGAAGATCTTAATTTTCTTTTCATTGGTGCAATGAAGCTCTGAGCAGGCAGGCAGGCTGGCTGACAAAGTGTGGCCTTTGAAGTCCCAAGAGATTTGTTACTACTTTCAAGCTTTCAATCTGTCCTGCCAGTCATTTGCTATTGCTGCAGGGTACCTACCAGGGAACCAGGTTTGGTGCCTCCGCCAGCAGAGAACAGCACAAGAATGGCACTTTGCACCAAAAAGCCCATTTCCATTTAAAAAAAAAACAAAAAAAAACAAAACAAAACCAAAAACACCCCACACTTTACTCCAGCTCCGTATCACCAGAGTAACAAAATGGTAATTTCCTCTTCTATATGATTTTTTTTATATATATATATAAAAATATATATATAAAAATATGTAAAAACAGCATTAGTGATTTCCCCTTTGGTTCAGTGCTGCAATTCCCTACATTTTATAAAATCCTTTGGCAAATGAAACGTAACCTTTACAAGCAACACTTCCAATGGGAAAGGTAATTAGCCAAATAGCTGGCGACTTCTGATCCGGCTGCAGCAGCCTGCATACCGACTGCAGAAGTACAGTAACTTAAATCAATAGGTAGATGTAAAAAGTCAAAGAGAGTGAGGCGTGTTATTCTGGTGTATCATCGCAGGGGATTTGATACGGGAGAGAAGTGCAGCCGGGGAGGAGACCGAGGACGGATGCAAGACACAATCGCTTTCTCAGCCAGCAGGTCCAGGTTGAGGGCTGGTTTGGATCTGGACAACACTTGGTTCAGTGACCAATATAAGCAAATTAGAAATACTTACACCTTTCTGTCAGCTATGATTTAAACCTAATAACATATGGAAATGAAACCCAGATTTTATGGACACGGACTGTAATTACTTTGGACAAGGTAACTTGGGAGCAGCTGGAGATGAAGGGCAGTGAGCACACAGGCTGTGCGCTGAGAGACACGCCAGTTAGAAATGCTTACCTGGGCTTAGCGCACTCATTTAGACATGAACGTGCTATAAAAAAACCACGTGAAGACCATCAACAGCAGAGGATACTTTAAAAAGAAATGATAGTTCAGAAGTATTAAGAACTATTTTAACAAGTTTCCTTTAAGAGAAAAGGAAAGTACCCACTGGACGCTCCGCGAGATAAACACTGATTACAGCTGGGAATAACCGCACGCATGCTAAATAACAGAAAGTGGTGTGTGGCAGGAAGGAGACTGAAATAATATGAAATATTCCCACTCTATAAAAATAGCTTAGGCACTCCAATGTTAGAAGCCCTCTGAAGTTTCCAGAACAGGAGTTGTCTCTTTCCACGAGAAGTCCTCACGTCTGTGTGTGCTCGTACCTATTTATATACTTCCAGTAAAAAAATTACTGGTGCCGACTCCTTTCTGACGTCCCACTCCCAGAAATAGCCGCTGCAACAACTCCTGGAACAGCCTCAGCCCCTCGGCACCGATGTCCAATGGCCACACTTCTCACGGATAAAAAAATGCTTGTTTAAAAAGCAGCACAGCAACCCCTGCACCAGCACAGCGATAGCAGCAGCGCACACGTGGCCGGGGAGATTTCACCCCTTTCCTCCTTTGCTGTAGCAAAGCATTAATGGATGCGCCCGAACACCCATCTCTCCACCCCCGGTGCTTCCCATGGGAGAAGGGGCTGTGGAGAGGATCCTGAGACAGACGGGGGAACATCCCCCGGCTTCAGCTCCTCTGAAGGCAGGGTCAGGGCAAGTCAAGAGGTACATCAGAAAAGCCCAAGATCCCGTGGATTCCCCCTCGCAGGGAGCTGGAGACAAACTCCGCAGCTCCCGAAACACAGCCCTGCTCCGCAGGCGGACACCCCATCGCAGAGCTCTGCACGCCCCATCTCTGCATCCACCTTCACAGAGTTCAGATATCCAAAATACCCAAACCCACCATTCTTGGGCTGGTTTGCTTTGGGGTTGGGTTTCTTTGTGGGGTTTTTCTGAGCTTTTTTTGTCCCCCTGGGGCTCCACCTGATTATATGAGGCATCCAAAACCTCAGAAAGCAAGGGCATCTCCTGAAAAATCTCCCAAAGTGATGTTCTGGCCTTAAGACAAGGCAATTCTGCGCAGTGCTACTAGTATAAAGACGGGTCATTTGTTACTTCAAAAGTCAGGTTCAGCATTTTTAAACCTTTGAAAACGTAAGTCATGACACAGGGATCCGGACAGTGTAAAACGGGCTGTAGGTTTGACACAGCTGCAAGCAAGGCTGGGTGGGCCAGGGGTGACCTGCTCAGAAAGGGGGTCCTGCAATCCACGCAAGCCAGCAGTTTATCCTCAGGTGTAAGAGAGGAAAGGACAGCAGAGCTCACAGATGAGACAGATGCCTCGGTGGGAGATGCACAGTGAATGAGAGTTCAGAGCCAGCACACTCTGCTATTGCATGAAGCCTCTCCAACCTCTAATCACACCATACTCCTCCTCATTGGCCTTACAGAGGACTTCCAAACCCTGCAATGCCGACACCCTGGGAGTTAGCCCCTCCTCGCCATTTCACCAGCACCCTGGAGAAAAACAGCACGCGAGTCCTGGAGATGCACCACCCGCCCCACTGTGCTTGAATACCAGAGCCTGACAATAAAACCAACTCACTATACGTGTAGGAAGCACACACAGGGCACTGGTTTGCAGGAGCTGCTCCCAAGAGAGCAGAGGATCCTGCTTCCTCCTGATGCCTGAGCCGGTTTACAACTGCAGGAACATTCAGCTCGCTTCCAAATTTCAGCTCTTTGAGCAAAGTCAGTAAATTCCATGCAAACCACCCAAACTGCAAACCGCAGGCTTGTCACTCGGAACAGATTGTGTAGATACTCACCAGAACAGCAAACACCTACGCTGTTAATAGATAGCTTTCACTCGCGGGATCAGACAACAATAATCCCCCTCACCCAGATAACTTGAACACGCACCCTGATTGCCACTGAAGCTATCAGTCACCTGCTAACAGCTCTCAGCCTGGGTGGAATGGTTTTAGGGTGCCTGTCTCAAGCTCTGGCCCTACTATGGTGCTCAGAAGCCCTCGCTAGCGAGACGTCCCGGGATGACCACACCAGCACCTTGCACCAAACACTGGCTGTGCTGAGCACACCCACCAGTGGCACCAAATCCCCGCCAGCACCCACCCCACCAACCCCAGCCTGGTTCATCCAAAAAACACCAGTAAGACCCTGCACAAGAGCTGGGTACAGCTCCAGTATTAGCAATACAAAGCCGGGCTTGGAGCATCTCCCAAGAGCGCGTTAATGCAGTCGCAGTCTTGGGTTTCGTTCCCAGCGTGAGCACGGCCTGATGCCTTCCACTCGGTTGGGGTCGGATGTGCTACAGTAAATCACAATTAGCACATACTCCAACCCATTTTCCCCTCACTGTCAACAAGTGGTGCAGCCAGAAGGGCTCTACACTTAGGGAACATCTTTGCCTTTTGTTTGCGCAGGGATTTGAAGTCCAGATTACAGCTCTCTGAAGCACAAGGAAGATTACAACTCAGCCTCAGGTTAGATTCTGGGGTAGAAAATCATCCAGAGCCACCAGCTGCAGGGAAGCCCTTGCAGAAGCTCTGTGGTTGCACTTGAACTAAGCAAGGACTGCTCTGCTTGGCATATTTTCTTCCCTGCCGTGCACAACCACCCCCTGGACCAGATCTGGGCACAGGATCGCATCAGGGACTCACCGTGGTACCAGCCCAGCTGCATTGGCCACTACTGTAAGCCAGACCAGCAAAACAGTCCTTTTAGATCTCAAAATATTTTAGCTGGGGGAAGGAGGGTGTTGTAAACTCGCTGGTGCTGTCCACTGAACAGGACCACATCTATTTGTACTGAGGCAACTGCAGCGACCGCAAGCTGCGGTTTGGGAGCAAGTCTCAAAACAGCTCTGCCACATAATGTGCATGTAACCATAGAGTTTTAAGAGGGCAGACTAGAAAAAAAAGAAACAGCTGAACCCTTAGCATGAAAGCAACCCTCTCCCCAAGACACTCAGAGGTTCCCCTTAGCAGATAGGCCACACAAAAAAGAAAAACCCAACATTTTACACACTACAGCAGTGCAGCAGCAGTCTCAGCAACACGGCTCTCCCCAAGTACATCATCGCTTGCACACCCACAACACGCAGCTCAGGTTCAGCTCCCTCCTTTGCCCAACAGCACCCAGACCCCACCACTCGATCAGCGGAGACTCTCCCAGCAGCAGCACCCAACAGCAGAGCACAAAATTTCGGGCTGCCACGTTACGTTCAGCTTGTGCAGCTCTGGCCTCAGCTCCAGCCCCTGCCCCCACAGCAGAGCAGGTGACACCATTTTGCCAGCCTCTGAAGCTGGGACAAACCAAGGTCTCCCCACTCCCAGGGCAGCAGTTCAAGAC
>NW_008796175.1:803161-806748 GCF_000699145.1 Aptenodytes forsteri | reverse complement strand
ACCTTGCACCTTGCACCAAACACTGGCTGGACACCCACCCCCAACACAAGCCTGGTTCATCCAAAAAACACCAGTAAGACCCTGCACAAGAGCTGGGTACAGCTCCAGTATTAGCAATGCAAAGCCAGGCTTGGAGCATCTCCCAAGAGCGCGTTAATGCAGTCGCAGTCTTGGGTTTCGTTCCCAGCGTGAGCACGGCCTGATGCCTTCCACTCGGTTGGGGTCGGATGTGCTACAGTAAATCACAATTAGCACATACTCCAACCCATTTTCCCCTCACTGTCAACAAGTGGTGCAGCCAGAAGGGCTCTACACTTAGGGAACATCTTTGCCTTTTGTTTGCGCAGGGATTTGAAGTCCAGATTACAGCTCTCTGAAGCACAAGGAAGATTACAACTCAGCCTCAGGTTAGATTCTGGGGTAGAAAATCATCCAGAGCCACCAGCTGCAGGGAAGCCCTTGCAGAAGCTCTGTGGTTGCACTTGAACTAAGCAAGGACTGCTCTGCTTGGCATATTTTCTTCCCTGCCGTGCACAACCACCCCCTGGACCAGATCTGGGCACAGGATCGCATCAGGGACTCACCGTGGTACCAGCCCAGCTGCATTGGCCACTACTGTAAGCCAGACCAGCAAAACAGTCCTTTTAGATCTCAAAATATTTTAGCTGGGGGAAGGAGGGTGTTGTAAACTCGCTGGTGCTGTCCACTGAACAGGACCACATCTATTTGTACTGAGGCAACTGCAGCGACCGCAAGCTGCGGTTTGGGAGCAAGTCTCAAAACAGCTCTGCCACATAATGTGCATGTAACCATAGAGTTTTAAGAGGGCAGACTAGAAAAAAAAGAAACAGCTGAACCCTTAGCATGAAAGCAACCCTCTCCCCAAGACACTCAGAGGTTCCCCTTAGCAGATAGGCCACACAAAAAAGAAAAACCCAACATTTTACACACTACAGCAGTGCAGCAGCAGTCTCAGCAACATGGCTCTCCCCAAGTACATCATCGCTTGCACACCCACAACACGCAGCTCAGGTTCAGCTCCCTCCTTTGCCCAACAGCACCCAGACCCCACCACTCGATCAGCGGAGACTCTCCCAGCAGCAGCACCCAACAGCAGAGCACAAAATTTCGGGCTGCCACGTTACGTTCAGCTTGTGCAGCTCTGGCCTCAGCTCCAGCCCCTGCCCCCACAGCAGAGCAGGTGACACCATTTTGCCAGCCTCTGAAGCTGGGACAAACCAAGGTCTCCCCACTCCCAGGGCAGCAGTTCAAGACGAGCTGCAGCTCCACTCCCAACTTCAAGGCTCAGTGAGTCAAAGAGGAAAAAAAAAAAAAAGGGAGCTTGACTATTGCTTAAGGGCGAGCGTCGAGCACTATCACTTGACAGCGTCCTTCTCCTGGCCTGGGGGAGAAACATCCCCCTTCCCAGCAAAGAGCCTCCCTGAAGTAGCAGCAGCAAGAGGTTTGTAGCCAAATCCACTCCCAAAACAAAAACTCATTGAGTCAAAGAGAAAAAAAAAAAAAAAGGGAGCTTGACTATTGCTTAAGGGCGAGCGTCGAGCACTATCACTTGACAGCGTCCTTCTCCTGGCCTGGGGGAGAAACATCCCCCTTCCCAGCAAAGAGCCTCCCTGAAGTAGCAGCAGCAAGAGGTTTGTAGCAGATCCACCTTCTTCAAAACTGCGGGGGAGGAGGTCGCTGGAGGAGGCAGGACAAGGCTGGAACCCACAAGCCAGCAAAAAAAGGGTCTCCCGTATTTTTCTTACTTGTCTACTGCAACCACACTTTAGTGAGATACATTATTAAACACAAGTTGTATTTCAAAATCTTTTTATTGGTTAAGTCCACCACAGTCATTTACACGTTGTTACAGAAACAAACTCCCAAAATGTCCTTCCCTGGACCACTGCAACTGTTCCAGGGGTTTGGGTTTTGTTTTGGGTGGGGGTTTTTTTTGGTCTTTTTAAATGGTAGACAAACCTTAGTATCTGGAGAAGTTTTCTTTCTTCCCATCCCTTCAAGCCGCGGAGTCACCACCAAGCCATTATACACATTACTACAGACTCTGCTGTGAGAATTGATTACTGACAAAAGCTACGTTGTCAGCGATGAAGGTCTTGCGGTTTACAGATGGATACCGTGCAATTTTTCTCCTACTAAACTAATCAAAATTGCATCGTGATCCACCCGACAACAGCAAAACAAAGCTTACCACACTGGCAAATTTGGGGCAGTGCAGTCTGAAGACAAGTCCTCCTTTCCTCCACAGGCCGGGACAAGTGCAATACTCTACATATAGCTACAAGTAATGCAACAAATCCCCACCCATGGAGAAACCAGCGCAAGGCATCTTCAGATCTTCCATGGAAAAAGGGGTGGTGGGGGGGAAAGCTTCAAAACCCATTATTCACCACAGATTCACCACCACCACAGTCAGTTTTGCATGGATTTGCACAGCAATTTTAGTAAGCTGGGATGCAAACCTGCAAAACTGACTGTAATCAGCACCATCTTCTCCAGAAACTGCCCCTAGCTAGGATGCACTTTATCTAGCAGTACTGTAAGTGCCCACATTACAGTAGGTCCAATTCAAAGCTACCTGCACTATGAGCACTTTGATACTGCTAGGACAAAACTACTTCCCGAGCAATTGCCTTCAGTGAAAAAAAAGCTTTAACTAAAATTATAATTGCTGAGCTAAAGCCAGATGGATGCGGGTTTTTTGGACGTGCAGGCAGCAGCTTGTGCCAGAAGGAGCATTTAGGGCAGTAGATTCTACGCTACTTCACTAACTGCACTAGATGCACCTTAACACAAGAACCATTTGTAACGCAGCTCTAATGCAGCAAAACAACAATCCTGGTTACGTCCGTGCCCTGCTACCGTCACTGAATCGCCACAGTAATGCCAGAAGTGCTTATACTGCAGTAGATCCTAAACTCTACCTGCACTGTAAGCACTTTTGCACAACTCAAGGCCCATCACCAGGTAGAAACTCTTCTACTTAAAAGGTCTTCTTGTTTCAGCGCAGCTAAAGCATCGCAGAAGCATCTTGACCGAAGCACGGGAGCCAACAGTACCTGCCAAGAGAGAAGACTAATATTAATGTTGCATAACACAGATATGGATTTGCTACTCGATCTAGCAGAGATTTTTCTTATTAATGTACAGAGGCAGAAATGGGTTCAGAGTTTTGAGAAGGCAGTTTAACTGAGAGCCCACCAAACAGGGAAGAGTCTGCAGCTAATTTTCGCTTCAATTAAGGTGAAAATGGCTTCCTCCAGTTTTTAATGGCAGTTAAAAGGCACCGTAATAGGTACCAAAACATCCCAGCTTCCTGCTCTGGTGCGTTACTACAGCACGCGAGACATTTTACTTGACCTTTCTCCCGGAGCTTTACCGAGTATCTTGCATCACCCAACCACCAAACATTTTCCCCCCCAGCAGCGTAAGAAAAGTTCTGACACATGATCCTGCACCCTCCACACCAGATAATGGAGTATCTGTACTCCAGATGATGCCGTTAACTGCAGAGCAGCACAAAAGCGATGGACCCTCCTCGTAGGAGCGGGGGGGGGGGGCGGAAT
>NW_008796175.1:778668-800474 GCF_000699145.1 Aptenodytes forsteri | reverse complement strand
AGAGGATTAGAAGTAATCATCTTTTTTAAAAATAAATAAATAAATTATAAATACGACCGATCTAACGCCCAGCTTCGCCCCGCTTCCCGCCCGGCCGCTCCGTCCGGCTCGGCGCAAAAATACGGGTGCCCGCTTTCCGTTCGGTTCGGCGCAAAAATACGAGGTGCCCGATTTGACCCTAATCATCGGTATCTGAAGTTAGAACAAAAAGGTCCCCATGGAAACCGGGGAGTAATCTATCAGCATTACGTTCGTTACACAACGAGAAAAGGGCTTTTGTCCCGCCTGTATTTACTACTGTTTAATTTCTTTCTTAAAATTCTGCAGCCGAGTTCTCCCAGGTTGGAAGGGCGCGTTTTGCCGCGCTCCCCGCTTTCCTCCCCGCCTGCGTGCGGGTGCCTGCGCCTGTGAGGCCTAACACAAAGCCACCGGGGCAAAGCGCTCCCGGAGCAGGACGGGAGGGCTCTCCGCGGGCAGACCTATTTCGGAGGCTGCTTTATTATTTGTTCCAGAAACTGCAGTTTGTTTCTGCATTATCGGTGGAAACGCTCGGCCGGGTTGTTCTTTGCAAACTTCACGTTGCAGCGTCTCGGGTAGATACCGAATTTACTGACTCCCGATTTGGAGCTGCAGGGAGATTTTGTGTAATGGAGGACGCGGTAAAATTTGAAATTTAAATTTTTCTTCCGATTAGGCAAAGTACCCTTCTGAAGTCCCGAGCCGCAAATGCTAAAAGAGAGCAAAATGCTCGACACTCACGTCAATAATCCAGCATGGGTGTGTGAATCTGCTATCAACGCCCCTGCGGGGATGGAATAGTGAATTGGCACAGTAATGAAAAACACAAAAGTGTCCCAGTAACTGGTATGGGCACAACAGGATGGAAAACAAGGATACCAAATGCCTCACTCTGTAAAACAGAGCTTCTTAAAACTTGTAGCGAATAAGCACTAAACCTGACGCAGTGCTGGAAAACTTTCTTCTTTATATAAGAAAAGACTCATATGCTTTGCGTCGATTCTTTTGTTGTTTAATATGAAAAGTCGTATCATAAGTGTTATTCAAATCTTACATATGAACGCAGTCATGTGTAAGTGTAGCAGCTTTTACTCAATGCGTGCAGCAAATTGATTCTCTCTTTTCCGTCAGTTCAGAAATAAACTAGTCTTTCAACAAAGAGAGCCTGAAGATGGTGAAATAAGTCTACGTGAAGTGTTGCACAGATAAGATTAAATGGTATTTTTACATCCTCCTGCTGACCTTTGACTTGTAGTTTTGTGTATCTTGGGAGGGAGTCTTGGGGTCTGCAAATGCATCAGTTGCTAAAAAAAGTAATGGTCAAAGAAAAAAGTGCCAGCACGTTTCTTAATATTTTAAAGGGTGTTGTCTAGCTAAAGCATTCATCTGCCATGTTAGCTAGGCAGAGAGTTCTGCGCTGCGTTGACGGCCTTTTCAAACGCACGTGATTTATAGATCGTAAGGTGGTGCTTGTAAAACACGTTACTGACCGTGGTAAGGTTTCGTTCCAGGTGAGCACGACCATTATGAAGACTAAGCGAGGTGCAGTCCCTGTAGAGAGATACCAAAAAAATATATATATTTTCCTGAAAATCACTTTCAGAATTTATTGTGAAATTACATAGCTCACTCTTTTCTTATACCAGGAACGCAGAAGTTTGGCTATTTTTTTGCTGTAATGGAATCACGCGCCTGCATACAGGCTGGGAAGATATTTCTGTTTCCTTCACTGCACTTCTCTGCTCAGTGCTGCAGACAGTTCTCTTCTATCTCTTCTTGGTAACCGATTCCTCCACACTCTAACAGCTATGTTCGAATTACATAGCTCACTCTTTTCTTATACCAGGAACGCAGAAGTTTGGCTATTTTTTTGCTGTAATGGAATCACGCGCCTGCATACAGGCTGGGAAGATATTTCTGTTTCCTTCACTGCACTTCTCTGCTCAGTGCTGCAGACAGTTCTCTTCTATCTCTTCTTGGTAACCGATTCCTCCACACTCTAGCAGCTATGTTCAAGGGTTGCCTGTCCCCTCCGCTTCTGTTTCCTTCAAGAATCAGAACTATTGTCTGACCTTTTTCATGCTGAAGAAAGCGCAGTGAATGGTGCCGAACCATCCGGATGCATAAAAAAAAAGAAATGAAAATCGGAAACAAGTATCTTTGTGAAACAGAAAATTATTTTTCCAAACCAACTATCCAAAGATGCGTATCGATTGCCGTATGGAGAGATTTCTGTCAGACGAATAAAACCTAACTTGTTTCTCAAAACTCTGGGAATAGTTGAAAGTCTTAAGAAGGTCTTCTACTGAACTTGCAGAACAGCGGCATGAAATCAGTGTCCAAAACCCTATTTTATAGCCAGGTCTGGAGTCTTTCAGACATCATATTTTATACTTTTGGAAGAAAATGTTCAGAGAGATCAGGTCATCTGAAAAAGAAACAAAAAATGCAAAGGAATAGTTAAGAGAAAACACTTTAATCGTTAGCTACAGAGTTATTCTCCGGATCCTGCACAGGCTGCTAGCTCTGTGAATGCTCACACCGTCACAACTTTGGTAAATCTTTGCGGGAGCGGAGTTCCTTAAAGATCTGTCTTCATCTGCCTTCTGCACACTCTGGATTTTTCATGTTACCGTGGATCACCTGTCATTGGCTGCTGAGGGTTTTAAGGCATTCAGCTGAAAAATATGTAGAACAAAAATTATTTTCCTCTTGTGAGGACAGAATAAAAAGAAATACTTTGAGATTACAATTCAAATTTTTCCTCAGTGTCAATGAAAAATTTAACTCAAGATTAGTTTTCTGAATAGTCTCGACATATTTGCACTTCTCTATGAAAAATGACCGATAATAGAGGTTTTATTACGAAAGATTTCACGCTTTTGTCGTTGTATTAGTAAAACAGATTTAAAACTGGCATTCACCTTTTCATTTCTATTTACTTTATTTGTAAGACTATTTCATATAGAAAAATAAGATACAGATAAGCTATGTTACTCTGCGTTTTTGTTACGTGAAATACGCTTATAAAAACACTAAACCCTCTCCTAAATAAGACCGATCTACATGTAAAATGAGAAAGAAATGTATACTAACGGCATGGACTTCACGTCTAGTTTTAAATTTTTTTTTTAGTATAATATTGATTGCTGTGATAAATAATGTAACATTTGCTGTATCTCTGATACGCTGTGAAGGACTGCCGCATACTAATGTCTCAGACCTGTCTTTTTAAGAGCTCTTTGACAATTTATTATAAACATGTTTATTAAAACAAAATGTAAATGTAAAGAACGGAAGCTCTGTCTTGTATTTATTTGCATAGTTTGGTAGCTACGTAAATACGCTGAACTCTGCATTTAGCTTTCTGATCCTTTTCGTTTATTTTGTGTTTATATTATTTTCTAGCAGGCTGAAATTAAATTTCTGTGCAGCTCTTTTATGCAATTTCTGTAGGTTTTGATTCTGTGAGTTGCTTCCACTTTCACTAACGTCATGGGAAGTTAAATGAACTCATCCCTTCACAGTACTGAGCTCTTCATCAATTTCTTTCTGGTTTCAGGTGGGTTAAATCCTGGAATCTGGATATAAATCGTCTAACTGAAATGGCAGTTACTTGCATGACTAAGTGACCCATGTTGTGTTCACAGGATAGGGCCCTATATAATGCTGAGCTGCTGGGTTAGAAATGCTTCCCATATTAACTTGCTCAGCAACAGGGTTTGCATTTTTCTCATGTCAAAATCAATTCTGTGAAGACAGAGTTTTGAATGCGTAGCCAAGCTGGCCGTGTATTTTCTCTTGCAGCTTCTCTAGGTGGGTTTAGCCTTGTTAAACACATCCCCAGACACAATACGCATCCGTCTGCCATTTTGATAAGACCATGGCTTACACCTGCCCCAATTACTTCATTAACGTCTCTGTTGTTTGAGATTTGCCTTTCTCAAAATCAGAAGGTTTTGGTTGTATTACAATTTCTCTGCTTCATTTCGGTCCAAATGTACGTATCCTTCCCACAGACAGGTTTCCAGTTTTGCCCAATATTACTGGTATTTCAATGAGCTTTCCTATTTGTACATATAACACGACATTTAAATTCATGCATACATCCCTGCATATTAAACATGAAGCGCAGTTTTCTATTTTGTAATGGTACACCACTTCCCCTTCTGTAAAATTGCTTAATAGATTTTATTTCTCCACAGCTGGCAATCAGAATGTGTTGTGAGCTGTCTAGATTTTGTGTAAATCCTTATTTTCGGATGAGCCGCATGTCTAAATATGTGCTTAGGCCCTTAAAAGTGGGTAAATAGCTTAAATGAGGGGTGTGTAAGTTCTCAAACCATGAAAGCTCCGTCCTGAGGAGCAGTAATCTTTCCATCGAAACAAGTTACAAAGGCAGGCTGTGCCGTGAATCTGATCCTACAAACGTTTTACACACACGCGGGGTAGCTGGGACATGAGCGGTCCCGCTGATCATTCAGCCCAGTCCCCGTGTGGAAGGGCGGGGAAGCCTTCGGTCCCACTCCTGCGCAGACCTTTGTGCGCACGCTTAGCCTCTCCTTCAAGCCGGTGGAACAAAGTAGGACTTGTTTAAACTTCTTCGCTGTGCGTAAACTTAAGAACATGCTCGAGTCATTTCTAGATGAGACATCTCCTTCCAAAATATACTTCCCTTACACCATGTGACATTTTAGAAATGAGTCAATAAATTACTGTTTGACTACAGGTTACACATAAAATTCATATTTTGCTGAGCTCTGTTACTCTGTTACTGTAGGATGCAGCACAGTATTGCCTACGTTTTTCTCTGCAATCTACAGGTGTTTTCAATGTTTGATGTAAGGACCTGATGAGAAGACCCAGAGACCCAGAGCTTGTCCTCGTGTTTCCATTGTGTCACGTGGTCTGTGTGTTGCTCTCTGTCCAAATGTTCCTTCTCGGGTAAAGGCACACGTTTACCTTTCCCCTGTTGATCAGCTTGTTTACACTCTAGGGGGTCGAGCCGATATTAGGTTTTGAGAATTGTTTCTGACAGGTAGCCTCTAAAAAGAGGCGGAGGTATGGGTATTTGCACATACAAGAAAAGTGGCAGTGTACACACGCACCGTATCATCGTGCGCAGCCAAAAAAACAGCTGGTGCTTTTTTTCCGACGTTGAATTCCTACAGTTGCGTGCAAAAGGAAATGCTAGGATTCCTCTCTTTTTTGCAGAAGAAACACGAGCATGTTGCAGACAGGAGCTCTCAGGTCGCCTGTTAGACGTACAAAACCTGCGTAGATGCAGGGCAGGCTTTATAAACCACCTGCAGTTGGCAGGATGCTCGTACTTCATGAGGTCCCACCAGCACCCAGAGCATCCCTGAGGCCCTCTTCTTCTGTGCAACATCAGGTTGTTCTTCAAGAGCACTGACGATCAGCGTATCTTCAAGAGCGGCGACCGCACGAAAGCCGATGTCCTAGGCAGAAATCGGTGTGTGTAGCCGTTAAATTCAAAATCCTGTCAATTAGGATGAGCTTCTCAGAGCAGGGCGGTGTGAAGTAGTTGTTGCATCCAACTGGGGGAGGCATTTCATTCTGTAGCTTGTCAAAGTTTCCCTTCAGTGATTTCTCTTCCAAACGTTTGTGCAGGAGCTGGGCAGCACTAGCAGGTGTATCTCAGAGAGGCTGCTGCCTCTCACAATAGCACTTCAGAAATTCAGGGACGAGCCGAGTTCACAGGGTAGTTAAAACACATTGAGACCTCAGGCTGACTAAATAACGCTGGGGTCTCTACTCCAGCCTGCAAAGCAGCTCAAGATTAGAAGGGCATAAAAACAGCTTAAACCTGCTATATGTTCCCAGAGCTATGGCTAGAAGCGTAACGCAGAATCTCACCTCTCATCCCGAGGCAACGCTTTGTTCCAGTGCCTGTGTTGTGCATGCTCCAGGTCCCTACTAAGAAGATAAAATATATTAACAGTAGTTTAACACATTTTTGGATGTGCATACTTAAAGGATGATCCTGTTATCCCAAGCTCAAAATGTTCTGCTGGAAAAGAAAAACATGGCAGGAGGTAAACAAACCTTAGCACACGGAAGAACATGTAATTTAGCTCAGCACAGCGGGAAAATGTGCTTTCTTTGAGTAATAAAGTCCGCAGATCCAGCCCAGCCTGGAAATAAGGCTGAGGGTGGACACAGGCTGGAGTTCACACACAAAGATGCAAAGATGGTGTTTTTTGGCAAAAATACTTTCCCTTCTAGGAGGGAAGCTCCTTTCTGCATCAGAGTGCAGTAACTAAATGTCTAACCGAGGAAAGGGGGTGGAATTCCCCCTCCAGAGCCTGTCCCAGCGGCGAAAACCTCCAGAAAGCGGCTTTTCCCCGCTGCCAGCACCAGCCAGTGTGGCTCTGCCCCCAAGCTGCAAACAGGTTGAAGTACAGCAGTAAGAAAGAAAAGAAAAGTATCCCCAAACCCTGAATAATATCCACCCGCTTTGGTAACAGAGGGAGAGAGAGGGACATCTGGGGTGAAGCCAGGGGCTGAAAAGACCCCCCAACCTGGAGCCCAGGCGCCAGGGAAGCGGCTGGAGTCGTGGGCCGCTGGCAGGGAGGACGCGCAGCAGCATCCCTGCGGCGGCGATGGCAGCCCAGGATCCGATGGCAGCCCAGGATCCGATGGCAGTCCAGGATCCGGCACCGCAGCAGAAGCTCCTCTGCATAGCTAATAAGATTGGCTTCCAGCCACGGCGATAGGCAAGCAGATGCAGTGCCCTCTGTCCTGCCAGGGCTACCTCCCCTTTGCCTCCTAGCAAGAGGGCAATGAGACCAGCTCCTGCCCCATCAGATCTGCAAATAAACATCCCTCCCGGCATAGTCCTTTTCTAGAACTTAAAGTTGTTGGCTTTGGAAAGACACCTCCTTTCCCATGTTTGCATGAATTTACTCCTACTGTATAAATGAACCTATTAAATCGATTTTGAAAGCAATGCTTCTGCAGTGTAATTTCATTAATCCAAATAGAGCATGGAATTGATGTGGATGGAAGGTAGTTTTTCATGTAAATCGTGTAGCTCAGGACACCAAGTTCTGCTAATATTTAAGAATGGTTTACTGTGCAGCTCTTTACATTAAATTATTTTCTGGTTAAACACAAGCCATATGCAACCAGCTGAGGCAGATTTGCAGTTTACATCGCGGAGTTGTCAGCTTTGCAAAAATGAGTGAAAACATTCAGACTATTGTGATTCAGCCCTTGAAACCAACTCATAACATTGTAACTTTAATAACGTTCCCCAACATTTTTTGCAAGGATGAAAGTAAAATTACAGCCAATGTGTAGAAATTCTTGGAGGCAGTAGCTCTTTAAGAATTTATACTAAACTGAGTTAATAAATAAGTCATCCAGTTCCCAAGTCCTCCTATTACATATGCCCTTCAGTTAACTCTTCAAGAAACATCATACATTTCTTTTTCTTTAGATTTTCCTGGAAATTACAGGCCAGTTCTGCAAACGCCTAAACATGCAAGTAGCTTTATTTGTGTGAGTAAAGTTACTCATGCATGTAAATATTTTCAGGATGGGACTTGAAAAAGTATGTATCAACTGAACATATTGATACGTATAGCTTCCCCTGTTCAATTAATTCTTGCCAGGACTGACTGGCAAAAACATGGCATTCGGTAACAAAGATGCCTTCGCGCCACGTGAAATGGTGAAAGATTTGTTGAGTTCTGCCTCCTACAGGATTGAGATAGAAAAAGGTGAGTTTAGAGCTACAGGCAGGACTCCATCTAAAACCAGACATTCTGCAAACGACTTTGTCATCGTAGCCACACTTATTTTTCACAATTTCACAGATTCTGATACTTGAATCTATCACAAATATTTTTTCTCCCATACGATCATTAGAAGAAACTGAAGAGAATCAAGTCCAAAAAAAGTAATTGAAAAATTAAGGGTCTTAATACAGAATTACAGAGCAAAATGCAAAATGTGTAGCAAAATGCAAAATATATCGCAAAATGCATTTACGATCGATTTTTTAAAGTTTCAAAATCGATTCATTGAAAAACTTGGGAAAAAATAAAAAATGCACAACATTTAAGGGCAGGCAGCAAGAAAGCAACTAGCGCGCTGGGGCTGCTTGCAGATCAGCATGTGTTCTCGCGTAAACTGACATGCTTAAAAGACAATGGCAGCCAATAATTATTAACACTGAAATCATGTCCATCAGCAAGAAGATAGTTGTAGGAGTTTTATGAGCTCTGCACAGGAGTGAAACTCTAACTGAAATACATATTATGCAAAACAAACTCCACGCCCTTTCAGCTCAGATATGCTTTTGAGGTACCTTGTGACAAGGCGCTGCTGGGTCATGACCTAGGTCTTGAGAAGCCTGAGTTAGTCGATGTTAGTTTTCGTCGGGGCTTTGTTTACCGTGGACTTAGACATTTTGTATTATTAAGAATCTGTGGCTTATGAGGACATTCTATTTATCTTACCAGTCTTTTTTGATGGAAATGCCTGAATTTTCTTGGAAACAGGGATTTTATTGTGGATTCTTGGTGCCCCTTGGAGAGGCTTATTTTTCTGGACAATGGTTTTCCTTAGTGTCACTAGCCTTTTGATTTCCCAATGGTCACAGGCTCTCAAGGTCGTGCAAAGTGCATCCTTTTGTTATAATGAACCCAGAAGTTTGTATAAAAAGGCAGCAAAAAGATCTCTGTTTAGTGATTTAAAGTATATTTTCTGCCATGTACCTCTGCATTAGATTTTGGCTGTTCTGCTTAAAAAAAAGCTGTGTAATTTGGAAGATAAAAGGTTTAAAGGCAAATTACGAGAGTATGCTCAGCATATACATATTTTTTAATTTACCACACGTTCCCATGTAAAACTGAAATGCAGATTCTGCAGCAAGATTTTCCACGTGAACCTCTGTATAATTTAAACACTCAGTGTATCAGAGATATTGTACCTTACGCATATTGTAATGTAAAGCATTAGAACAATATGCCTTTCTATTTTGTTTATTTTGATTTAGGTTGACGTTTCCTTTCCTTTCTAAATTACTCATTTACATAGATCCTATTCTCTTACGTTCCTCCTGGTGAATGCTGCATTAAAAAATGTCGATGTCTGCTATGGCTTGTGGCATCACTGCATTTTGTGATGGTGCTTTGCTTGCCTAGCAGATAAACAGCTCCGCTCTGTAGGAACCACAAAACTTCATGAAGACTGAAGATTCAGTGAGAATAATATGAAATCCAACATGAAATTTTCCCTTGAGATGTGTCTGTGTTTGCAATCTCCTTTCGACCTCTGTAACATCAAGTCTTGATTAAATGTGAAAAAATACGTCAACCTTTAAGAGTGTTTCTATTCTTTCACTTTTCTTTACTTTTTATTATGAGATTACACAGAATTCCATATAAATTTATCTCTGCTTTGTCGGAAATATATTAAATCACTTCACAAACTGTTTGAAAACATGACTAGGAATAAGTACAGTTTGCCTTCAAAATGTTGTAGGCTGCGTGAGGTGCCTCAGGGCTCAAGAGGTCACTTGTAGGTTTGGGCTTTTCACCAAGTTTTTAGCATGCCTGCTAGGCTGCGGGCTTTTGTTGTGCTGCTTCTTCCAGCTTTTGCATAATCAGTTTGAGAAGTATCGTATCTTGTATTCTCACTATAAAATCGACAACGAAAAATAATCGTTAAAAAGATCACATGCATTAGCAACTTAAAAAGTATTGCTTTCAGGACAGTTTAATTGTCTTTTTCAAAAGTGATTATTCTACATATTTCTGCAGAGACGACCAACAGTTGCCACATAAAATCTAGCAGTACTCTTAGCATCGTTCCCCACAAATAAATTCTCACCATCAGTTTAATTGTTAAATTCTACAATTTAAAATAATCTTTTAAAAAAAGTACTTCTCCACTTTTCTGATATAAATGTAGACTGTTAAAGCTACAGCCTTTTGAACTGTATTTTTTTTCTCCAAATATGTTTTTGCTTACTTTTTTTGAAAGTCTCTAAGAAGAAATGAGAAGAATCAGCTGATTTCACTTTTGCTTACAAGTAGTATCTGACCATTTTCATTGTCTAAACTTGCTCCACTAGCACAGCACTTTAACTTTGCTCTGCAAATCTCTGAGTAACATTTATACACAAACAAAAGTGATGCAACTGCATATTTTACCTGTACACGCTTTTATTAACCGATTTTATTAGAAGAAAATTTAATTATAATGTTTTGCATAAATTAATTACCAGGCAATTCCCTGATACAAAGCTTATTAAAGTCAATGGAATTTTTTCTCCTCGCTGATTTCAAGTTGAATTAGAAAAAGTCTTTTAAGAAGACTTCAACAACAATAACTTTTTTAAATTTTGTATAACAATATATGACACACGAGATTATTTTCAGAGACTGTAGCATGAGGCTCACAAGTAAATTTATTTATCTATATTTTTTGTTTGCTATTTTTCCATGTTTTGCAGTCTTCAGTGGAAAAAAGGCTGCTAGCTTTGATAGCAGCTTTGCTTAATTAAGAATTTAGGACCAGTCCTCTTTTTTTGTGTGTGTGTGTGTCTTTTTACTTGAAATGTTTTCAGGTCAAAGTGGAGCTGATTCTCTAATTAAGCCCTTACATGCTGCTACGTTCTAGTAACGAGAGAGTTAGAAGGCAACAAATTCACTAAATCCTCCAGTCCTGACAAATCAGGTTATTTTCCCATCTGCTCCTATTTGCTGGAATCACTTTTTAAATCTACATCTCTGATTCCCACAGAGCAGGCTGAAGGATTTGCATTACCTTGGAGTTACATATTTAATTTGTAAAGAGATGATGAATTCTTAAAAGATTCTGTTTCACATAAGGGTTTTTTTAGAAGAATATGGAATTTTCTTAGAAACCAGGATTCCTTTTTAGTTTAGATCTTTTCTTGAGCTTTGGATGATGCAAGCCATAGGCATAAACAGCTACACAAAGGAAACTGGGATTTTATTGTGCATTCCTGGTGCCCCTTGAAGAGCTTATTTTTGTGGACAATAGTTTTCCTTCGTGTCACCACCCTTTTGATTTCCCAGTGGTCACAGGGTTCCAGGGTCGTGAAAAGTGCATCCTTTTGTTCCTCCTAGCCTAAAATTCTATATAAAAAGGCAGCTAAAGGACCCTAAAGTTGGTTAAGGCACGGAGGGTATTTTGTGTAGCAGAACTTAAGTCGCATGCTTTGTTAAATTACAGTTAAGATTGCAATTCAAGAGAGAAGAAACCATTAAACACATTGTTAGAATATCCAAACATTAATAAATATCTATTCATAAAGTCACAGAATTAATCCTGGAATATCTCTTAGCATTCAAACAATTAATGATCACCAAACAACAAAAACCCAACATTATTTTCCTACCTAGCTACGATTAGAATTGCTTTAATTATTTTTCTAGTGTCTTTTTAAAAGGGCTTTACTATGTATTTGCAATTTTGTTGAGAAACACTAACAAATCACTATCTACTCTTTCAGTCAAATCACAGTTCTTAAGGACTTTTTACTCTTTCAAAAAGACTAATGAAAACTGAATTTCTGATAGGAAATTTAATAGCCCGCCTTTGAAATTTTTCAAGAAAGAAAGAAGCACATTTCTTAAATATGTGTGCTTCATTTTAAAAATGTCTTTTTAAAAATAAAATTACTTATGCTAAATAAATTTTGTTATTTGCAATAGTATATCTCTTTAACATTCCCACAGCACGCTCCCATCGTTGCTTCAGTTTTTATACATGTTCCTAATACAAGATGGCTCTTTAAGAGGAGATGCAGCCCAGCACCTAATTGTTGGAATTTGTGGCTTGACAGTATCATGCCCTGGATGAAGTCAATACTGTGAAAGAAGAAAGCTGGCCGTCGCTCTCCCCTCCTACATGCACATTTAAGCGGTCTAAAGTAGTTTTAAAGGTCCTAGCAAGAGCAATAGCAGCTACTGGGTGGAGAACAGTGCAAGAAGCTGAGAAGTCCTGCAGCGGGGCTGTAAGGGACGGGGAAGTGATCAAACACAAGACTGAATCCTGGGGGGGAGACGGGGTGGAAGGGAGGAGAGTCATCCAGTAACACTGGAGGCTGAGATAAGACACCTGATTTATTTATTGATGCTAAGCGCTGGAGCCTGTGGTGCAGCGTCAGACTCCTCTACGCTTTAGGAGTAAGGCCAATCACATCCTTCAAAGATAGAAAATTAGTTATTTCCCAACACAAAATGTTCCGTGAGAAGTGTATTATCTCTGAGCAAGTGTCCTTCTGTTTAGTTTCCTAATGAAAAAAAAAAAAATTATGTGTGCAAGATATGAAATAGTCTGATTTGGAAAAGCTTCATGGCACTTGTCAGTGGATTGCCTCATGTTCTCGTGTTCCTTTTTAGCCAAATTCCCATGAGGCAGGCAGAGGCTTCTGTGATCCATTCTCTTTCTTCTTCTTTTTTTTTTTTTTTTTAGGAAAAGAGTCCATCAAGATAAAGACATTTTGCTTACAGAAAGAGCAGGATGCATTTCCCAACATAAACACTGCAGTTTGTAAATTAATGGTTTTTGTACTGAAATGTATACCAAAGCCTTCTAAATCTTCCCTGAAAAACAGGGAAGATAGGAGAGTATTTTTCAAGGTATTTTATGGACCCCCTATACTCCCTCCCCTTTCAAAGAATTCAACCCTGTATTCTTAAGGTGCAATGCTGATTTTTCTAAGAGCACCCGGAAATAGAAAGAATAGACCCTGTGAAATATTCCATGTCCAGAAGACATTTTCATTCTTACTGTTCAGATTTCTTGTTACCTTGGAAATGGAAGGTATTTCTAATTTACCAGAATTAAATTAAATCCATTTATCTATCAGCTGCTGGAATGCTCAAGTATTGGCTATGTCTAGTGCCAGAGTGGCGAGTCACTACTAGATTAGTAGACCAGATTCACTGATATTTAATACTAGATGTATTGTCTCTGGTTCAATGCATGGATCGCACTCATTTATGCTACGACAAGATAATTTTCTTTGCAGTTGGTGGCTATGACATTTAGTGAGCAAAGATTTAAACTCTACTGAAGCATCAGTTAATGGCGGCTACCAAACTTCCTTGTCTTGTTTGACCACACGGTTTTCCTAAACTCGACTTGCCATTCCCATGTGCCCATCTCAGCCCAGAATCTCCAGCAGCCTGAAGGACAATTTAAAGTAGGATCACGTAAAACAAACAGCAGCTAATATCAGAACAAAAAATAGATTTTTGGGCTAAGAATGGTTAATTTCTGTGTCGTTCAGTGCTTCCATTTAATACAAGGAAAGAAGCTGAAAGAATTGAGAGGGAAGGCTTATTCCAATAAATGTTTGTAGGTTTGGCCCTTGCTCAACATAGACCAATCGCTCACTACTTGATGCAAATTGGAGGTGCTTCATTCTATCAAGGGGTTAATTATATCCTTGGCTAAGTAAACGCTGAGGCTGAAACACATAATAATAGATGTCACACATTTCCATGACATAATATGTATGCACAGGGTAAACCAGCACCATATACAAGAAAGGCACATATAAAATACATTTTCAACCATATAATTAAATTTTAAATATTATTTCTAGAATTCCATATTTAGAGTTTCATATTACATAAATTAACATCCTTCATTACATACCTCAGAAATGTATTTTATGTTTGTTAGTCTGATGAAAAGTAAAATACATTTAAGCTAGTATGAAGAGCTGTAATTGCTCTCCTATCCCCTTTCAGCTGTGAAAGGGCAACAGTAGACTCCCCCTCCTCCATTAACCTTGTCAGACGCTCACGCCGGGCTGTTCTCCGGGAGGATGGAGTACAGGATGGAGTGCAGCTATCTCCACCGCTCACTTGGACACCCGGCGTCAGACAACCAGGAGAACCCACAGAAGTTGTAGTTGGCATGTAGCAAAGCAAGGGCGACATCTCCAAAACCCTCTGTTGCTCTCAGGGAATACAGACCTACCCAGAGAAGGCTAAATCTTTATTAAAAGGCGTCAAAGAAAATTCTCCTTAATATGCAGTGCTGAACTTGCCGTTGCACTGGGAAATCTGGGAACCTACACGACAGTCCAGCTCTTCACAAGTCGGATGTGAGAGGGTCGGGTGAGGGATGCTTTCCAAACCAAAACTGCTGCTCCAACCCACTTCCAGTTAAAACAACGGGCGACTTCATGGACAAAAATATATCTGAATTTTAACGTAACCTGTGGTAGGGCTCAAAAGGGATAAATTGAGTCCAGAAAAAAGAGAAAAACCTTGTAACTAATGAAATATTGATTAGCAGTGGGAATCGTCAAGTGAACAGCTGGCTTTCAGAAAGGGGCTGAATCTCATTTTGGTTGCAGAATATCTCCAGGACCCCCCTAGCTCTAGAAAATGTGCTGGTCCTAGACCTGAAGATAGCATCCATCCATACGGGTAGCTCCCAGACCTTCAGAGCATTTTTTTTTTTTTCCAAACATCTCCAGCAATCAGATTAAGAACAGCAACAGTATCTGGTAAAATAATGTCTTTATTTTCTGTATCTTACCTTCCTACCCACCATTTTACTTTCCTAAATACTTTTTCAGATGTAATTAAGGTATCCTAGCTCAGGTAAGAGCAGCTTTGATTCTTAAAGGTAGTCATGGTAAGGTGACATAAACATATAAATTAGAATAAAAGGTGTTTGAGATGGTTTTGAATTGGGTTTGGGGTTTTTTTTGCTATATTAGCCAGAACACGTGGGGGGGGGTGCTGCTGGTGTCTAATATCTACAGTGAAATTCACCATAATTTGTGTTCTTTAATATTCAAATATATTTGGTTTCAAATGAAATTTCAATAGAAGTAGTTATGTTATAATGTTTAAAAAAGCTTCCTAACTGTGTCTCAAAAGACCGTGACTTGATAATTCATAACCTCTCGCATTTTATCTGGGATGAACTTATGCCACGTGCTACCTAAAGCTGCAGGAGAAATTGGTTGTGATTCAAGTAATTTTTATTAGTTATACTGAAAGCTTTAATTTTCCCTTCTTTTCTTGGCAGTAACTCTCAATGTATCATTTTTCAAGCCACAGACCTGAGAAGATTCGTGCTGAATGTTCGGAGGGGAAGCTAGCAAGTCCCTCAGCAGAACCAGTGAGTGGGTCTAATGCATCTCTAGGAAATTTTCTCAGGAAATTTAGCAGCAGACAATCCTCTGTTCTGTACAGGCATTCAGGCCAGGTACATCATTTGTAATGTCTGAGCACCTTCTAGTAGTACATTAAGCAAAATGACTAGCGTATCTCATATGTGGTTCATGGTGCAGAGAGAACTGTGCACTAGGGAAGAGTTAATAAGAGGAAAATGAAAACAATTGGAAATTTTCTCTGTGTCTTCATGCAGTGCTACCTGTTCCCCCTCCTCCTGCCGTACGATTTCATTCTTCTATAGTTTTGTTGGGGTTTTTTTGCAGGTGTAAGTGCATGAGACAGTCTCACACTTCCTGAAATCCAGAAACTGAAATTATGAACATCTTCTTTCTAATGCTTTAGAAGTAAACTGCCAGTTTCTTGTAAATGTTGTCTACCTGGCAGGTTTCCCTGTCCTTGGAAAGCAGTACTGCCCCGCGGCAGCTAAGACTGCGAAGAACAGAAGGTGTGAAGGTTGCTTACAGAGGGTGCTCTCGGTATTCTGAAAAGTAGTTTGTTTAACGTGCGCATTTCTCTCCAGAAGAACCAGCTGCCACTCTGCTCTGCGTTTTCAGACCGTACAGCCATCAGTCTGGGTATCGACTGATTCTTTCGGACTGGAGGAATGACAGCCAAGCTCCTCCTGTGGGACCCGGGGGCTTGACTCCCGAGGTCACTTTTGCTTGCTGACCTCATTGCCATCTTTTACCCGGTAACTTGGAAACAGAGCTGTTACCCTCCTTAAATTGTAACATTAGATATTTATTTTTACTGTGTGTAGAAATCTTGTGCCGTTTACAAATACTCTGTTCCAGATCCAGCAAAGGCATTTGAAGATATTGCTGCCTCCAGCTTGTTATCTCAGTCCTCTGCCAAAGATTACTGACCCTGTAGCTCTAAGGACAGAGTAACTCGTATTGCACACTCTCTAGTGCTCATTAAGAAAAATCATTAAGTAATGTACATAGATGTGTTCAGTTAATCTGCTTCAAGTGAAAGCTGGGGAGATAAAAGAGGTTTATTTTAAACTGTTCTGCCAGCAGGGATAGTGACAGTGTCTGGTGGGAGAGGCACCCTGGGGAGTAACGTCAGTCAGCATGTACACTTGTATCAGTATACTGGATTTATTTTTACTTTAGTGGGTTTTGTCTCAAATGGATTCTGGCTGACCCATGTTTCCAAAGGAGAGCATTTCTGAGGGAGAAAGATCAATGTCCCAGAAAAGCAACATTAAAATGTCTTCTTTCTCTCGTGTTACGTTGTTAGAGCTTGAAAACAGAGTTACAACTTACAAAAACAGATGATTAAACACAATGTAATAAGATGTTAAAATTCATGGTTTGCCACCAAGTTCTCTCTGTGATTTGATTGCCTATTCTAAACATTTGTGCTCCTCTTTGTGAAGTTTTGCTCAGTTCAGTGCTGTCAAACTGGAGTGACTTTGACAGCAGCAGTGTTCTCCTACACTCGCTGTAGCTAGCGCAGATCAGCAGAAGCGTTTTTGCTGTTACATGGGCCAGCATTCAATCCTCCCGGCGAGCTGGGACATGGCTACCACTACCCACCCAGGACATCTTTCTGCAAGGAGCTTCTGGAGTGTGTTGTGTGCTGTGGGCTACTCCTGATCCACTCATAGGGAACTGCGGCCTCATTTCAATTTTATGGGTGTCACCTTCAAATTATCAGTTACTAGTCTGTCACTGGACTTTTTTTATTGTTGGAATTTTTGTTCTGTTGCTAGAAAAACTGTCTAACCCAAGAAAGCATGCAGTTTGGAATGTTCTTATGTTGCTTGAAGTATTCCCCCTTTTTTTTTTCTTTTTTTTTTTCTTTTTTTTTGCTTTTTCTGCCAGTGCACGCTCCTAAAATATAACAGTCACTTCAAAAAGCAATCTCTTTTTTCCATGCCTGGAGACATTTGACAAGCACTTTTAGGAAAGGATGAAATACAGAGGGGAAAGCACTGAGGTGGAAAAAGTAAGGGTGGGGCCAGATGAGGAAAATTAAGAACAAGACAAATAAACCTATCTGAGTGCTCCTCTCTTCTTTCGTTAGGTTCTTTCTTAGAGGGTGTCTAGGGCAAATTTACCTAGGTGACAAAGAGTTACTGGTTGTTGGAGAGGTCTAGACCCTCTCCGTTCCCTTCTGCAACATGCTTGTTATCAGACTGGAAGCGGAGACTCCACAAATACAGGGCTTGACTGTGGATGCACCATCTTCTTGCAAGTTGATGATGGGATTGTCTATCACGATAGCATACACATAAATACCGCTATGTAGCAGTGACAGATCTGGTGGCTTCTGATTTTTTTGGCAGGACTGGTGGTGTTCTTTCCAGCCTTGTTTGGCACTGCTCTTCGCTCGCTCCTACCCAGCTTTTGACGTATCTAAACAGATCTCTTTCTTGAAGCAAATATCCAGCTGGCTTGTAGGGCTCCCCTACCCAAGCTGCAGGAAACAACGGCTTCCTCTGAGATCAGGCTGCAGCAGGAAACCTGATGAATTTCTCCTTCCCTCCTCTCCTGTGCCCCTTAGCTACCAGTTTATCTAAGAGGTATAACACATATCATGTAAGAAAGCTCATTTTTAGGGCAAGCCCAAGAGGACAGGCTGCCAGTCCCAGAGGCTAAGGTTGTGACCAAAACTGTTGCAATTACAGAGCTAGGGGCATCAGCATGTTGCTGGAGAAATGCCGCTTTGAATGTGGGCAGTTCCAAAGGTAGTTATAACTCACAACGGTTGCTTTTAACTCGTGTAATTCACCTCTGTAGTAGAAGAGGACTAAGCTGCACAGAGTACCCGTATCCCTCTAGGAACAGTGTTTCGATAACTCTTTCTGTTACTATTTAATTTTTAATTGATTTATCAGGCAATTATATTGGCACAAAACATTTTTGTAGATCATGCCGTATACTCTGTCTCACGTACATGCACAAGAGGGATTTATGTGACAGGTATCCAAAATTTTGAGCTCCACAGTTACTGTCCTGTTGAGGTCACTGTGGCATGCCAGCTTGGCAGAGTTAGGTGGGTGCTTTATGCCCAGGTCAGTGTTAGGTAGGATGGCAGTACGCAGGGTGCTCGCCTTCAGCCTCTCTTGCAGCTGCTTATTCCTTCCCCTAGGGCTCACACAGGTACAGGGGGAGTTGGTTCATCGTGCTGACCTGTTAAAAAACAACACACTTCCAAAATGTAAATTTTCAGTGGATCAGTGAGCTGAACTGGCAGACTTTAGCGTAAAGCAATGGCTGGAGTCTGAACAAGGGAGGATGCAGAGAAGTTCAGCTGAGGGTGGTGGGAGGAAATTAGAAGTGCTCCTTTTGCTTACACGGTACTGCATCCTCAGTGTGTTTGAAAATTCAACCCTTCAGTATTTAATTAAATGCAAATTTGTTGTTTGGTTTTAGTTTGTGTATTTGCTGCACTGGAAGTCAGCATACTTTTATTCTGAAACAAGTATGTCATGGCTAATTTTATTCATTGGTAACGTGGTCAGAAATCCTACGTTTCCAAATTCTGGAGCTCAGTTTTGGGATACACAGTTGGAATGATTCAAAGCTTAGCATTATAATGGATAAATAATAGTATTTACATTTTCTTTTTCCTTCCTTCCTTCCTTCCTTCCTTCCTCTTCCTCTCTTTTTTTTATCTTTCTTCCTGTCTTGCTTCCTTTCTTCCTTTTCCCCTTTTTTTTTATGCAACTGCATTTTTGTTTCCAACCTGTTACATGAATGTACCACCCTTGCAAATTGCCTTCTAATAGCCCTGAATGGCTCCTCACTACAGAACAGGCTGCAAATTTCTGTTACATGCACTCTTAGTGAACGTCAGTCTTGTTCTAGAAGGACAACTTTAGGTGAAGTTGCCATTCTCTTATGATTAATAAGATCCTTGCCTGTATGACTTCAGACTCCTTTCCAGATTCATTTCGTCGCTGACCCCAGCATAGTGCTGACCTCTAAGATGGAGGTACCTGCTTGTTAGAATCTGGACTGAAACAGCTGCAGTACTGTCTAATAACTGCTGGACCAGGAAGATCAAAATCCCACAGAGGAGGAAGACAGATTCCATGATTATTAATCCTCAGTCAGTCAGGACAAAAACTCAGGACTTCAAACTGCCTTCAATTTACACCGATCCTCCTCTAATGTCAGTGAGAAGTTTATACGGAAATCAAAGCAGAAGACATCCTTTTTGCAGCATTTGTATTTCGAATTTATTTGTTCTCATACTGTACGTGAGTACCTTGGCATATAATAAAGCATCTCTGAACTCATTACTGTCCAATTGTTTGATTTTGGTTAAGTGAAATATTACTGCTGTTATTCAGTTATTACCTTTCCTCATCCACAAATATAAAGCCTGTGTCAAAAATCTTGTTCACGTCTAGTTTATACTACTTGTAATACTTATAAAATTTTAAATTATACTTCGATTATCCAATTCTGAGAACAGACAAACATTTACCATAACCCTTTGTCAATATATTTCACCTCATGCAGTTGTTTTTATGGGATTTTAATGTAAATCCAGATAAAATTTGTTACTTTTATATTTTTAACAGCAAGTAAACTGGGTTTCATCTTCTCAGCTCAGCAGTTTCGGTGCAATGAAACATACCTGAACAAATAACTCTGAGTAAATATCATAATGAGGTACTCTAAATTTTTCGCTCCTGGAGGTTTTGATTCACATCCTCATTTAGTTTTTAGTGATACAGATTTGGAGATACCCTTGAAGTTCCTACAGAAGTTTGTTTCCCTAGCAAAACTTAGATGATTCTGTGTAATTGTGTCTCTCCTTAGTTTGTATGCAAAGAATGGGCTATGACTGGAATATCAGGAATCTTGTAGGTCAGGATTAAAGGGCAATTGTCAGGGTTACCAGAGGCAGCATATATTGCCTGTCTATACTACATATAACTTTCTAGTAATTCAGCATAATAAGGTCTGACACCTCCACAGTTCTTAAGTGACACTTAGCACCTAAATCACATCAGTTTCATATATTCAGATCCCGGTGCAAATGTTAAAACAAAGTAAGTACCTCTGAAGAGTTTGAGTGGCGATGCGATTAAAACACAAAGCGAGTTTACAACAAATACAGTTTGTAAACCCCAGTCCATAAATGTAAACATTTCAAACATAGGTCCGATAGGACTTACTTTATTTTAAACTTAAGTCTTGCTTAATGCATGAACTATACACATTTCTTTGGTTTTAAAATATGTAGTTCTAAAATGTTTCCTCCAACAATCTAGTATCATACCAATAGCTTTAATATCACACCAACAGCTAAAATACAGCTGAGCTCCTGTACAGTTTAGTTAGTGTAACGTTGCTAAGACCCTTATTTATACTGAATAAAACCACCTTGCTGTGTGAGTTTCCTACTGCAGCCTTATAGGAGAACTGCTAAAGAAAAGTATTCAAAGTTTTAAATCTTTCTACAGTAAAAATAATCAGCATTCACATCAAAGTGAAAGTATATTGTTCTAACTTTTTTTTCCCCCTGTGATAGGAAACAAACCTTAGGAATGGAGAGAAACCACCGGGAGGAGTTATTTTCTCCTAATTTCAGTGCACAGGACTTTCTTAGTCAAGCCAATCAGTCTGAATCACTGATGTTTGAAAAATTGCCTTTAGAGAGAGCAAAGAAAGAGTGAAAAAAACCCTACAATACGGCAATTACAAAAATTCTAGAGGAAAAAGCGTTCAAAAGGAAAAGAATGGGTTCCCAAACCCATTGCTCAAGAATATGAGCCCAAGTTAGTAGGTGCAAAGATAAACATTTCAAAGGAGGAAACAGACGGGGATTCTGCCTGCTGCGGGGCTGGTGATTTAGATGTTGGAGCTGAAGAAAGCTTACAGGGAACAGAGGGTCATTGTGCCTGGAATGCAAAGGCATTCGCAGCTTTGCGAGGAGAAATGCACGGGAGCCGCCGGGGGCTCAAAGCCACGCGTGGAAACCCCGGACGGGGACCTTGCGAGTGCTGAGCAGGAACGGCTAACCTCTTGGGGAAGGAAAAAAAGAAAAAGAAAAAGAAAAAGAAAAAAGAAAAAAAAGAAAAAAAGAGGTTCACTGCGAAACTCCCCAGTTACAGCAGCGTCGAAGGGCAAGGTTTGGGAAAGATCTCGAGCTTCAAGGTTGAAAACAAGGCTTAGGTGAAAAAATCAGCAAACTTAAGATTAAATGAAGAGTTGCTCCAGGCAAGAGAAGCAGCTCTTAACCTGAATTTAAACAGTAAAGATTTACAACGAGAGTCCGAGCAAAGTTAAAACAGCAACCTGGGCTCGGAAATAAGGCTTGCACAGAGGAGGTGGAAATGCATCGATACTCGGGAAAATAAGGAACGAATTGGAAGCTGTTAAAAGTGAGCTAAATGTTGAAAAGGTCCCGCACGCCTGGAATAGTAAAGCTTTAGAAATACTTAAAAAGACATGTTTTGGCCCAACCGTTAAGTGATGCACTTGCTGACTTCGGGGTACACATTTTCTAAAACACCCAAGCGGAAGGAATCCCTGTTAGCCGCAGGGGAACAAAAAGGCGGGGGGTGGGGGGCAGAAAATCCGCAGCCGCGCCTGCAGCTCGCCCTCGGTG
>NW_008796175.1:768964-778331 GCF_000699145.1 Aptenodytes forsteri | reverse complement strand
TCACCGCCCGCGCTCGGGGGCTGCTGGGGCTGCGGAAACGGTTCGGTCAACGCCCGTCGGTCTGTGCAAAGGGACCGCAGAAAGGCTCGGGCAGAGCAAGGGAGAAAGACGTGTCTGAAAAGTTCTTTGTGTCTGTCAAATGCGTTCGCGTCGCACACCGAGCTCGCTTAAGCAGCAGGCTTTTCCCGTAACAAAATGGCAACAAAACCACCCCGGGCGCCGGGGCTGGGCTAAAAGGCTGGTTTCTAACTGCAGACACCCCGGGAAATGAAACGGCACGTCTGGGGGACGGGGCACCTCCAGCTGCTGCTACAAAGCGACCAGGCGAGGGTCCAGAGCCGTTACGAAGCGACCGGGCGAGGTGTCCAGAGCTGCTGGGGACCTTCTCTGACGGAGGCAGCGGCTTTCGGCAGGTTTCTGTGAACCGTCTCCCTGCAGGCGTGTGGGGAGACGGGTGCCCCCGCTGCCAAAGCCGCTATTCCTGTGGAGTCACCCGCAGCGGGACAGACCTGGCAGCAGATCGCTTTTGGGCTAACTCATCTAGCCACCCCAAGTTTAGCCATCAAGGAGTCATGTGCTTGACTTTGCTCCCCCCGCTGCCGCGCTCTGTGAAGAGCTGAGTGGTTTAAAGTCTACCGGGGCACTACGAGCCTCAGCAGTTCATATTTACATGGGGGGCAAAGAGGGGTGGGATGCATTTAAAAATTACCCAGTTCAAAGGTAATGGCTGGTCTTTGCCTGTCTGACAGATCTAAGAGGAGTGAGTGGGTTTTCATGGAGGGATTTCATGGAAATTAAATCTCTACTGGAGTGATCCATTCAACTCCTAAAGCTTCAGCACAGTTTTGTATCCTGGATGAATGCCCTGCTGAATAGCTTGGTGGGGATGCAAAAAGCCACCTTAAACTAGGGATTTTTTTTCTGCTAACTTGACTTCAAAGTAGTAATTAAACAATAGCTAGCTTTAAGAAAATCAAGTTAGAAGAAGCTACAGGATCAAACTACCCTATAAGTAGAGGCTGTGTTTTAGGGGAGGGGGGCAGGGGAATGTTCAAACTGGCAAAGCAACTGGGAAGAGGCAAATTGAGAGAACCGAAAACGGGTGCAAGAAAGTAAAATGAATTGCACAGATTCAAACGTGGTGGGTTTTTTTTACAGCTGTACTACAGTCGAGTCTGGAGCTGGGTAAGTGGAGGCAGGAGGAGAGGCCGCTGAATTGTTTGGGATATTTTAAGCAGAAGCATCCAGTTCCGAGGCTGAAGCAGCTTTCTTTGGCCTTTGTCCTGTCCTGTGTTTGAGGCTTGTCTTCTCCAGGCTGCTCTGCACAGAGCTGAGCTCTGCACAGCTCGGTATTCATCTCTTCTTTTGTAAAGCAAAACTGTGTTTGTGGCCAAGGGCATCCTTGCTGCCAATCTTCTCCCTCTTCTTCTGCCTCCCAGACCCACAGTCACAACTGCATTCGTGTGTCTCTGATGGTGATTTAGAAGCACATTTGACTTGAAGCTAAAACAAATGAAAACTAATCTCCTGCCTGAATTCCGTGCTGAACACCGCCTAATTCTCCCCTCCCCTGCAGTGAAACTCTGTCACTTGCCATTTGCTGATTTCAGCCCTTGGGGTCCTTGCTACCACATGCAGAACGTTTCCCAGTGTTACACCTTCTTCCATCATTCCTGTTCTGGAAGGAGAAACCTGAAAGTTTATAACCCAATTTCATTTAAAACCTCTTTGGAGTGATCGGTTTGGGGGCTTTCCTAGGTTGTTTGAATGCTTTTGTGGCTTTATTCCCAGCTATTTTGTTGTGTAGAGGATGTCACCAAATTAGCTTACAGAAAGAAGGTGAAATAACCACAAATTTGGCACTATCACAGTCGCTAGATTTTTACAGTGTTTAAGGTAAGGCTTACTATTTTAAAGTGAAATGTCCAACACTGCACTTAATCTGATTAACACATTTTTTTCATAGTGCCAGGGTATTTATGAGAATTCATACTCAGGTTCAGTCCATGGAAGCATGGCAGTGTACACTGTCAGAGAATCTGATCCATGGGTCTTCAAAATACTGTCCATCTCTGACTTGTGTCAAGTGAAACCATGTTAAATGGTACTCAGGATAATGACTTTATAGTCTTATTAAAGCTTACTGCAGTCCTGAGGCTAGACTATCAAGCTTAAATATTCCCGGTGTCCCAAATATCGTCTTGTTAGTGTGATAACTACTGCTAGAAGAAAGCTCATAAAATATAATTTGCAACTGTTACATTGCTTTTCAACTATACTTCACAGTTTATTTGCACAGAGAATTGCTTTTCATTTTTTAAACTTGAATTTAATAGGTTGCTGATCACTACAGTGTAGCATTCCTATGAAGTGATGAGCTAAAAACTGGCAAAAACGGTTTGATGCTAACTGTAAAATCTAAACTGTGAGTTTTAGCCCACACACAGATACTCTTACTGTTAAAAGCCTTCGCTATACCTCTGTCAGAGGGCTGGTTTCCTGCCAGGCAGTAGTTCATGTGATAACTAAATTTTATCCTCTCTAAGAGGATACAAGAGTATAAAGGCAACACACGTTACTGTTTGACAACTCTTCGTAAGTACTGAAAATGGGAAAGCACTTTGGACAATACCCAGATGCTTCTGTGCTGTTGGCCAGGTATTTAACAGCAATCCACGAAGACTATGCAGTAGTGCTAATGTAATTTGCTGGAATGTCCACAATTTCGGTCCAGAAAACCATAGATGTTGCAATAAAACACAATGGCAGAGCATGTGTTTCGTTTACAGCTTTTCTGCCTAGCTGTTAGGCACCATTCAAACAGACGATGTTGCTGGAGTGTGAAGTAATTGAGAGCTATGCAGAGTGATTTATATTGGCTAAGCTCGAAGCCAGCAGTGTCTGGGACAAGATCTGGCAACAAGTCAGTCATGTCCCGTTGTTGTGTGAGAGACAGTGGTGTGTTGATCACCGATATTTTCTGAATAATCAGGCATCTCACCTTTCTCAGGGGGAGAGCTTGGGGCTCTCAGAAAGCTACTTTGTGTGGCCAGGTGGGTTCCCAAGCAACAGACTGTCCTGGGTCGTAAACCAAAATTGTCCTATTGTACTTTAAAAAATAGCCTGAAAAAATGCCTTCCCACAGTTGTGTCAATCCCAGCTAGGACTGTGTTGCCAGTGAAAGAGAGTTGCCTCCCTAACCACACGTTTGTCATTCCCTGGCTCAGGCAGCAGTGCTGGCCTGAAATCAGTCAGATCAGGTTGCTGATCTGGTTGAAAACTAAAAACGTCCACCACCACCACCCTCCCAGTTAATAAAGATACAGATGATCACACAACTGCACCTCCTCTGGGAGTCAGAAGGATCTAAATTCATTGTGGTAAAGGACATAAACTACACATACGCAAGAGTCAACTCCCAAATCACATACACAGAGTACCTACCTCTTTTGAGGGAGCTTGACCTAAACTGTGGACTGTTCTCTGAACGTCTTAACCCTGAATGTCATTCTAACGCCCATGTTTTACATGAATTTTGCAGTTTTACTTGCCTAGTGCAGGTATTCCCAGAGGACAGTCTTCAAAGCCATTGCCGGTACTCACAAGGCAGTGTTTTCAGTTACGTTTGACAGCGATCCCTAACGTAGTAAGAGGTGAACAGTATTTGTTCATCCAGAAAGTTTAGGAACTGCTGGTCGCAGATATCTTTATTGTCTGACTGTAAAGAACATATTCTGGATAGTTCTAGCACTTCAAAAACCACAAGGGTGTATTAAATCCATAGCTGTGAAATCCTTTTCTAGATGGAAAACCTGAAAATCTGAGACTTGTTTGTTTATTTTTAAAGATGTGCTGATGGTTTTAACAATATATTGCATAAAATGAGAAGATGTTTTCTGTAAGCCACAGATGGCTTGAAACAATAGCTCTGACAATAGCTCCAAGAACCATCCAGTGCTTTTGACTGGTTTAATTCAGAAACTTGAAGATGGTTATTTAAATGACAGTAGCATTAGCTACTTCTGTTAGTATGTTTTTAGCAGAAAAAAATCTTGTTAAAATACTAGAACCCAAATGGTTCTAATGTCCTTCACTGATCTTTAAATTTATCTTACCTCTAGCCTCAGTGGCTTGCATGTTCCAGTTACTGATCGTAACCACAAACATCTGTTGTGTATTTAAAACGAGTGCAGTCTGAATTAACTACATCATGAATCAAAACAAGTATGATTTGTATTAATCCTCTTCAGATTTGTCTGAAATTGTTCTATTACTTTTGGAAATAAAATCATACAAAATCCAGTGTTCTTGATATTAGCAGTGAAGTCCACCTGGTTAAGTCGTATGTAGAGCATTCATGTTTAATGCAGTTCTCTCCTTTTCAAAAAGAACAATCTGAACGATGATTTATTATTTCACACCTCATAAATGGTGTAAAACTCTTACTTCTTGTTGGCATTTTATCTTTGTAATTGTAACATAACTGATTTGTAATGCTCATCTTTTAAGAATCAGTTTGTGAATTCTACGGGAGCAGGACCGACTTAGTTGTTTGTATAATCCTTAACTCCAGAAGACACCGTAATACAGGTAAGAAATCCAGTAACTGAGACGTAGATCTGTCCATACGTGTGAAAATGTTATATCTTAAATACTTGTATAACATAGCAGCTAGAGGCCCTAGAAAATACCAGGATGCTAATGCTAGCTGCTGTATAAGCCCGTAGAAAGAAACAGCTCCTGCTCATAAGTCTTTGCCATCTATATGGACAAGACAGAGGAAAAAAAAGCAGTGAGATGAAGTGACATTCTTCTCGAAGAGAAGTGACTTGTAGCATGAGATCCTAATTATGGGTACAACGCATATCATGCGAAACCTCAAGATAGATAATCTTTTTTCAGTCACCGCAGAAAGACAAACCTGGACTTAGGTCAGGGGAAAGCACCCATTTATGTATTAACAGAACATTTGCCATTGTTTTGTCCCAGAATAACAGGAGAGCGGTATAAACGTGGCACATAGAAAATACATATATTGAGGTAACTGCACACTAAAATAGTGTCCTTATGGATACATACCACAGTGCACACTGTAATACCTCATAGAGCTGACACGCTGCTGTACTGGAGCATTGTCTAAAGCAGCGTGCTTTTAACTCAATTAATACGAATTAAGTGAGTAAGGAACCTCTGTATCTTGTAATCCTGGAAGATGAAAGAGCTAGTTCAGGATTGTGAACGCTGTACCTTATACATATCTTTATGCTAAAATAATCAGTGGTAAAATAATTAAGGTTTCAGTCACCATTGGCAACATTTGTTCTTTTGAAGGGGATTTATGGGGGCTTGTTTTGTTTCACTTTAGGTTTAAAACCTGGACCTTTTGTAGCTACTTTGAGAATGAAAGAATATAAGATTAACAATCCTGTACAAAACCAAGCAAATGCAATTAAGTATCTAAAACATATTGGCTGGGAATTATTTCAGAGCTTAAAATTGACCTGCTGTTGTACAGTAAAAGCAGAGAAGAGACTTGTTTGCCTGTGGTGTTTTGGGGTAGAGCGCAAAGCTTGTTGGACACAAGTTCCCTTGGCACAGGCCTTTGATGTCCATGTTTGACTACCAACCAGGACACACGGTCAACATTACTCATTAGCATTTTTAAATTACATTTGAATGGCCATTAATAAAATTATGAGAACTTTTTCTTTTTTTTTCTCCTGATAAGCTAAAAAAGGGGGTACCTGCAGGATGGCTAAGCAATTCAGTATTCTCTTTCCCAGGACGTTTTCCATTCATTATCAGTTTTCTTGTTTTTTTTGATTTCTCTCCTGAACCCTTGCAATCAGCTTTTTGTGGATCTCCTTAAAGCAAAGTTGGCAGTGCTTGTCTTGAAATCTTATCCTGTAAACACGTTGCCTTTGTTCATAAGGTTTAAAGCGCTGTCCAAATAGAAGAAATATGAGGGTGGTTTGAGCAAGTAGCTGGGGTTTTCGTTGAGCTGTTTGGCTGTGCTCTTGGAAGCTACCAGCACCGAAGAGATGGTAGGGGTCTCACCTTGTTTTATTTCAGTTACATCTTGTACCCAAAACCAGACTGCAGAAAGGGCAAGATCTGACTGACTGCACTTGTTTGGTTTGTACTTAAATCACGTAGCAGAAATACAGCAGCTAAAGAGATTTTTTCTAAATTTCTAAAATGACTTTTCTTACATAGCTCCCCCCGGTATATTCTTACAGACCTTATATAATGTTTTGTTTTTGTTTTAATCAGGCACTGCTTCGTGGGAAATAAATGAGCTTTTATTTCCCATCATTTTAACTAAAAAAATTAGCTGCACACATTGAAGTCACTGTAAAATGTACTCCACTACAGCTGGGCTATAGAAAATCGAAAAAACTGATCATGTCTTTGATGAAAGATGAATGGTTTCTATGTAAGTCTGAGGTCTATAAAGCAACTGGATTAATGCTGTATCTGTGAACAAATGACAAGCTCTATTTTGTAATTTCAGTCTTTTTAGATTCTTGATTATGACATTTCTTGTTCTCTCGAAATGGAAGAAAGTAAATAATTGAGTTTCTGGGTGATGAGCTTGCCAAACACAAGGCACTGAGAAGTTCTGTAAGCTCCTGTGGTGGTTAATGCCTGCTGGGCTCCTTGCCAACACGGTCAAATTATTTCAGCATAAAGTTAGAATCTCCTTGTGTTGTCATTTGGCCACTGCAATCAATTGGCTAGCCATAACCTGGCATTAGGAATTAAAAACAAATCTGTGATACTGCTGCATGTGACCATTATTCATGGGATCTCTGACTGTAAAACATCACGATGATAAAACATGAAGTCAGCTGGATATGCTGTTTCTAAAACTCATTAATTCTTTTGCCTTGCTGAGCCACTCAGTGAAACTAAGTATGTAAGAATTCGGTATCCATGTGAGGTACAGCATCCCTAGAGTGTTCTTAAATGCTGTGCTATAAGAGAATAAAGCAACTGGCTATGTTAATTTTAAGTTCCTTTAGAAAGAAAGGAAAATACACTCGTGCTTGGAAAATCAGAAATAACATAGGACTAAACATCACTATCTGATAATGCATACAAAAATGATGCCTCCGCCTTCATCACGCACTCCACACCTTTGGTTCTCAGCCTTTTACTATGAAATCAGTAGGGTCCTCCACAGAACGCTTTCTCTGCCTAGCTCTGCAGGTGCCGGGGCTATACAGCAACACGCTGCATGGCATATATTTCAACAGGAGCCAAATCAAACAATGATCACAGTTATCTTTACTGTTGTGTATATTTTTAAATGTTACCCTCTAAAGCTCCTTGTGCCAAAGGAGGACAAAAATATTGCCAGAGGGAAACAAAAATAATTGTCTTGGGAAGGAAGCACAATCACTGGAAAAGTTTTTTCAGGCAAAAACCAAAGCAATTGTCTTTGTGGGGGTTTTTTTTCCTCCCAATAGCTGATATTCAATAAACATTTACTGAAAAGTAAAAGTCAAACACCACCAAAGAGAAAGGAGAGGTTTTCCTTAAGACATGCAGTATTTTCTGGAACTAAATGAAGAGACAACTTTTTACTAATAAAGTGCAAAATAAAAAGAACAAAATAACAAGACGGCAGAATAATTTCTGTAGGGATAGGAGTGTAGATCCTAGGACTGTAAAAGGCAGCAGCTTGAATATTTAAACGTGTATCAGCATTTGATTTTCTCACTATAGTGTAATGCAGATTCAGTCAACACATTCAATATGGTGACAACTTTGTGGAAAAAAAAAGTATAATTTTTGTTATTGTGTTTCGGAAAAATAGGCAATCTCCTGGAATTTGATTCTTGCCTCACATTTTTTTATTTAGTTATTATGGCAATTATAGCTAATAGCTTTTTTCCAAACCAAAACTAAATGTTTGAAAATGTTTCAGCCACAGGAAAAGTGCTCTATGAGTTTGGTTTATTCTTACACCTGTAGGACACTCAGCTCCAACTTTTCTCCTAACACTGAGCACAACATCAGTGTTTCAAAATCATCACTACTCTGCAAATACAACAAATCATACCAGAGAAAGCAGTTTCGCTGATGTAACCATCTGCAATAGTTTTACTCAACACAGAACAGTTACTCCTGTCATGAATGGTGCTTCTCTGTGCTGAAGCATGTTGTTGAAGCACATTGTGTGTGTATGTGTATACTCTGTGTTTCTGTTAAACTGCAGTACACACTTACAGCTCAGATCACTTTTAATTACTGTTGACATTTTTTTCATCTCGTATCAAAGTGACAACCCATTTTCTGTAAGCATTTTGAATTATTTTGCGGCAGCGGCTACCAAAGAAAAATAAATTCTTGAGAGTTCGTCTGACTGTGAATGGATAGACGTACCCACAAAACTCTTTCAATCCATCCTTCCCAAAGATCCTCTGCGAGCAAGATCTTTGCAGACATGAACCCAACTGGAGAAACTAGTATCAAAATGATACCTCTCTGTATCTCTGCCGTATGGTATTAGTAAAAGGTAGGAAGAAAGCGTAAGATTAGAGCCACTGTGGAAACAACCAGTGCAGTGACAATTTGCCATGTGATGACAATTATGCCTTTCAGCTCAGGCTGTGTTTTCAGCTTATGGCATCCAGCAGGGATTTGTACTGATCGCTGTTGGCTCCAGCAGTTTCTTGTCCTTATCACCTCTTTACCTTAGCTTCTTTCCACACTTGCCTCTCTTACCACCTGTTGTCTTGCTCAGTTCATCTCTCTTCAGTTCAGCCCTACCTCTAACTTAGCTGCAATTCCCCCACCCCTTCCCAAACACAAATACCTGGGAAGCCTGCTTGGCTGTGGCTGTCTTCTGTGGTTTATACCCTTTCCCTCCTCGCTGGTCCGTAATGTCTTTGGCTGAGGCCTTGCTCTGCTGCCTCAGCACAACATTTAGCACAACGGGGCCTTATTTTGGTGGTCCGAAGTCCTGCTTTTACAGCTGCGACCAAGGAGCTGTGGCTAGAGCCTTAGTTTCTCTTCCCCTCACAGTGTAAGCCTGAGGACAGTGTGGGCTCCCCGTTGGGCAGCTAAGGGAACCGTGACTCCTCTCACTTCCTCCCCAGACAGCTTGACACACGGCCACAAGCCAGACAGCACAGCCCTCGCTGGCCACCTCCACACTGCCCCAGCCCCGCAGTAACGGAGGGCCTCAGGCTATACGGTACTTTTGGTGCCTGGGGGAGGTAAGTCAACCTCCTGCCATGCTGAGGCCTCACCCGCTGTGTTAACATCAACTATGTGTGTGCTCGCTTAGCCAGCAGGGCAAGGGTAGGGGTGACCCGCTCCCCGCTGGTGTCACACCTCGGGCTGCATACGGGCTTCC
>NW_008796175.1:729846-767567 GCF_000699145.1 Aptenodytes forsteri | reverse complement strand
CCCCCGCCTTTGCCCCCCCTTTGGTTTCTTTTTTTGGGGGAAGTTGCATGGATAAGTTCCTATTCTACTTTTTATAGTGGCTGGAGGGTGGTGTGTGAACGTAACTCTTGGATAAAGATTTCCAGGGGACTTGTGACTTTGGGTTCTCAACTGCAGATACCTACAGGATACCTTCTGTCCTCCCAGCTTTGCTCCCCCTTCTCCAGATGCCCCCAATAATGGGTGATTGACCCTAGAAAGTAGAAAGCACGTGAAAGTTTCTTGAACAGAGAATCTGGTATATCTAGTAAGCATCTTGAAAAATTCGACGCAAATATTTTCTGTAGCTTTTCCTGAGAGTCCAAACCACTTCAGCATGCTTAGTTAAATTTTACAAAGCTTGTATACTTCTCTTGTAGGTTTTCCTCGGGTGTCTGAAATTTTCGTGAATTTTTTTTGTATAATTTTGTAATCATACAGGCCGCACAGCAAAACAAACTTTACACGAGAGGGTAGAGCATATAGATCACTGTCCTTTGTTGGAAATACAAGTGGGGCCTTAACTCCTATAAACAAGCAGTAGCTCTTGAAACATATTCAGGCAATAAATAGAAATTAGAATCCAGGTTACTTTCCGTTCTTCAGTGCTGAACAATGTCTCATACACTGAGAGCGTCCTTCTTTGCCTGAGAGTCGTTGAACTTGCACTTTTCTTTTACGTTTGAAAATCTGTTGTCTAGAAGAACTCAGCAAAGCAGTATGCAAGCCATACGAGTTTGTAAAACGTGCTGCTTTAAAGATAAAATAAAGTTGCTATTAGGGGAAGCACCATATTGAATACCTTAGTGGACATCAAGAAACGTGAATGCAAATGAACCAAAAATTTTTGAGTGAAGAATCACTGAATGAGTTTCTTCTTTTGTGATTTTAAGGTAGATGTAACTTTTCATTTTTTAGACCAAGCCTGTGGAAAATGTATCTATATGTAATAATCTGTGTTTTGTAGTACATGTGTTCCATTTTGGTAGAGAGAGCGCATAATTTCCTAGTGAGTGATTCCATAGTACACTGCTTTCTGTGATCCAATCTATAAGACTTTCTCTGACAAAGCTGACAAGCAAGATTCTGTCAACAGTGTATTTAAACACTATTCTATAAGTGTTACTCATTTGTTAGCTTTTTAAACATGGAAAACAGAAATATTGAGCTGTTTTTAAGTTGCATGATTTTTCTTGTTCCAATGAAATGTAGCTTGATACTTGGCAAACTGGATTAGCTGCTTTTGGGCGACTTAACTTGAGAGATGAAAACAGAATTTTGAGTGTTTGCGTTCAGAATTCTGGGTCTGTGGTGTAGCTGCGTAACCTGGTTCATCTTTTTCAGAAAATGGGTATTTTTAAATGGACAGGATAAGAAACGCATTTTGGCACAAAGAAAAGTGGTCCCGGGGTAGTGTTTTCTCACGTTTATGAGAAAGCAAACATAATTTAGGGAGAGGTCTATAGATGAAATGCTTCTGAAATATTTCTCATGCTCAGTTTTTTTTTCTGCAGTCTTTAGAAATGTATAAATAGTGTTAATGCCTAGTGATACAGAAAACACAAATGCAAAGAATGCAGGATTGGAAAGAAAACTTTTAGATATCCTTGTAAAATGCTTTCAGAGTAATTTAATCTGATGGTGAAAAGAATGTGAGTTTCCTTTCTGGCGTACCCTGATGCTTTTTGGTCTGTTTGCTTTTCAAATAATTTTTCAAGCATTGAATTATTTATAATTGAGTAAGTATTCCAAAACATAGTATTTGCTAATTTAGGGGGTGGTTTTTTTGTTATAACATCAACATCTGTGCATTATCAAGTATTGACATTATTGTATTGACATTATTTTTAACTTCGCTGTGAGCCTTAAAAAAACTGATTATGTGAAAGTACTTCAAGAAGTTAGGTTATGTCAGGTTCTAGTATTGCTGTAATGACATGCCTTCTCGTGTCTGTTAGTGCACTGGAAGGCATAAAGCTGTGAGAAGATTCTTTATAGTCTTGTTTCTTGGAAAGTTACTATTGTAAAGATGAGAAGAGCCACTTAATAAATTTTTATGTGTTCTCTAAATTATTTGCATTTTCTAAAATATGAATTTGCTTGTTAAAGTGAAGGATAACTTTTTTTGTAATAGTAATTCTTATTCCTGTAAGTCAGTAGAGCCTGCACATTTGTTCAAGGGAATCCCTGATCCTTCTTTTAAGAACTACTATCATTGCTGTCAATATAGTGATAATATAATCTGAATATAAAATGAAACAGGTATTCCCAAATGAATGTGTGTGTGTATATCAAGTTATTTATACCAAAGCAGAACTCCTTGCATTTTAAATTATTTTGTTAATACATTTCTAACCCATCACTGTGTGATTTATGTTGAGCTATAGAATGGGACCTGAGAACAAGAAATCTTTGTGATACTGTTTCCTACTTGTCTTTTGTAGGTCTTTTCCTGCTTCCAAATATTATTATTTTTCTTAAGTTTAAAAATTTTTTTAAAACCCCCACATCTGAAAATCTGTGTATCTTTCCTTCAGAAACCATTCCTTCTTTCTACTCAGAAGGGATTACAGAATGGTCTTGTTTTGTTTTTTCTTTAGAAGAATACAGTATAGTAATTCTTTTGTGTTTAACACTTAAGAACTCTCTATTGCCACTGCAAAAGGGTGTGACTAGTTTATCCAGATTGGCACATTTTTTGTGCAAATCAGCAAGATCTGAAATCTATGCATTCTTCTTATGAGTATGCGTCACCGGCTAGTAAACTGCTTTCCAGTTATAAAAGAAAGCAAATGAAGCTGTTGATAAAGCAAAGGCAATAGATACAGGACAGACACCTCTTGATGCAGGAGTTTTGTAGTAAACATTGCAAGACAGTTAAAACTCAGTCTGTGAAAATCTGTTGAAACGAAAGAGTGAGACGCTAAAAGGATTGTCTTTTAGTAGTAGTATATGCCAACAGAAACTTAATGACATTCCTCTGCTTTTGATTAGAAAAATAGTGAGTGATACTAGTATTATGAGAGTCTGACAGCACTGAGAAGCAGGCAGGTTTGCCTATGCAAATGTCAAAAAACAGCCGTGCATTTTCGTGCAGATCGCCATTGTCGCGCAGTCCAGATGTACTGCAACTCTGCTATTCTTATGCCTGGATTTTATTTTTTTTTTCCAACAGAAATATCAAACTATATGGTGGCTTTTCTTGTTCAGATGAGTCTAATGTAGACAAAGGCTGAGGAGGATGCTTTTATTGCAGTTGTGGCCAATTCTGACAGTAAGGCTCAAATCTCCAAAGTAAAAAGCTATAAGCAAGTCTATTTGAAAAGGATGATATTTTCTTTCCTGAGAGATGTAGAAACAAATGAAGACAAACTACTTAATACTGTGCCAAGAAGCACGTACGCTTGTTAGGCATTTTCACTTTTAAACTTGCAGTGTCTGCCTGATCAGGGGATTGGGACCACAATGTTGTATTTTAAAATGTGTTGCTGGTAACACATGAAAAGTTTGTGATTCATGTTGAGTTTAATTTTAAGTTACTTTCCTTAGATGAGAATAGCAGCTCTCCTGCACTTACTGAAAACTGGTACGGTGCTGCTAAATGAACTGTGGGTCTTGAAAAGGTTTCCATTTCAGCGTGTTAGTCATAGATCATTCTAAAATTTTGTTCCTAATGCTGTTTGACTAGCCACAGTGTATCTGTGAAATACCTAAAATGGTAACATTTTATCTTCTCATCTCTACCTTCATCTAAGGGTAGTTACTCATCTGCCCTGCTACTTTGTGAGCTTTTACACTCAAAACCTGTTCTGGACGCTATGCTGGACTCTTGGGTTTTTCTTTGCTTCTGTTTTTGAAGACGTTCAGTAGCATGAATTTTATTGCATGTACAGGTAGTGCATTTTCTACAAATTCCTTTGCTGTCATAAATAACTATAAGAATGGGATGAAAGAGTTGCAGTAACTTTTTCCTCTAATGATTGCTGTACTTGTTGTATTTTCTATTTGTTTCTTCTTTTCCTTGTAAGTTTTACATTAGTATCCAAAGTTTTATATTAATGTTCGCACTTTTTTGCCTAAAGAACAAATTCTGCTTGCTGATACAATTTCATAAAAAGTTGGCAAAATACTGCCTCTGTTGGGTGCATGTTTATTTGGATTTATTGTAGTAGTATAAAGAAAAGGGTAAAAAGGGACAGATCATTTTCAAGCAACCAATATTGTATTTATAAAACTGTAGGTTAAATTGCCTTTTGTTGATGTTAACATGCTGATTGCACCTTTTTTTTCTGTAGTGTTGAGAGGATTGAGGTGGCATTCTAAGGTCATTTAAAATCATGACAAGCTCAGTTGGACAGAAAAAAGTCTCTTCAAGACAAAGGAAGTGTGGTTTTTGTAGATCTAATAAAGATAATGAATGTGGACAATTATTGATGTCAGAAAACCAGAAGGTGGCAGCACATCACAAATGTATGGTAAGTAACCCATAGGAAAAAGGAAAGGGATGTAGGGAGCAGTAAAAGACTACAAACAAATGAAAAATTCAACCAGCTGTGGCATTGGCACAAATGATTAATCACCATAATTTGAAATTTTTGTGGGTTTCATTTATATAAATGTTCTCTATCACTTATACCCTTAAAACTTAAAAAATAAGCTTTGTTTTTATAATTTTAGCTGTTCTCATCTGCACTGGTATCTTCACACACTGATAATGAGAGTCTTGGTGGATTCTCTATTGAAGATATTCAGAAAGAAATAAAGAGAGGCACTAAACTGGTAAGTCTCTTATTTTTGGCTCTTGAAAATGGAAGACAATATTTTCTTACCTTCTATAAAGTTTACCATTAAATTGTTCAGTGGATTTTATATATGTATGTTGTGGTTTTTTTTTTTAAAGTGCTACCTTTGTGTGAGCTCTAAGGTAATGGACAACTTATCGAAGAAGATGTTGAAGTAAAATTGGTCTCAGATTTACGAAAAGAAAACCTCAGTAGATATGATTACACTTATATTGAAATGAAATTTAAATGTCAGTTAACCAACCCTTGAAGTGTCTTTAGGAAAGGATAAAAAGTAGTTTGTTTATTTCAGTCAAGTTCTGCTCTTATGTAAACATTTTGTTTTAAGAGTTGTAGCTTAATCATGGAATTACTAAAAAATAAATCCAGAATTATTATTTTTACAGTCACTTTTTTCCTCGTTGGCAAATGTAGATGATTGTAGCAGATATGCATTTTTTCCAAGGAAATTTGAAAACTCATTTACAGAATATGCCCGTTTTTCTTCTTGGCGGCCTGCATATAAACAGTAACATTTCCTAAATTTATGTTTCTAATCCAGTAACTTCTATTTAATACTTTCTGTTAGATTTCAGAAAGAAACCCACATTCTAGGGACCTGGAGAGGGTATTATTGTGCCTTTGCCAGTATTTGGTTTTGCTGCCAAAATCTGGTTTTAACTATCAAAGGTACTTTTATTGCTTCCTTTTATAGTGATTTAATAGATGATTCTGTGAATATAGACATCTTATGAGGTATATGGGTACAATAGTGATTACAGCTCTACCAAATTCATGAGAATTGAGCAGCAATGACTTTTTTAATTCCCAAGAAGCTAATTCATGGGGTTTTTTGTTTGTTGGTTTTTTTATTTATTTAGAACTAGTTGTTTTCCATTTGGGGAAATGAGTGAGGCTTTTTAAAAATACTTTTACAAAGGATCCATTCACTCCTCACATTAAAAATTTTCAGCTTAGTTATTTAAAGCACTTTTACGTGTTTACCAGTTCTTGGACCACTAAGAGTAGTCCAAAGTATTATTGTAGAACTACAATTATATAATAATAGTAGTCTAATATTTCATCCAGTGTTTCGTTTGAATCTTTTCCAGCGTAGGAAACTTTATTTGCTCTAATTAGCTGAAGCATAAAGAAATAAGTATTTACAAGTTATTCATGTTGCGATTAGGAATTTCCAGAGAACATGGTAGTAAATGGAACTACAGAGCGTAAAAACTTTTTGACTCTTGGGTCTCTTAAATGTTTTTTGAAGGTTATTTCTTTTTATGTCATTGGTGGTTTCTGTCTCTGCTTCTGAACCTCTTTATGTTCCTTCACTGATGCAGCAGCTGGATATATTCTTGGAGCTCACTAGGTGTATGTATCAGGCACTTTGTTCAGCTTTTTGCAGAAAACCTGGATCTGGTTAACCTAGTGGATTCATAGTCCTGAGATGTTTCCTATTTGGAGAGAATTTACAAGATAATTTTAGGTCTTAACTGAAGTGCCTTATCTCTCTCTGTAGCTGTTAGAAAACTACAACTCTGAATCGCTCTCTGGAGGAATCTGCTTTCTCCATTGACTTGTATAGGAAGCTTAAAGCTAAATGTTTATAGTTAGCCCAAATACCCCCTCTAAGGTCTGCTTTCTGTTCTAGCCTGTTCTTTTATGTGGGAACACATTGCACAAAAATATCTCAGCGTGGTGCACTGGGTTAAGTAATTGATAGCTTGGACTAAATTTGTCTGCTGACAGATTTTACGTAGTTGCTCTCCTTCAGGAGGTGCTGCTGCTGACCAGGTATGCACTGAAAATTGAGGCCCGTTCATTCCTCGAGTGATAATGACTGACATGTAGAGCCTTTCTGATGGTGATACATTTCAGTCTGAGAAAAGTTTGTACATTCAAACCTTAATAGGCCAGTCTTAAAAACTTGTGAAGTCTAAACATTTGGGAGTACAAGGCACCGATATCATTATTATTTGTTAGCTGTGCATGGGAGGATTTTTTTTAAAGAACTTACCTGTTTTGCAGCTTGTCAAATTTCATGTATACCTGATATAACTTGGGAATTAATTAGTCTGTTTACGGTGACCATTCGGACAGCAGGACTTGTACCAATGGAATAAATATTTTATTACTGTCAGGAGACATAGACCAATAAGTCAGTATAAAAAATTCCTGTGGTCTGTCTTGTTCATACAGATACATCATGGTGTTCATAAAAAGAAAGTTTTCTTTTAGTCATTTCTGGCTTTAAAAATAGTGAAGTACTGACTAAAATTGATTGGATGGATGTAATTTCAACCTAGGCTTTTATAAAGAGCTTTGATCAGCCATTATTATGTATTAAACCACAACGTATAACAAATTTGTGAGATAAAATACCCATACAAATTAGATAACAACTAGGGAATGGTATGTAACTATACCATTTCAGAGCTTGCAGAGGAGTAAATGGAGATGATCCAAGGCTTTGACATTTTTACTGTTCAGTTAACTTTGTTAAAATTGAAAAACAGGATGGTGATACATAACTTTGGTGGTATATTTATTTGGTATATTTGAGACTAACAAGAACTTGACTGAGCTAGTGCGGTGGGCAGAACGTGTATTCCACAAAGATATGTGTAAGGAGTATGCTACATGGCACACTTATGCTTATGGATTTGGAATTAATCTTTTGGGGGCGTGGGCAACGTGCAGGATTCAAACAAAAAGCTCCGGTTGTTTTGTGAGGGGAGTTTAATGGGAAATTCTGAGATTTTGGGGCAATATTATGTCGGTAGAAAATAACATAGAGAAAAATATTGTTATAATATCAATTACTTCCTTTCCTAACACAGTATGAGAAGGGCAACGAACAATTTAGAAGCATGATAGTTGGTGTATCCTAAGCAATGATGAGTCTAATGCGAGAAGAATTAATTATTGGGAAAGAAGAGTAAAGCAACAGGCTCCCATTTAACCTTTTCTGCAATATAAGTTGAAAGAGCAAAATTTAGTATAATTGAAATAAATTAATTGTATTTAACGCATTCTTTTACTAAATTCAGTGTTTTGGAAATGACTTAAGGAAATAACTGTATAGAAAAAAGAAGTAAAGTTAGCTGCTGAGGCTAAGGTAAATTTGCAGATCATCAGTATTTCTGACTTTGCAAGATTCATTGCCATATGGGGGTGTCTTTCTTTTTCTCCTACCTTCATAATGTAGTTCAGAATTAAACAGGTACAATTTATGATTTTAACTTTTCTGAAATGGTTGTCACAAACAGACTATCCTTGGGAGTGGGATATTTAGGTGAATAGCTGTGTCACTTTCATCAAACACATGATATTCCACAAAAGTAGCTTACTTATTTTTTTCATTGAATTGCTAATCAATGTATGATGATTATTGTATTGTTGCATAATTGCAACAAATTTCTCCTGGATTTTAAAATAAATTATGAAAAATACCTGAGAGCAGGAAGAGTAATGCCAAGTGTGTAACTCCATTTATTTTGTCACCAGGAGTGGTAACTGTATTATTTTTAAACTCAGAAATACTAAGCCAACAGTAACATGAATTGTGCTTTCTTTTTCTTTACAGATGTGCTCTTTATGCCATTGTCCTGGAGCGACCATTGGCTGTGATGTGAAAACATGTCACAAGACATATCACTACTACTGTGCTTTGCATGATAAAGCTCAGATAAGAGAGAAACCCTCACAAGGCATTTACATGTAACTATTATTTATCTGCTATGTTTATTTTTGTATTTATATTTCACATTCTTTGTTTAAAAAAAAAACAACAACAAAGCAAAACAAAAAACCCACTTTTGGAATCTAAACAAAACTGTTTCAAAAAATTCTAATGATGATTGTGGCATTCAAACTAGTGATGTGCTAGAAAAGCATATTTTCACTGCAAGATTTATATATCAGTGAGTCTTACAAGTGGGAGAAAAATGTACTGGCATTTAAATTTAAAAGATGCGTAAATAATCTGTGAATCGTGACTGACTTGACAGTTTTCAACTACTTTGTTTATAGGATTTTATGTCGAAAACACAAGAAAACTACGCATAACTCTGAAGGTAAAATTATTCAATATAAATTTTTCCCATTGTAGAAAGATACTTTGGTTAAATTTAATTTTTTTGGAGAATATAAATGTTTTCAGTAAAAATTAGAACTACATTTTTTTGAGAAACAATGAGTTTGGAAGCCCATCTGATTTCTGTATTTTCTCTAAAAATGATTGGTTGAGATGGAGAAAAACCCAAACCATAAATTTTAGGATGTTCGAAAGATTTGATGTTCTGTCAAAACAAAGTTTGGGTAGAAGTAACGCATTCCCTTCTGGGAAGAAGCTGGCTTATATTTGTGGTTAAATATTCAGAATATTAACATCTAAAATATTTTGTCAGGTAACAGCTGATTTTTGCTATTGCTAATGTTACTAAATATTCACTATTTTTTTAACTATTAAATAGAGTTTAACTCTTCAAATAAGAAGGACCCAATAGTAAATGAAAAGGTTTGTGATCAGATCACTTACAGATATATTCCTGAGTAATTTTGATAAACAAAGCAAGCTGTATGGATACATTCATAAAAGCTGTGCATCTTTGCAGAGGAGAGTAGTGAAATGTGCGAGGGGTGATATGCCACAAACGTAGATAAATCATGTGGTCTGTTAAAATTCCAAACTAGTTGTGCTATTGTGTATTTATGCAAGTATTTTTCCTTTTTTCTACTGTATCTGAATTTGGGTAAGCGAACAGTTGTTAGTTTACGTTTTGTATTACTTTCAACTGAAATGTCGTCAGATTTAACTAATGAGGAGTAAGTGACTCTTTCGTGAAGATCAAATTTCATAAATTACTTCAGTCTCTTTTTGCCAAATGTATTTTTAAGGTAATATACTATTTTTTTTTGCTACGGGTAGTAGATATATTAATGGTAAGGTTTGGATGTTACTTCAGTGTTCAGAAGGATATTGAAGGCAGTAGAAAATCCCAAATGAAAACTGATTTTTTTTTTTTTTTAAGTCTATGTAAAGAATTATTGTCCCGTGCTTTGTATAAAATACTCTCTGATTTTGCTATTAGGTTTAAACAAGAAAAGCAGTATACATGTCACAGAATTCTCCAGAGACAGGGCCACATTATCTTGTAGTTTGGCACTTTGTTTCTTTGTTTTGGCATTTGTTTTGCTTGTTAGCAGAAGCAGAATGTGAAAGACATTTGAGTCCAGAGAGAGATTAATCTCTATAACTGATATTTAAACATAATCTTTTATACTTATTCACAAACGGCTCAGTGTTTGACACCTATTGAAAAATGCCTCTAATTCTGCATGGAGCCCAGTGCCAATGGGTGACTTTTTCTGCTTGAAATTCCTTGCAGGATCTGAACTTGTGCTTTTCTTTAAGAGTTTTCAGAAACCATTATCTTCAATTCTACGATGTCAATCTCTAATAGCAAAGGCTTTTAAATTTTATATGGATATATTTGTCTGAGAAGACATGGGAAAAATTACTAGAGGCGTAGTGGCTTTTTTCTTAAATGTTCATCATGGCAGTTTATTAAAACGTTAAGCTAGACTCATGCAAAGAGACTCTTAGATTGAGGGTAGGAGAAGGAGGAATAAACATCACTCAGAAAAACTGAGGCCAAAGAACCCAATAGCATCTTACTTAGCGTTTAACTTTGCACTCATTTTTTTTTGTTTAAAATACTTAGTTCTGTTATGCTTTACACTTCTAGAAATATGTGTAGCTATACTTCACTTTTTTTTCTGGTTTTTTTTTTTTGTTTAATATTTGACTGAAATTTTACCCAGTGCTCTTTCCCAAAGAATATGTTCTCTTTTTAGTTCATACAGTTTAGGGAACTATACCCATAGAATATTATTACTTAGAGTTATGGATTTGATAATGCCGGAAGCTGGGGCTCTTTTGTAATAGACCTCCTTTAAATCAAAGAAAGTAAAAATACATGTTGCATCTGTCTTGTGGAAATGACTTATAGTATTGTATAGCAATGGTATTTTGCTACATTGAAAACTGATTACCTTTAGAAGACAGAAATACACAGGGTGATTTTCAGAGTTTAAGAAGTGACTTTGGAGGGTTTGTTTCTTAATATTTAAATGCTGAAGTTTGCCCAATGAAATGGTAACTGGAAGGTGTTGGATGGTGAGATTAAGCTTTATATATGTATTTTGTTGGTTTATTTCTTGAGGAAAATGTGAATGTCAAAGAGGAATTTAAATGTGAAAGAATGATGGTGTCTGAAATCAGAAAGGACTTGCAGAGAAGAGTGAATAGACTAGCTAAGGATACTAGATGCTAACATAGTGGCTTTTTTTTCCTCTTGTTTTTGTTTCATTTTCATGAATCCTTGCTCTCAGCAGTGTTTTCATAACAGAATAGTTAAAGCTTATCTGTGGAACCAATGTCATTCAATGTAGGTGCACAGAGGCACTGGAATTATCAATCCTTTTTGATGGAAACTTATTGCTCCTGCTCTGGGATGCTGGTTTTTTTTTTTCTTGGTCAGTGTAGAACACCTGGTTTTTTTATCCTTTGTTCTCTGTATCCAGATTTAATTGCTGCAGTCCAAAAATTTTTATTATGTCACTTCTATTAGTGGATGTTGGAAGGGTTTTTAGGAGTGTTTGGTTTGGTGCAGTCCAGAACAGTTTATTTTCTGTAGACAGTACTGCTGCATAATAGTGAGATTTTTTTTTCCTTCCCTTCCCTAGAAAATAGATGCTTTTGGGGGTATACTTGTTCGAGTCTGAGACTGGCTAATGTACGTTTTGTTAGAAGTTCTAGTTTAACAAGAATATCTGTTAACCATTTAATAACAATTAAAGAAAATTTCTTGAGGCTGCATGGAAATGTGGTTGAAGGACCTATGTTAGAATTAAAGTTACCCAGTTAAAACCTAATAAAAAGGACCTCTTAGATGTTATTTGTTGGTGTCATGGAGTTCAGGTGGCGCGAGAATTCATCAGACTAAGTATCTCTCTACTCACCAAGATAAAACTAATGAGCGATGGGAGTTAATTTTCCTTTAATTGACAGGAGTTGCTGAACTACCTTCTGTTTTCTTTGAATATAAAAATATGAAACATAGCAGCAAAGTATTGTGCTCTTAAACTCATTATCTGTTTCAGCAGATTGTTGGGTTTGTCTAATTTATCTGCATGGCCTCGCCTTCAGGTGACATAGAATAGGAAAATTGTATCTCTCCTATATTTCCTTTGTGTATAGATATTTCAGGTGATTCTTCTGTGTTGTGTTCCCACTAACTGGAAATAGGACAGTAGAAGTGAGGTACTCTCACACTTTTTATTAGGCTGTGGCCATGAGGTCAACAGATTTGAAGACACCTGCTCAGAGGAGCAGACAAAGTTACTGAAAGCTTCGTGTCTAGATTTTTGTCTTGCTGGTTACAAATCTAACAAAATAATTTGACCTGAACTTCAAGTAATAGTTTAATTAATAATTTAGGCAAGCCATCTAAGTTTTCAGTACCTAATAGGTTACAGGAATCGGTGCCAGTGCTTTCAAACTATCACAGCTAACTATTAGTTGAATTACTGTTCAGTTTGATATAATTGCATTTATTCTTTTTGAAGAATAGAGGATTGTTGAACTAAGGTTTTGGAACTGTTTGTTGGAATTTATTCCAATGTACTGGAAATAATTGTTGAAAAATTTTAAATCTGGTATCTTTCAGTTCCCTGGAGGTGGGGCTGCCCTGGCCCCTGTGTTGAATTTAAAACGAATTCAGCTGATCAGGAAAAGTTTAATATAAACTAAGATAAGAATGTAATTTTATTCTTCTGTTACATAGTAAAACAACGAATAATGAAGACAGCCATGTGACTAGCTATTGTTAATGTTTAATACAGATGCTTGGGAACTGTGGGGTCAGAAAATAAAGTGTCCATAATTCCTATTGTAGCTGTACTCAAAGCCTCAGGGAATTATGTTTCCACAATGGAAATAAGGACATTCCCTGTCTCAGCACCCTTTTCATGTTATTCTAAAGATCAAACATGAAGTCTATGTTTCTCATACTGCTCAGTAAGTTGAGTCAGGATAATATTTCTCTGAGAGGCCTATTTAGAGATGCTGCAATCTATATCAAACCGAGTACTTTTTCAAAGCACTGTGTAAGCCAGAGGCCGGCAGGGAAAACATCCAAAACTTTTTGGCATAATAGTTAGGTAACATCCTGATTCATCTTTGGTTCCTTTAATCAGTGTTTGTTCATAGTTGCATTTTCTGTAACACTGTTCACAGCATAAGATTGCCTAACATTGTATGCGTTAACGCAGTCAGGTATAAAAGTTTCTCTAACATTGCAGTTCGGTGTCATTTCAGTTCTGCTGGTGGACAGTAACAAATTCTTCCTAGGCTCTGCTAACTCAGCCTTCTTGTTGTCTTGTCGTAGGGAGAATGCTGCTCTGAATGTGGCATCAAATGTATACTTGTATGTTTTGTTGTAGTGTTACGACAAAAACAGTTGGTCCAGGCAGTAAGTTAGCAATCTCCTATGCAGTCCATTATAGACTAATGAGGTATTTTGCAGAAGCATCACAATGGTGTTTTCTTATGGAAAAATGCACAGCTAACGGAAGAGGACAAAATGGAAAAGTAATGTGGTGAATGATTTGTCCTACCTGAGGAGCTGTCTTGTGGTGTTTACATTACAATTCTCCTTCCTATCTAGGCAAGACGTTATACAAATAGAAACCTGGTCAGCTAACTCATACTTAACAGGTTTTATCATACCAGTTGTCATAAGCTTTCTGATTACGCAGATAAGCTAAGTGTCTGTCTTCAGTCTTTGCCAACGATTGTTTGCTTGAAAAAGCATTAGATTGTATGGTTATGAAGGACTATTATATTCATTTTTTATGTTAAATATACTTAATTAAAGAAATAATCTCAAGTACTTCATAACATAGATACTATTCAGTCAAAAATAGCTTTTGGACAAGAGTCATCAGTTCCTTGAGGTATCTGGTACTTTTGGAAAACGTATCAGTGACAGGACCTAAGGGGTAATTTAATTTTTTTTCCTCTTCACTCTTACTTTCTCTAGTTTAGATATGTTTCATGTAGCTTAGTCTTTTTCCATTTAAAGAAAACAAACAGCCAAAACCTAAAAATTATATTCAGCATTTTGATTGTTTATTTCACATCATTTGCTGATAAAAACCTCTATTATTTCATGATCGGTTTACCTGATTCTGTATCTGCTTGCAAGGGTTTTAATGCAAATCTTTGGTTCTTATTAACACTTGTAGATGCATTCACATTTTTATTATTGACTACTGGGACAACAAGGTTTTCCAGGTTTTTTTGACATTTCAATTTAAAAATATTATGTTGCAACATACGGTTCTTTGGGTCTCAGCCATATTTTAAGGACATCTTACTTTAACATGCTAAAGTACTTTTTTCTTTCTCTGTGATATTCCGTTTCTCTTCTAAAAATCTAGTCAGGTTGATTTTGTTCTTTGTAATTTTTAGAGTTTCTCTTTTATCCCAAATGCACTGTAAAGCTTTAAATACATATGTGTGATTTCAGATTTACATAACAGCATGTCTAAACCACTTCCACATTCTACATTTTGGCTTCTTTTTATGTACAGTCCTACTTCCAAATATATTTTGCCAATCAGTTTTGTTTATTATCTTCGTCATACAGACTTAGCCCCCTTTGCTTCTGGCTCACTGAGTCTATTGTTTAAGGTAATGTAGGAGGTGGATACAGAGAGCGGTATTAGCCTTTATTGTACACATCCTCTTTTTATTTGTTCTTTCACAACCTTTACATCACTTAATTCTTTTATTACTTTGCTTTAACCTAGCTTTTGGAGAAGGGTGATTCCATGTATATTTCAAGCTGATGCAATATAGAATAGATCAGTGATATCGCAACCTCTTCTCTGCCAAGCCTTATTTTAAACAGCAAAACATCTTCATCCTTTTTCCTTCTAGTCATGATCAAAGGAGAATTTTTAGATTTCTCTCTGAAGCTGAGTCTCCCTGTTAACAGTTTATGTAATACAGCATTTTGCTAGTCTTCTTTTTGTGGTACTTCGTACTGCTCCTGGATTTCTAACATGCAAATTTGGGGCTTGTTGCTACTCATCTTTTCACTCATCTGAATTTACAATATCGTGTTCTTAGGTGCTTTTAAAAATGTAGAATGTTTCCTCTTGATTTCTACCCCCACCCCTCCTTCTCAGACGGTATTGCGTATTAAGCTTGTTTTTTCAGATATAGCATTTAGGGACTTCTGAAGAAAGCTCATAAGATACCTCCTTTGAAGACTTTAGATAAAGTTATGTTGAGAATATTGTGATGATTTTAAAAATCAATGCAGTAATGGGATATGGGATGGGGGGCAGCTGAAGAATATCTAGGGAATCTCAGGGGATTCAGAGTATGGGTGATATCCATGATAAAACGTCATCTGGTCAGGGAGGAGTTGAACAACTTTTTGTGTTTTCCTTAGTTCAAGCTGACATGAGAAGTTGGAAACACCCAACCATCAGATGCCAGGGAAACAGGGTAAGCTGGCAGTGGGCTTGAGGGGAGGGATAGGGCACAAACCAAACTGTATATTAAACAGTAAAGACCATCCAAGGCAGGTGTATTTTAAAGCTGGTTACAATCTCTTTCTTCCTGTACTGTTACGCTAGTTCATAGTGCTGTTAAAAATGAGAGAAACTTTAATGTTTTGAGGTATCAGTCTTGCAGATAGATGTGGTAGAGCAGAGCCTCACATCTCGGTGGTGTTAATCTGTAGGTCCATGTCACTTGTAGTAGGAGACCTAAATCTGCAAGGAATTTTATTTTAATGAAGGGGTCATGTAGCATCTAGATTTCAATGAACTCTGAACTTTTTTGGAAGTACTAGTTTTGAGCACAGAAAAGGGGTTCTCCCTTGAGGAAAGCTGTGCAATCTTGGTGGTTTTTTTATCTTCACCTGAAACCATCTTTTAAAAATACAGCATTTTTACTTTTCAAATCTTAAATACTCTAATAATTGTAGTCTAAAAAATAGCAGTTAAGAACTTATTCTATAAGGAGGCTGTGACATTTCTTATAAGAAGTTGGTTTTCACAACGTGTGCTTGGTATTTAGCAATTATGATTCACTTCCAGTTTTGAAAGTGTGACTGTAGAGAGTTCAGGATATGCTTTAATGTTAATGAAAAAATACAGGTGGACTAAGAGGTGGAAAGCATTATGGTTGACAGAATTGATAAGGAGCTTTGGAAAAAATAAGGAATGTTGGTGAATGGACTACATTTTGCTTCATCAAATATACCAGGGAAATCCATGGAATGGTTTTGGAAGGAATATTTTTAACTTCTTACTGATGTTATTTAAAGGGTCACGAATTCAACAGTCACATTTTTGTAAGACTTTTTTTTTCCTGGAATAACCATCTATGATTTCTGTAAATGTAAAAGTAGAGACAAAGATTCTTTTAATACATTGGTGGAGAGTTCATATGATGAGGGACAAGATAAAAGAGAATTCTTTTCTTTGAAAGAGGTTTTCAGGTTGTAATAAAACTTGCTATATGCAGTCTGAGAGGTACGATATCTAAATTGCATAATCTTGCTTGGGGAATTTAGCAAGTAATGGTAAATGAAAAATAATGTTAGATAGTAAATTCTGAGAAGAAAATGTAAAATGTATTGTTTCATTAGATAATCCATGTCATCATGTATTTTATTTTTTCAGAGTAAAATAAATGGTGCTTTTGTCATCTAATTAGAAAAGAATAGTATATATAGTGAAGCATAGGAATGTTGTGGTAGATAGACTGATGTGTTTTAGTAGCAACTTGGGAATATCTGTATATAGCTGAATAATCTGTCAATTTAAGCCAAAATAATTCGCAGATTTGTATTAATTCATTCTCAATTTTTTGCCTCTTTCTAACCATACAACAAAGTAAAGCTTTGGGGGAATTATGTTTCAGTATAACCTGTTGTGATGCATTTGGATTAGTTTTCTGTCCTTCATTAATAAAAGTGCAAGAAGCTGTAGCTTTCTCAGGGATTAGCGACAGATACAATAGACAGCTTAATAGGATACACTTGTATGCAAGGCCTTGGGCCAGTAGTTCAGTTATCTTCTACTCCAAGTTGATGGCTGTGGAATATGTTCAAGTCTTTGACTTCTAACTTTTGTGCAGTTGAGTTGCTGTTAATCGTGAGATAGAAATGCGATCTGATTTTTAAGTGATAATAGATAAGAAAGACGAGTTCTGGCGAAGCAGCATTTAGTCTCAAAATAAGATGTCCTGTCTGGATACTGAGACCACGATATAATGGCAATAAGCGCCATAGCGATGCTTAAATAATAATAATACCACAACAGTTAAGTGGCTCATTAATGTATAAAGTAGATGTTCCAAATCTTCTGATTAGGATTTCCTTCCGTTTGGGGGCTCGTATGGATGTTTGTGGTTTGGATTTTGAGAAGCAAGTTCTTCAGCGGTGTGTGCGCGTGTTTCTTTAAACAAGTCTGCTGAAATATCTTTGCAGTTTGAGCAGGGGTGGGTGTTACATATTAAAAGAAAAAAGAAAGATGCTCCTGTGAGCAGCTGATGATGAGGAAAGTTGTTAGCAACTGAATAGAGCTGGTTATTCAATGTCAGATATAACTTAACTAGATCATATTGGAAGCAATCTTAAGTTTGCAGAATTGATCTGTGTTAACTGTAGAGCTTTGAGTAATCAAAAGGACAGTCTGCTAGAATACTGGACTACAGTTCTATGTAGCATTCAGCAGTTGAGCTGACGTTTTCAAAGGAACTTGTCAGACCTCTGGTATGTCTGTATTAAAAATACACGTTCTTATATTCTTAATGGTCTGTAAATACTTCTTCTGGGATATTGTCAGTGTGGATGACTTTCTGTAAACTGGTGGCTGCTTTTAGCTGTAGATGTAAAAATATGCTGTAACTAAAATGAAACCTTAGATTTGTTTCATGGAGGCAAAATACATGTCAGTTTTAAAACTTGATGTTAATGTTATAGCCAAAATGGGTGAATTTTTTTCTTAAGGCATCGATTAATAAAGCAAGGAGAGAGGTGTTATTTAGAAACACTGGCATAATATCAAGGGCAATTTACATTGGAGTTATGCATCTTGAAAAAAAAAATTAAAAGCTTATTTCATGGTTGAAAACATTTTCTGGTTTCAGTGTAGTTTAAATGAGTCGTCTTTTCAGTGGAGGTGAATATATGTATCTGAGGATGCATTTTGGGTCTGAAAGTAGAAGTTGTAAGAAATGCTAAACCTTCTTCATATATTATGTTATAAAGATGCAAAACTGTGTGATATGTATAAAGACGTAAATAATGTTTTCAGGACCTACAGTTGCATGTTTGTAATAAATGGGAAAAAGTTGCTATTTTTATTTCTGACCAAAATACAGAAAATACAGGTTATGTTTTTTCTTGTCTGTTTTTTGGGGGTTTTTTTCTTTGCTTGGTTTGTTTTGCATAAAATTTTTGAGAATGTTATTTGATGATGTTTTCTAACTTCTAAAGCAGATTTAGAAGAAAGTATCAATGAACACGAGTTGGAGCCTTCACCTCCCAAAGGAAAAAGGAGGGGTCGTAAGGGAAAGCCAAGAAAAACAAATTTAAAAGGGCAATCAGAAGACACTAGATCTACGTCCTCACATGGCACAGATGAAATAGAAAGCAGTTCCTATGTAAGCAGTAAATATGCTAAACTTCTTAAGAAGACAGAATTGCATATTTCTTCTCTGCAAATATAATTTGTATTAAAATTTGCATTTGTCTGAGCCTCCAGCTGGTGGCCACAGGCTTTTAAAATTACAACCTTATTTGTAACCCAGCAGTATATTTTAGTAAAATGTTTTTCTTTCAGAGAGACAGGTCTCCCCACAGAAGCAGCCCCAGTGATACAAAACCTAAATGTGGATTCTGTCATGCAGGTGAAGAAGAAAATGAAGCTAGAGGAAAGCTTCATATATTTAATGCCAAAAAGGCTGCAGCACACTATAAGTGCATGGTGAGTAACAGTATTGTTGTTAACCAGTCTGTTAGGTGAATTTTGCCTGAATTGCTATTTTAGATTTTAATACCATACCTTTACATGTAATTATGCATGAGTATTGTCTGTGTGCTGATGATCTCTTTAAGTGCTGAAGTGTTGCAAAGTGAGCAATTCATTTATTTTCACTGCGGGCAATATGGATAAAAGTTGGCTACATGCTAAGAGATGGAATTAGCTCAGGGAGACTCTTTAGCTTATTAAAAATGCTCCCTTTGCGTCTAAATGCATACACAATATTTAAAAAGGAAAACAGAAAACAGTTTTAACTAAAAGAATCCACCCCCAAAATAAAATACCTTACTCCACAGGCATTCAGACAAAATCCGGGAAGAATCCATGATCCATTAATTTTTCTGACTAGTGGATTCAGGCTGTGTGACTCAAGTAGAGTGGGACATGGAAGTGGTCGTCATTGTCTTTAGATGATCCCATTTATAGAACTGTCAGCCTGAAAAGAATCTGCTGATTTCAATGAACATGAGCAGATAGTGCTAGCTTTCATATAACTCGTTCTATGAATGAGGTAGGGCTTTGAGTAACAAACCTCAGTGGTTCCTGTTGTACCTCAAGATGAACAAATAGTCCAGGCAATCTGTGGAGTATTAAGTGTCTTCCTGTACCTAGCCTCACTAAACAGAGACCTGGTGTGTGTCAGCAGCCTTGAGTCTTAGAGTATTCTTCACTACTTTGTGTACCTGAGCTTCAGTTTTAAGACAGTTTAAACTGAATATACCAGGATGATGATACTAGGGATGGTACTTATGTGCTCCATTGTCATCCCTCAGGGCTTTTCAGGTATGTTGACATCAGTTGTGCCATGAAGCTGAATTATATATATGTCACAGGGAAGGAAATGGAATATTCCTAAAAAGTTCAGTGGTTTAATTGATAATATTGCCCATTTATTACTTTGTGTTTTCATTATGTCATCATTTCTTGTCTACTCCTTTGTCTTATAAAGTACATTTCTCCAAGGCAACAAATGTAATTGAAGCAGTCAGGTGGGTATCAGAAGGAATACTCATCATACTAATTACTCAGTTAGCATGGGTTTTTTTCACTGTTTGTTGGTAAAGCACATGCTGTCTGAGAACACAGAAAGGGATGTTCAATACTCAGTTATTCCTGCACATAAAAAAAATTTCTAGTCATGTTGGTGACCTGAAATTATTTTGACTTGCTTGTTTTATAGTTGTTCTCTTCTGGCACTGTCCAGCTAACAACAACTTCAAGGGCAGAGTTTGGCGATTTTGATATCAAAACTGTACTTCAAGAAATCAAGAGAGGAAAAAGAATGGTATGTATCTGCAGAATGTGATGAACGTGTTACTGATTCTACTAAGGTGTACATAGCTCTGCCTCCTTCCTTTTGTGAAACAATCTTTTCCATCTGTTTCTAAACACAAAACTTAAAGGTATTGTTACTTTTGGGACAGGTAGCCAGATAGGAATCACCTTAAAAATTAGTGATGTTCAGGCATGTGGTATTTAGGGTTCTTTATGACAATGTATGTAGTAAATTATTATTAGCTTTCCTGTAACTATAAGAGAGTAACAGCTTTGGATCCTGTGTTACTAAAGCACACTGTAAAACTACAAATAAACCGAGAGAATATGTTCTTGCAGTGACGTGTTTCCAACTGTTTTGATGTTTTAATATGAAAACGCATTAAGGCCTCAGAGATGGGGATGTTGGTAAAATGTCACATTGTATTTTATTAAAATTCAGGATGTTTTTAAAGTGGTAAGAAATATGGGGGGGGGAGAACAAACAACTCCTAACAATATTGCTCCTTGAAAAAAAATCATTTAAGATTCTTCATATATGAACATACTAACTTCAGTGGAAATAAAATGCTCTTGGAAATGCAATAAGAAGTGCAATCATGTAGCAATTTTCAATGCAATGGACAGGTAAATCCTAGTGTTCATATTTTAATAGGTTAGTATTATATAGTTTCTGTTTTACAATATCTTTGATTAACTTTTCATTGGAAGGATGATCTGCCAGAGAAATTACTCTGTTCCAAAATGGTAGCCATAAATATGAGGAACACTAAACTGAATGCTAAGAGGCAAGAGACTGAAAGGCTGAACAGTGCCATTCTCTTCTTTCCCCTGCACAGAAATGCACACTTTGCAGCCAGCCTGGTGCTACTATTGGGTGTGAAATTAAAGCCTGCATAAAAACATACCATTACCACTGTGGAGTAGAAGACAAAGCTAAATACATTGAGAATATGTCACGAGGAATTTATAAGTAAGGACCTATGTAATTCTTGAATCTGTAATGAAAGTGAAGATATTTCATGACACTTTCTGCACTTTTTCTTGGCTAGTCAAGTATGTTATTAAAAAAGAGAATATTATTTCACTTAAAATGGTATTTTAAAGTAATTGTTGACTTTGCAAAATATTTCAGTTGCTCTGCTAACTTAAAATTTCTGTAGTAGTAGTGTAATATGAGAAATGAGAAAATGAATTGACTTATCTTCCTCCTCGATTAATCTGTAATTTATATTGAGGAAGCCCTGGATAATTTACATCACGATTCCTCCATATTGATATGCTTTGTAGCTTATTTTCGTTTTGTGGACCCCGTAACTTTCCATACTTGCTTGCTGAACCACTGGCGTTAGTGACTTGGCTGCAGTTGAGTTGCCGGCGTGGTTGTGCCCATAAGAGGGCATTCTCTGAGCAGTGTAGTAGCAGTTCTTGAAAATCAGAATTGATCAAAGTTTTGTTGGCTAGTCTTCAACCTTGCTTTCTTTCTCAGTTTAACTGATGCTTGACTGAAAACCATGAATGAGTTAAGAGTTAGTAATTAACTTGTAGCACATCTCAAAAATAATTGAGAGGAAGGTCTGGTTTTGATAGATATTTTCAGTAAAAGTCCTCACTGTTTCTTTTATTGTGCTAGACTCTATTGTAAAAACCATAGTGGAAATGATGAAAGAGATGAAGAGGATGAAGAAAGAGAAAGCAAAAGCCGTGGCAAATCAGGCACTGACCATAATGACATTCCTCAGCAGCAGCTCAATGGAAACTAGGTATGGAAGTTACTCCTGACAGATCTGGTAACGAGACTGAAAAGCAATATACATTTAATGTAGTTTATTGCAGTGAAGTATTTAAATCTAGTGTATGCAGATAAGTACTTTTTATTGGCATACTGTAGAACAATGGGGAGGATTTGTTGTTTTTTAAATCCAGCTGACTTTGTAACAGTGTAAGAAGGGAGGCCCTCATTTCTATCGCTAAATATAGATGTAATGTCAGAGCTGCTAAATGCTTTTCTGTATGATTTTAAATTTACTATTGTTTTCATCATTTTTTAAACAGGTTCAAGGGACAGAGTTATAGAACTGGGAATGGCTAAGACATCATAACTACTAATTATTTTAAATTGTTTTCTAAAATCAGAAAAGGGTTAGTAACTTTTTACTACCCAACTCTGTTAGAAATTTCATTGAACTGCCTGAAACGTTCATGTGTGTGAGCCTTCAGTAAGTGGCAGAGTTTTACATGTCAATATTATGTAGTTTGTAGTCTGCAGTGTCTGGAAAAAAATGAAACACTATATAAATGATATGTAATATGTACAGTGTCAAAAGTTAAGGCAGACATTGAAATGAAGTAAGATCTATATTTCTGGACTGAATAAAAACCTTAAGATTTGGAATGTGTAAGTTGTTTAGTGGATTCATGCAATGAGGGAAGGTCTTAGCTAGTTTAATTAACAACATGGACAAGTTCGTGGTGGCAGCAAGCTGGTACTTTGTGAATTTTGCATTTTCTTCATACACAAGTTACGGAGGCTATACATGGGAAAGCCGCTCTCTGTTTTTGCTTGCAAAGCACACAGTAGAAAAGGACTCAGTGTACACCGAAGCACGCTTGAACATTTCAGGTTGTTCCTGTTGTGATTGCTCATTCCGCCCAGCATTGTTTGCGGGAGATTTACTTGAGCAGCTGTTGGTTCTGAGCTGTGAGCTTTAGAACTCATGCCAAAGGGCTGTAGTTCATTCTTTCCCCAATGACCCACCTCTTTCTGTGTCCCTGATTTACAAAGAACACTTCACTAAGTGTGATTAAAACCTTACTATACAAATGTTTGGACTCTGCAGCCCAATCTCTTTTACTTCAGAGAGTTACAACTCTTAACTCACTATGGAATTTAGCCACCATATCTGACGTCCATACCTCAAGTGTTCTGTGTTGTGTGGAACACTTCATGTTTTGTCCAGAATAGGCATAAAGGTCCCATATTCTGTAAGAAGAATGAGGAAACAACCTTTTTTGCTAGATTGGTATTTATTTTTTAATCTTATGACCACTATATGAGAAACTTTGCTTATCATCCTTATTGTTTTAGTGATTATTTTTTCTCTTTCTGTCAAGTCAACAATCATGTCATGGAATTCTACTTGCTAGAGTTTGATGTTCCTTTAGGGAATAATCAGATCTAGGCGATACCAAACCTAACAGATCAGTCCTCTAACTGCTTTCAAAACACCTTGTCATTTCTAATGGCTACTAGCTTCTTCAATTGGTCTGTTAAAGCACATTCTCAGACTTACTTAAATAAAACCAAAAAGCTGAATCTAGTCCACATGTTTGTCTGTTGCTATTGCATCACCTTATTGTTTGTTTAGGGGTTTGACTTGTTTCACTCTGAACTCCCAACAAAACTTCTGGATTTGAAGGAAGGAAACAAGCAAAATACACTGATTTGACTATAAACTGCTACAGTTCTTCTGTGATTGGTATTGCAAAAACAGTTCATTTGTAACATGAGTTTCTGTAGCATTTTTTACTTGTATTTTTAAAAGATTTAACGTGTGTCATTTGTCTTCTTATGCATTCCCTTAATGTCTTGAGGGACTCAATTACTGTATATTGGAGTTTCTAACATTTTACCTGTTAGAATTCAATCAATTCTGTTTGCTTTCCTGGAGAATAATGCTGTTTTGGAAAGAAATATTGCTGTGTACAGAAAATATTCAGTTACTGCTCTAAACATGATGCCATTGATCATTTTTATTTTGTATTTGTAACTTTCAAAATTAAAAGCGTGACTTGAATTGCAATGACAGATCGATTATTGAAATTGTCTATCAAGGTGTTTTGTTTCTCCTAGAATATGAACATTTTTCAGCCACTCAGAACAGTTTTAGAATGCAAAATAACATCCTTCAATGTTTAAATTACTTCTAGATTTGTGCCTCAGACATGGCCCTCCCATGGGAAAAAGGCACTTTGTTTGCAGCTACTGTATTTTAACTAAGGTTGCATGGGGTAGATCTGCCAGCATACTGATTGTATTTGAGACTGAGCTCTAATTCATAGTGTGTCAGTTGCTTATTATAATATTCAGTCCAATAATTCATCTGTTATGAAATAAATTACCCCATTCCATGCCTCGAAGAACCAGAACAGCACTTTACCTTCAGGTAGCAGAAAAGTAAGTGGCTGGTTTACCTGTTACCTCTTTGTGCTGAGATGGCCTGACTAACTGTCATTAGTTCAGAATTCATGGAAACAAAGTCAAAAGCAAAAATCTTTTCTTACGAGCCTCAAATTTTTCATAACTGACTTCAACTCATGTATGCTGGGTAAAAGTGCCTTAAAATGTAAAAATTGTATTTATATGTTCCCAAGTAGCATCACCTGCTGGGGAGTAATTCTGTCGTGGTGTTAATATTTAGAAGAAATGTACCTCAGCAGTGTATTTACTGTACATCTCTTACGTCCTTTAATTGTAGTTTTAAAAGCATGACAATGTATGATAGTATACAACATTTACATCATTTTTTTAAAGACAAAATACTGCCATTACTGTCTTTTTATGTGTATTTTAGCTTGGAATTTCAGACAGTCTGTCTGAATTTTTTTTTTCCCCCCCTTGGTAAAGCAATGTAATCTTTGCAAGCATATATTGAAGATTATTCTGGAGCATCTACTGCCTTCCCAGAAATGTTAGAAGTAATGAAAGTGCTCTATAGGTGAAATAGGTATGTTTAAATTAGCTAGTTAAATTAATGCAGTCTATTTGTTACTGAGATTTTTTTTTTAATAGGCACCTTCTGCTTTCATCTCACAATCAGACAACTCATGAATTTAACAAAACTTGTCTTATGAAACTGGTTTCACTTTATTTAATTTTTTTTTTTTTTGGCCTTTGGGCATTTCTTTTGCTCACCAGAGTAGTGTGTGCTGTTTAAGACTCCTGGAACCCTCTGAGAAGGGAGGTTTCTCCCCAGCTCACTGTATCTCTATATTAACAGATCTCCCCAACTTAACGTGTCTCTATATTAACAGATCTGCGATTGTGCTATACCAAGAAAGGACTGTACCAAGGAAGGACAGGCATCAGAAGGATATTGTTCAAATAACTTGAGGATACAGCTGGTGTAATGCCAGAGTCTCAAGGCGTGATCAAACACTATAGCAGTAAGCTGTGCTATCACTCCATTTCAAGGAAGGGTGAAAGGCCGGTTCAGTATCAGCATCAGTGCAGCTAGTTAGGATGAAATAGATTAGGTGATCAAAGGATCTACTCATTCAGCAGGTGTTGATCCACAGGAGGTTCTGTGATAAGGCTCTAGTAGGAGTTACACCTACACTCCACAAAGTCTGATCTTTAGGTACAAAGAGCTGTGCTGATCTAGAATGGTATGATTATACCGAATCTGGCCCTAAAATGTAATATAACAGAAGAGAGCTTGCTTCTTACTGCTGCCAATATGGAAAATAACTTCATGCTAAACCAGAGTGAAAGATGAAGAGGTGATAATCTATTTGAAATATCAGACCTATCTGGCAGGTGATAATCAGTGCATTCCAAAAATATTAATATGCTGAATCAGATTGACAAGAAAATTAATCCTCATTAGATGAAATTAATCTTAAGAGAACTGAAAGTACATTATAGCAAATAGTAACTCTTCTTCCATGTCACCAGAAACAGATTCCACTGTATTAGTGATGGAGGTTAAAAAACAGAACACAGCTCTTGATTTATATACTTGTTGAAGCAGTTTCTATATATTGATGGAGGTTAAAAAACAGAACACAGCTCTTGAAACTGCTTCAACAAGTATATAAATCTATATATGCATATGTATGCACATTCATTAGTCACCAGTGACATCTCAACCCTTAAAGAATCCTGGAGAACTGTTGCTTGTCAAAAAGCACTCAGGTTAGGCTAACATTTGCAGCTTTTGCTCTAGCATACATTTACATTAGGTGTAAAGACAAGGAATGTATGAAAGAGGGTAAATGCATTCCTATCTACAATGTTATGTATATTTTGTTCCTGTTATATTGGCTTTACTTCCAAAGTTGTAGTTTGCAGTATTAGTTTCTTTTTATTGGTATCCTTGCATATATATATTCAATAAATGAGTTATGAATTTCATACTTGCATATCTGTCCTTTTTCTGAAAGTATAACTTTTAAAACTGTCATTTTAATGCATAAATGCAGTATTTCCTATTGAGGTTACAGGCCCGTGAAAATTTTACCAGGAGAGAAGTGAGAATGCATACTTACAGTATGCCACTTACTCAGTGGTAACTGCATATTTGTGTGTATTCTTCATAACTTTGTGCAATGGGTAAGCTGCTTTGCATTTACCACTAGTTAATAATGTGAAGTGACTGACTCACTGAAGGTTCCCATTCTCACCTTTCAAGAACTTTTTCTTTTTTTTTTTTCTTTTTCAAGAGTGAATTAATTTAGACTAAGATACCAAGGGAATGCAGGGTGCAATATAGTTACACTGCAGAAGAGCGGCTACATCCAGGATGCACTTTAGAACCGTATAAATGTAGTGTAAGAGATTAACGAAACAAAAGACCACTTGGAAAATGCTGGATTTGTCCAGATACATAACTGCCGAGTGAGACAGCAATGCCTTTCGGTGTTTTTAAAGCATCAAGAATGTGATGGGAAAACTCTGTAGGAGGAAGGGCCTATTGATGGAGATTTTATTTTCTAAAAACAACAACATGCTCTTATGTCATCACCTTAAACAAGGAGTCGATTTAATGAGCATAGTAGGTATTTACTGTGGCCTGAGAAAAATCACATCCCCAGTCAGCACAGACTTACGTGTCAGGAAAAAATTGTCATGCATCATCTTCAAATAGGAGTTGCCAAATGATCAGGTCTTGTTGATGAAGTGTAATTATTGATACTGTGATTCCACATCCATCTTTGCAAAGGTTTCCTGAAGAGGTTAATTTAAGACTTTTATTATCAAAGTTGATGTTGGGAGTAGTTTCACCACATGGCTTTTGATGCCATGGAAATAATTACTGGATGCATGTTTACTTTATTTGCTGTACATTTTTTGTGTTTCAATTCAGTCAGCTGGGATCTTTGAAGGATATTGTTGAGGAGCAGGATATTGTTGAGGAGCCTTCTCTGTTTCGTGAATGTGACTTGTGGAATGGCTGGTCACTGAAATCTCGGAAGGATGGAGGAGGGACCCGTAGACACAGGAGCAAAAGACTTTCATTGTCCTTGTATGATGTTAGGGCAGAGCGGTGAATACTTCAAGGGCTCTCATGTCCTCACTGAGACAAGCTCTGCTTGTTCTGCCATATGTAAGAGATTGCAGCACAAGCACAACAACAGTCGTTATCCTCGTGCCTAGATCAGATACCCCATATGGTAAATTACTTTCAAGCATTAGAGACAAAGGGGGATGCTGTAAACTCCGAAGGCTCAGCTTGTCTCTCTGCTTCCACCCGTCTGTTCAGAACTCGGGGTCAATAGTTTAAACGGGAGAATTAATGGAAAAGGGAAACTATCAGTGAGCTTCTAAAGGAAAGAAGAATCAAATTGTGTCAAACTAACGTTGCTCCTTCTACGCCAAGGTAACAAGCTTCTTGAACAGAGGAGAAGCAGTGGGCACAGCTTTACTTTAAGTGACTCTAGTGACTTTCTGTAAGAAAGTAGAGGAATGTGGTCTGACACCAATTTAAAAGTGAGGTTATGAAAGCCTGTTTGGAAAGCCCTACTCAGAGTAATTATTAATCAGTCACAGTCAGACTGCAAGGATGTATTGAGTGGGATTCTCTACAGTTCTGCTCTGATTTGATGTTATTTGGTATTTTCATTAAAAATTTAGGTGGCATATGCCAATTAAATTGTAGGGAGCACCCGACTTGAGCTAACTACTGACCGAGTAGAAGACAATTACAATTCAAAATGAACTTGATAAATTCAAAGAGTTAGAATGTGATTCAGCAAATCCAGCAATGGATTTGACAAATGCGTATTTGTATACTTCAGCAGAAGCAACGATCAGCTGAACAAATAGAGGATGGGACAGGAAGGCCGCTGGGGTAGCAGTTGTACAGAAAAGTTCTCTTGGGGTTATAGCCAGTCACCAGCTGAACGTGATTCAACAGCATCCTGTTCCTGAAAAAAACCCAAATGCTGTTGTGGAATGTATGAACAGGAACGTAGTCTGTAAGATACATGACGTGGTCCTTCTTCCTCATGTGGTAGTAGAAAGCCTTTCTTGGAACATGGTTTCCAGCTGTAGGCACCGTAATTCGTGGAAAATGTGGAGCAGCTGGAGATAACCAGAGAAAAGCAATGAGAGGGATGACAGGATGGAAGACTGGGCTTGTTTCAAGGTGATGGGGGAGACGTTTTCAAATCGGTGAGAGGTAGCTGCAGAGAAGAAGGAAATAAACACTTGCCCTCACTGCTGCAGGTAGGACAAGAAAAATAGATTACATTGCAGCAGGAGACATTTAGCTTAGACATCAGAATGGGCGGTTGGCCTTGACAGCGGGAAGCGTTAAGCCCTGGAATACCTTTCCTGGGCAGGTTGTGGAATTTCTGGAATTTGAAATTTTAAAGGAGAAGTTAGTGGGCATCTTATGGGGCTGGTGCAAATGTGGGTTGGAGGTGCTGGGGATAAGGCGAACTGAAGTGACTCCCAGCTTATATTTCTTACGCTGCCCTTGCACATTTTCACACTAAGGCCTTCTGCAAGGGAGTCAGAGAACTACTGTTCTGGAGCAAAACACTGCACTGGCATAGCTCCTGAGCTTGACCTCAAGGCTCACAGCCATGCGTTTCCCTTTTCATCTTTTCTTTTAAAATAGCACTTGTGGTAGTAATAACATCTGTGGGGAGACTGGCATGCTCTTGTGGAGTGGCCCATGTCTGCGTAGTTAGTACGAACTTTCCGACACCACCCAGCGTAAGGCACTCTCCACTCTTCCATTTCAAATTTTTGGGAACACTTCAGCACTCCATCTTTTTGAGGGAATGTGTCCCACACCTTGAATGTACACTTCTATTGTGTAAGAATAAGTGAAGTGACAGCAGTACTTTATACGAACGTATGTGTGGGATTAGTGCGCGCAGCTCCTTGATGCTTCTTAATTGCGTGCGTACGTGCACTGGGATGATAGAGAGTTTGGAGTGACTGATCTCTTACCCAATCTTTACGGAATTACTGTGGCAGGAATCTTAAACCTTTATCTGAATTTTTGCCAGGGATGGTCTCTTACTTTGTTTAAACCAAGTTCTCTACTTTTATTTTTCCCAAAGCAACATTCCAGCTGAGAAGAGAGCAACCAGGGCTGGTGCTGCCCTGCTCTTTATTCCCTGGATAGACAGGCAGGTTGCTTGGCACATGTGCAATACCCTATTTCACACTGCTGGCAAAAAAAAAAAAATCCGTATTCCTGTGCAAAGACTCCCATCAAACTCCTGCCTGCCAGTGGAGGGCGTTACAGAGGCTTGGGGCAGGGGAAGAAACTCACTCCCTAACCGTATACTAAAAATAGGCTGATGCTGTGCAAACAGCTTTGCTGTGAACTTCCTTCTGGCATGCAGCCATGCAGCTGCCTTATAGTTTTAAGCCTAGATACCTCTCCAAAACAAGAAGTCACTGAAGTTAAACGCAGTCAGCAACGCTTTTAATCTTATTGCTCCCTGCTGTGCTGTATCAATTTTAGCTTCTTCCAGAGTGCAGGTAGCTTACTCGGTATCTAAGTTCAATTTTTTTTACTTAAACCATGGTTAAGACTGGCGCTGGCGATCTGTGAAGTCTGCAAAGTTCAAAGCAGGGAGGAGGCCTTTAATCTAAAACTGAAATACGCAGGTGACATGTCCAAAAAAGTGCTTTCGTGCAGAGTAAGAATGGCAGTAGCTGGGCTGCAAAAGGTTTTTAAACTCTCCCAATTGCTGTTAACATCCTTAAATCCTGATGTGATGATACGAAATTGGAAAGTCAGTTCCTTAAATGATACTAGTTTAAAAAGAACAAACACGACACAAGACTCTCCGGGCAGTTGGACCGAATGACAGAAGTGGTTCATTCAGGCCTTGAAGCCTATGAGTTATTTGGTTTTGCCATATTTTCCAGTAATTTTTACCTACTTATTAGTGCCAACATTTTGCCCCAAAATAAATCACGTCACATTGTTCTGTACGTTTTGACTATGAAGACTGATGTTGCAATTTAAATATCAAGCTTCCTTGTTCTTTGTTTCAATGGTTGTTGATTGTTTAGACATAACAAGATTCACATTTTCCTTTATCATGATTTCTCATTTGTAACAAGAATATTTTCCAAGACAGTAATTAAATCTCTGGATCATTTTCAGCTATTTCACAGGAATCACTGAAAAAACAGTAATTTTGCATAGCTGGTTTTTCCCTCCCGATTTTTTATTGTCGAATACTCAGCTTTTATTTGAATCTTCTGTATTCAATTATCTGATTTGTGTGGCAATTAAACAGAAGATCAGTGTCATTGTACTTTACATTCTTTTTAAAGTCTCATCAATAGCAGGACCACACTAGTCTGTAAGTTTGTAATTTAAGATGCACTTGGCAGGGGTTCAAAGAGACAGGAGCTCTAGTCTGTCTCGCTTCCCCTCGGAAAGCCTTTCTGATGCTGCCGAACAACATTTACACCAGAAGGGAACTGAGTTTTGGAAAACTTTTCCAGACTCTGAAGAAACCAAGCAACCCGAGACTTAGATAAGCCGTGGTGAATGTAAAAACTCTTGATGCTATCACTGTGTAAAACCTGTATTAGCCCATCAGATATCACAGATTTACAATTTGAGGAGTGGATTTCAGTTAATAGGTAAAATTAAGAGCAGAGGTTTGGCAAAAAAATGTTATTTGAAGTAAAATTCTCCTATTGTCGTCTCTGTTGAGCACTTTATGATATCTTACATTTCTGCAATTATAGGTACAGGTGCTCTCTTCTGCAATTAACTGAACATACTGTTTGCTAAATAGGGTTAGTGTCTGGAGCCAGAGAGGTTCAAAAAGCATCAAGCTTATTTCTTTTTCTGGGACCTTCAGCTTTCTAGCTGTCTGGAGAGGGGGTTCAGATGAGGTTCTGTTTTCTCCAGAAAAACCTTCTTCCTCCCAGAAGAAAGGTTGTTTTCTCCCCTTGCTATTGGGCCTGCCAGTCTTTTTGAGAACAGTTCTCCCCCTTCACATCCCTGTCTCATGGGGTTTTTTGAGGACAGATTTCTGAAGGGACTTTCCACTGGGTCAAGCAGGATTCTGGGTGGGTGACAGATAGCACGCAGGAATTCTAGCTCCCTGCTGCCTGGTTGGTAATCTTGGGACCCTATAAATTCACTTATTTCCCCTTTTAAATATCAACTGAGTTCTAAAAGCACTCTTCCACTGAACTATCTGACTCTGTCCTCACCAGGTACCTCATCCAGTCTTGCACCCTTAACCCAAACCCAGATTCAGGGTCTGGTGTTACTCCTAGGACAGCGTGTAATATTTGAGGATCCAAATGATGATTTTGGCAGCTCATACCATACAACGCAAAAGGTCTTGCAAAGGGAAAGGGAGTCCTGAAGTGCAGTTCCCTCCTGGCCTGGCATGTGCTTTGTCTCTGCTTCCCCTGTAATCTGCCCAGAGAAGATTTCTGAGATACTTGAACAGCTGCCACGATCTGCATGGGAGGCAGGGCCCTTGGCATGTGAGCTCTGCCACCTGATGCCTAGTCTGCATCGAGACAGTGCCAGCTGGATCTGCAAGGCTCGGCAAATACAGCCTTCTATCAGCTAGTTATCTGATCAGGTTGCTGCCTTGTGGTCTCTTGCTGGTCTTCTTCATTCTTCTCCCCTGTTGCTGAAACAGCCTTGCCACCTCCTCTTGCCTTCTCTCGAGTTTCTGTCCTCACACGACAGCCTGTTGGCCCCTTTGTCCATGCTGATATCAACAGCTTCCAGATTTTTTTATTTTTTAAACAATTCTTGCGTCTGGCTCACCTGTGTGTAGCTGTACAGACACCTCTTCTGAGACATGCAACACAGCTAGTCCTCTACAGCTTTTTAGAAATGCTTCCTGGGGTTTGCAGGCAGATCCTGCACTCAGGTGCCTGCTGAAAGCAGATTAACCCGTTCATTCCTCAGAAAGCAACTGAGCAAGGGGGGAAACCCTACGTCTCTCCCTTGCTCCCCCTTCCCTGGTGGGAAGACCTCCTGCCAGCACCAACCGCCTGCATTTGGAGTCGTCCAGTCTTCCCTCTGACTTCAGCTGAAGGTACGGTACAAACGAGCTTCCAGCGCAGATATCCTGGGCTGAAGTCCTGCTGCAGGGTTCCCTTGGTTTCTTGCTAGTGTGTTTTCATCTAAACATTGACTGAGAAAATGGAGGATGTGTTAACTAAGTTGTTGGCTAAAATAAGCTTCTCAACTTTAGCAAGAGCACTTCCCATGCACAGCCCATCTCCCAGAAGTCCTTTTATGCCTGTGTAGTCCTAGGAGTTTGCTGCACGTGTGTATTGCAGTGTGGACATCTGTCCACTCCTGTGCTGCTGGGGACCATTTAATTTCGAGCAAGCCAGCAGAGTAAGGTGGCTGCCATCAGTCACATTAATTTTGGTGGGGTTTGCACTGAAATGTGTCACACAGAAGCTTCTGAGTCACCCAGGTATCTTGTTGATGCAAGTGCTGCTGAATGAGGGGAGGAGAAGAGTTTTCCTTGTTACCAGCATGGAGAAAATGTACCTCTCACTAATGCTTGGTGCACAGTGACAGAAAGAATCTGATTTTCATAATTGGTCTTGGCTCGGCTCTTTCTTCTGCTTTGCTTTTGCAAGGGATTGCTGGGGACCTCGGGTGACTGCTTCAGTGTGAGAAGAGCAATGCATGCAGTCAAGGAAGGCGGGTGGGAGGAGTAAAAGGAGGTCAGCCTGGGCTTTACGGTGTCCTTGCACGTGGGCTTTTCGGTGCCACATGACAACATCTCTAATAAACGCTGGTGGTTCCCCTCATGCAGCAGCAGCAGTGCTGCACACACTTGCAGCAAATGGTTAGCGTAACAGCTCTGAAGGCTGCTCTGCAGCAAGCACAGAGCTATTGTCATGTTAAAACAAACTCCTGGGTTTTTACCTTTTGCTGCATGAAAAGTCAGCAACTCCATCAGGCCACATTGTTCAGCGGGTCAAGTTGGGCTTGAAAAACAGCTGTTTCAAACAAAAAAGACAAATACCTTCCTGGTAGTCGCATTGCTCAGGCTTCAACCTTTGTGTCAAGACAGGTTCAAACAAAACCAGTGTCCTTTGAGTGGGTCTCTAGATTTCAAGTGTGCCTTCCTCCCTGTCCAAGCCACTTCTCACAGCTCTCCCGTGCCCAGGGAGCAAGTTCCCTGGAGAGTGGGAAGAGGAGCAAGCCCAGACCTCAGAGCTGTTGGGGGGAAAGTGAGCGCCCCACGTGCTCGGTCACGGCAGCGGGGCTTGGGCTACTTAAAGTCTTGGGTGCCTCCAAGGTCACAGGGCCCCACGGCATGGGGTTGTGCTTCAGGTCTGACAGCACTGAGCCCATGCCAGCTGCTCTGCTTCAGTGACAGGATCTGCCTTTTCTTGTTTTCTGCCATTTTAAGATAATCCTTATCTAAATTTCTGCAGGCCCTTAGGCTAGCTGGACCTTGGCAGCGCACGGGCACTCAGTAAATCCCGTCGGGCAGGACTTTGGTGTGTCTTTAGGTATGCATAGTGCCAAGCGCCAGCCTCTCCGCTGTGTTGTGACAGACGCCGTCGCGTGTCTGGTCCCGCACTGCGGCACTGAACCAGGACCACTGAGATAATTCTTAACGGATGTTTGCAAACGAAAGACAATAAATGCCATAAATACCAGCCCAAAGTGTGGCGCTGACTGCAGCAATCCAAGTCAGCGTTTCTGAGAATGGTGGACCTTTTGCGATAAGCCAACACCAAGTGTTTTGTAGTAATTGTGTAACTCTTGTGACAGTGACCATTCCTTGCACTACTGAATAAAGCGCAAAACGTCTGGAATTCCTCCAACCCCCTGTCTAGATGTGAAAGCATTTTTCCAACGAAGGTCAACAGAGGCAAAGATGTACATGAAAAAGGAAGTTACTGACAGCTCCAGAGAAGGAGTGCATAGGGTCAGAGGTTTTGCTTATTTTCCTTTTGAGAAGTAAATTGTCATTTATTAGCTGAGCAGGGAGAGAAATGTTGGTAAACTCTCATCATCCAGGAAGTCCCAGTCTTGAAACAAGTAGGTAGGCAGACAACGCTTTCCAAAATCCACAGAGACTGTCACCACGGAGAATCACTTCAATGACTAATTTCTGCAAAAGTCAACAAGACGGAGAACAGGAATAACATTATTTTAAAAGGTATTTTGCAACAAACAACATCTATTCCCTATTTCTTAGGAAGGGTGCGTCTCTTTTTAAATGTTGTTTTGAACATTAGGCTAGAAAAATAATTTTAGGATATTTAAATTACTAGTCAGAGTGGAGGAATTTCTCTGTAGCCATGATGAAGATGGGATGCTTGCATGCTAAATTCGTATTTTGGTGAATGCTCTATATATCATCTAATGAGATATTCCTTTTTGATTTTCCTCTTGATTAAAAATGATGATGCTCATATCAGGACCATTTTAATATGCCTCGAATTCTCCATTTTTTCCCATTCTGTCTGCACAGACTAATTTCTGGTCACAAGGGAGTCCTGCTGGTCTCAGTTGTTAATCTGCTGAAAAATCATTGTGCTCTTTGCTTTTTTAGGTGGTTTGTCTTGTGAAAAAAACCAGCAGTTAAATTTTGCTAATTCCCTGTGAGTCGCCCAGCAGCAATGGCAAAGCTGGGAGGAAAAAATGGGGGGAAGAGGGGGACTGGTGAATTGGTGGTGACCTGAAGCTCTGACTCAGAGCACACTATTTCGAGTGTTTCCAAACGACGAATACTCAGTTGTTATCTCCAGATATCCCGCCACTGGGGGCATGTGGTTACCAAGCAAGGTTTTTAAAAGTCTGTTAATAAAGTTACATACAACTGGCGCTCACACGGGCCATGGTTCACGAGATATGCCTGACTGGCAACAGGGGACAAAATAATTATGAAATCAGGAATCTACTCAGAGACACAACATATTTATTAAATTATTTTGCCTTCTAAAAAGCTGTGCATACCAGCAAAATCAGAACATTGGCTCTCCCACCTTACGCATCATCTAGCCAGACTATGTGCAGCTCCCAGATACCTCTGAACCCCCTCCCTTCGCCCTGCCCTGCAAACCTCGGTGGCTCCTGTACCAGCAAGAACAAAACTGGTCATCTACTAAATCTGTTGCTGATCTCGGCTAACCAACTTCCTGTAATATCAGCAAATATTTCTGCTTTTGTAAATCTGTTCTTCTCTCCATAACGGGGTGCCAGCAGGACCAGGAATGCTTTGGATCTAGAAATGTGCTGGTTGGCAGGAGGAACAAAGAAATTGCTCACCCAGAAGGGCGAAACAGGACTAATGCTTTTGTCCGCTGGGGAGAAATCGCACGGAAGTCAAGCCAAGTTTTGCATGCAATCAGAAAGGTGCCGTTGGATGCTACTTTTAATGGCAGACATTGATATGGGTCATTAATGAGAAATGTCTTCAGTAACTAAAATAAAAGCAGATCCTGAGACGCTTCTGTGGTTGAATGGTCTCTCAACAGATACTGCCTACTGCCCAATAATGTCAGGCTCTCCCTGAACTTGACAGGGCAGCTGCTGTTTTTCCCAGCCTTCTGGAAATAGGCCAGCTAAGACGTGTTCCTGATAGTTAGCTGCAGGGCGTATTTCATTCTGCTGCTCTAGGCAATTTGATAAAAGCTCCTTCCTCCCACTCCAGAGTTAACCCGCCCAAACTGTAGCTGAACACCTAGCTGCAACAATACCGCATTCGCTAGGGATCCTGCCTATTTGCTTAGCTAAAATTCGCTTAAATTGGTTGTTTCATACAAAGGAACGCTTAAATTGATTTCATCATGTTTTCTGAGCCGACAGTAATAATGCTAGATGTATAGCAGGAGTTGATTGCTACAGCTTTTTATGAATAAAGTTATTTTTAAGTATCATTATCCTTTTCTTGACACCAAGTATTTATGCAGCATAAAATAAAACTTGGTCTCTGCCCCTTAGAGAAAGAAGGGGAAAGTCTTCAATTGATACTTAATTGTTTAAGCTAGAATATAAGAAACCATGAATTTCCATTTGTACTGTTGCATTGTCCTTAACTCCAGACCTACAGGAAAAGTTGACACTGGGGTTTTTTTTGCCACGTGAGACCACTGGAGCTATCCAGGCATTTCCATGCTTTCTTATTATTTTACCTCAAGATCAAATTTTTCCTTCAGACAATTAAAGATATGGACAGCATCTGGAGGCACAGTTCAGCCTCATCTTCCACAACGTGGAGATGCACTTAATAAGTGCATTTTCTACCCACCCCGTGCGGGGAGGTGACAGGGGTGCAGGGAATCCCTTTCATTTGTGCATAGGAAGGTGGCACCCATCTCTTTGCTTAGTGAAAAGGCACAGCCATTACCAACTAAGGCATAGTTTTAAAGCGTATCAGTTCCCTGCTCTGCCAGATGTGGAGCAGCATCTGCTAAGGGTTCCCCGCACCATGTCAGAGCGATGGTCGGTTGCTAGCTGTGACCACACTAACACCGCAAAGGAAAGCAGAGGAGAAAAATCCCACAATATATTCAGACAGTCGTGCATCCGGGGACCCGACCCCTGCAAGCCATCAACTGGAGCCCTGAAGCATAAGATTTGGTCATCACAATTGTCCTGACACAAAGCTGCCAGCATCGTTAGCGTGCCGAGGTCAAGGCAGGGGACCCTGCCCTGCCCGAGGCCCTGAGGGCTGGCGCTGCCACAACACCCCAGTACCCACATGTGCCGGTCTGATGAGTATTTAGGTGTATTTTCCCCACGCCCTCAGCTGCCTGTGCCGGGGGGCTTGATTTCCTATGCTTGGGGAGAATGAGGCTCCACCAAATCCTGTGATTCGCAGGAAGACCCGAAGTGATGCAGACAGTCCCTTTTCTTTCCTCCTTCAAGGTGCACAAAGCCGTGGTGGAGGACAAGCCTTTCTTGGCGATGGAGAGGAGCCTGGGCAACACCCGGCAGGAGAGGAGTGTTCCCGCCATGCGTGGGGGGATCTGTCTGTGGAGCCCCTCCAAGGACGTGAACACCCGAGGGAAGAGTATCCCCTGTCCTCGGTTTCGGAATGACAGCAATTACACACCCCGTTCCCTCCTGGGGATAGGAGTGATCTTCCCAGGGAGACATGAGGAGACAGGGGACATCCCCACATCGTGTTGGGGAGGGGAAGATCAACTCTGAAGACCCAGGGGTGGGGATGGGGGACAGACCTGCACCCCTACTGGGATGGGGACAGCCCTAGCGAGGGAAGGTCACCCGCGATGGCATGGGGACGGCCCCGGCCAGGAGATGGGACCCGCGCTGGGCGGGA